>NC_050576.1:180136939-180438189 GCF_011100635.1 Trichosurus vulpecula | reverse complement strand
TACCCAGCTTCCCTGAATCTGATCTCTCTGTCCCTACCCAAGCCTTGTTTGAGAGAGAATATACAGGTACAGAGGCCAGATGAAAGCTGACTTGGTGTAGGGGGCTGGGCTTGAATCTTGAAGTGACATGATCCCTCCCTGCCACACACGCACCTTCAAGAGATGGAGGAGGTGCTGGATCTGGGGATACAGCTTCTGGGCTCAGCTAACTTGGACTTTGGGGAGACTCTGAGTCCCTGTCCTGTTCAGGTGTGATTCTTCCTGGGGAAACGAAGGAGTATATCTTCTTCTTCATGTCTTCGAACGCGGGAATCTTCAGGGAGAGCTGGGAGTTTGGAACCCACCCAACACTGTTAGGGGGAGCTTTGCTGCAAGTCACTCTACGGGCTGTTGCCCTGAGCCAAGACGTTTTGAAGTCAGAAAGAAAGTTACTGAAGGTAAGGGACCTGTGAGTTTGGCAGATGCAGAGGCTGGATAGATTACCCTCATGTCCTTCCTGGCCAGTGTTCATGGTGATCCTATTACCCCCAGCCCATGGGGTGAGTTACTGATCTTTGAAAACGAGCAGCAACTTTCATTTAACAGAAAATTCCTTTTGCCCAGGGTCACAAGGCCATTAGTGTCAGCGGTGGGGTTTGAATTCAGGTCCTTCAGGCCCATGGCCAGGGCTCTTTCTTTGTACTGCCAGACAAAGGGTATTTTCAACCTTACCTGTTAGACTCTGAAAGAAGTTAGACTAGGCTTGAAAGAATCAGAAAAAACACACTACTTAATTGAACCACGATGGAAGATATTAACTATGGTGCTCTTTCCATGCTGTCTCCTAACATTCATGCTATTGGGCATGTTATTTCTAGCTGGTTGGTGGAAAGGAGTAAGGAATGTTCACGAATCTCTTCCCAAGTCTGCAGATTTTAATGAGCCTCCTACACATTGGGAACTCGCAGTGAAGGTGATGGCCATGTATATCAGCAGGGAGAATAGTTTGTCTCTCCTGTAGTAAGAGCTAGCGTTCAAATGGTGCTTTAAGGTTTTTTTAATTTATTTTTGCCTTAAGGTTTACAAAGCACTTTATGTGTGTTATATTCTTTGATCTCTACTTTTCAGGGTTGCTTGGGAATACCCAGTAGATTTTGCATCAGTAAGCAGCTGTGGGAGACTGGGGAGGGAAGAGACAGACTTAGCCAGAGAGGACTGGGTTGTATTAGTGGGGATTTTTACCTCCACTAGGCATCCACCCTGACATGGTTTATGGAAGGTCTGCAGGACAGATAGATGGGCAGCAAAAGGCTCAGTGCTAATGCTGCTCCTTCCTTTCTTCAGGCCAAACTAGCTTCCCAAGAAGCTGTCACCATTGTGGAGGACATGCTGAATGAGTTGCTGAGAGGGATCTGGCCCACGCAGCGAGCCTCATCCCCAGTTGATGCCTACCTCACTGAGGAAGATCTGTTCTGCTACAGGAACCCTCAGGTATGGGGCCTACCCTGCAGCCAGCCCCAGATGTGTAAGTGCTAGGGAGACAGCAAGGAAGCAGGATGCCCCATGAGTCAACAGGGAGGTGTGGGTGGGTTCTGCTCTGTTCCTGAGCTCTGGGTGTGTGTGTGTGTGTGTGTGTGTGTGTGTGTGTGTGTGTGTGTGTTTCATTCTCCATTTCTCTTATAGCTACATTATCAGCATCAAGTGATCCGAGAACTCCAAGAATTGTGGAATGAATACATGGTCCCATCCCCACCGACCCCCCCTGAAGAGGAGGAAGCTGAACTAGCCCCCGTGGAGGAGGAAGTGATAGTCCCAAAGTTCCCAGTGGGTTCTGATAAGAGCATTACAGGGGAGAAGGCTAAGGGCTCTGTGGGGGAAAGCCAGAAGGGCTCAAAGGGGAGTCCTTCACCCAAGAATGAGTCCAAGGCGAATCTCCTGCCCCAGAAGAATACTATATTCAAGGTGATCGAAAGCCAGAGGGAACCAGAAGAGGAGGCTGTGGAGGTGCCCGAGGAGTCAGACACAACGATCCCTGAGTATCCCAAGTGGAATCTTTGTGTGGATGATTTCAAAAAGGTATTGGCCTAGAAATGTACAGGATGGGCACCAAAAGGGTTCAGAATAGTGTCAACATTGTGCCTTCACCCAGGGTCAGAGGCTTCCAGACAGATCCTAAGCCTCACACATGCGCAGAGGGAGAGTCCCTGCTGTTGGAAATGGCTCTGGGGAGGCACGTCCTCCAGCTATTTCCTTCACAGTTGGGGTATAAGGGCAGCCCCGGGGTACAGGAACAGACATCATAGAATGTCTGGGCTAGTCAAGACCATAGAGAGAATGTAGGGAAGCTCTTTCATTTCTCAGAGGAAGAAATGAATCGCCAGAGAGGGAAGCTGATGTCCAGTGTCCCACAGTAAATGGCAGATCCTGAGCCTAGAATTTGGCTCTCGTTACTCACAGTCCAGTATGCTGTGGGCATTCACCTGGAACTTTTGGCTTGACTTGCCAAGCTTCAGGTATTTCTGAGGACAGATTCCCAGGATGCCTCAAAGACATCTTCAGCCTCCTAGTAGTGGTGGTGGGATGCTTATGAGGCAGAACCGAGTATTCCAGGATCACTTTTATCTCTCCCCAGGGCCCAGATATAACCAAACCACTTCAGGGGGAGAGTCCCAAGTGGAATCTCCTTCCATGGGGTGGAGCTGTCAACATTAACCATGTCCTGTGCCTCTATGAGCCTATAATGGGTATATCAGGGGCCTCCAGGACTCAGGCAGAGTTGCTGTCCTTTTGGACTCCTTAGGCAGTGTTGGATCTCCCTGAAGAGGAGCAGAGAGAGGATGCTCTTACCAGACTCAACAAGGGGGCCCTGGAGCTATGCTCAGAGCAGAGGCCGCTGCAATCAGACCTCCTGTACCAGATGTGGTATGTGCTCCCCGCTCCCACCTCCTGGTATAAATCACCTCATTTTAAAAAAAAAGGTTTTATTGATGCCTTAGACATTCCCCAACATACCACTGCCTTATTGAAAAACAGTTAAGCAAAACTGACCAATGAAATAAAAAGTGACTGGCAAAAGTATAAGCAGTATTCAGCTCCCGTAGGCTTCCACTTATCTACCAAGGAGGGGGAGATAGTTTTCATCATCAGTTCTCTGGGGCCTGGATTGATCACTGTCATTAACCCAAACCCAGCTGCCTTAGAGGGTTGGTTTTTTGCAACCTGCTGTAGAGGCTGGAGCCCTGCACTTGGAGCCAGGCATTCAAATGACACCTTTGATACTTATTAGCTCTAGGTGACCCTGGGCAAGTCACTTGATTTCTCTGACATTTGGTTTCCTCATCCCTAACATGGGAGTAACACAAGTGGTACCTACTTAAAAGGGTTGTTGTGAGGGCAGCCTGTGAGAATTTCAGTGAATGTCAGTTATTATTGTTGTATATATTTTTCTGTTTGTTCTGCTTGCTTCTCTTTGCATTGCTTCTCGCAAATTTTCCCTTGTTGAATTCCTCATCTTCATTGCTTCTTAGAGTACCACAATATTCCATTGCATTAATACCATTTGTTCAGTTGTGCGTCAGTCAATGGCCGCCTGCTTCACTTTGGTTTGCTTTGGTTTATTGCTGCCCCAGAAAGTGCTGCTACGAACATTTTCGTATATAATTCATTTATTCTTTGACGTCTCTTCCACCCCACCCTGGGGAAACGTGCCTAGTACAATCTCACTTGTCTCTCCACAGGAAAAATCTCTTTCCCCTTTTTTCTCTGTTACAGAGAACCCTCCCTCCCTAACTCTGGGGCAGGGGTCTAGCCCTTTTGACTTGGGTTGGCAAACAGTGGCTCTAAACCATTTGTACTCTGTCACTGGCTACCATATTTCCTTCTGTTGCCCTGCTGATCTCTGGTGAGTGCTTACCATAGGAGAACATTCTAAGGCTGCTACTTCATTGTTTTTTGACTAACAGAAGGACAGAGAGAGATTAACCTGGCGTGCCATGAGACAGGGTGCTCCATGGAGTGCTACTTTTATTTCTAAACTGAATGTGAGCTAAGCTTTTTAAATGGCATAATATCTTTACTGGGGAACCTGACCAAACCCAGGTAGCAAAATTTCCTCCCAGCAGAGTTATTCACTGAAACAACTCATTATAATTATTACACTTTAAGCCCCGATTTTTAGGGTCATCAAGCAGGCAAGGTCTGTGTTTTTCCTCCTCAAACATTTCCTTCTCTGGTAAGTTTGTTGGGACAGCCTGTTGTCAGGGGTGGGATGGTCTGAGAAAATGGGCAGCTAGGTGGTACAATGGTTAGAGTGTTTGACCTGGAGTTAGGAAGACCTGTGTTCAAATCCAGCCTCAGATACTTCCTAGCTATGTGACCCTGGGCAAGTCACTTAAGCCTGTTTGCCTCAGTTTCCTCATCTGTCAGATGAGCTGGAGAAGGAAATGGCGACAAGACAAGACAAGACTGAAATGATTGAACAGCAACCAAACTGAGAAAAATAGTCCTCCAGGTCCTCATGTGAGAATGTATAGTCCAAGGTCTGAACCTTTCCTCTGTGGCCAGAGGAAGTACAGGCCCTCTGGGACCTAAAGGAACTTCTTTACAGGTAAATTTTCTGAAGATGCTGGGTGGCAAGGGTTAAATCTAACCCCTCTATCCTCATTTCAGTGGTTCTGACCCTCACCTGGTCGGTCAGGCCGGCATTAACCAGATTTCTGCTCAAAGCTGTGGTCAGTTGCACAGTGGGGCTGTGGATGGAGCAGGATCTCTCCTGACCACGTGGGGTAAGGGAACCAGCATCTTTGAGTTGCTGGTCTCTTGAGTTAGCTGCAGTGAACAGGGCCTGACCACTTCTAGAAGGCGGTGCCCCAGACTCGGGGGTGGAGAAGGCTGCTGCTCCTCCAGGGTCTCTCTCCCAAACACATTCTAGCCTTCCAAAAGATAAATGTTCTCTAGTTTCCAGCTGTGGCGCGATGTAGTTGATGGTCTGGTGAGCCATTCCATGTGGCTGAAGTCTCTGTTCGGCCTGCCTGAGAAGGATACCATCTATCTAGAGGTCCAAGAGGAGCAAGGTGAGATATGATGAGCACTCAGTCTTGCCCTGCTTCTCTATATAGGGACAGAAGGAAACACTGGCTCCCCAGGATTTTTGTACTTTCTGTAGTTGAATCCCAGTTGGGGTTAGCAGAAGAGTCTGGTCTAGAACAGTTTGTTTTCTCTAATCTTCCTCCTGGGGAGTACTGGCATTACCCAGCTAGGAGGAACCCTTGAACTCATCTAATCTGACTCCCTCATTTTTTCAGAGGAAAGAAGATAAGGGAGGAGATAGGCCTACAGTTCAATAAAACTAGTTAGTGCTAATATGCTTTCCAATCTACTTTGTTGATTTTTGCTGTTGTTCAGTCATTTCAGTTGTGTCCAACTCTCTGTGACCTCTTCTGAGGGTTTTCTTGGCAAAGATATAGGAGTGGTTTGCCATTTCCTTCTCTGGCTCATTTTACAGAGGAGGAAACCAAGGCAATTGGAGTTAAGTGATTGGCCCAGTGTCACACCAGCTAGTAAGTATCTGAGGCCAGATTTGAACTCAGGAAGATGAGTCTTCCTAACTCCAGGTCAGGCACTCTATTCACTGCATCACCTAGCTGCCTTGTGGGACCCCAGGCAAATTGAATGTCATCTGAGTTGGGTGGAGGAGGGGAAAGTAGATATCTCAGTTAAGTTGAAGCCCCCAGGTTAATTTCTCATGTTATAAGAATCCTCCCTGGTGGCCAAATGTAGGTTATGAAGTCCCACCAAGGTGCTCCTGGAGGGGCAGCTAGATGGTGCAGTGAATAGAGTACTGGCTCTGGAGTCAGGAGGACCTGAGTTCAAATGTGACCTCAGATACTTTCTAGCTGTGTGACCTTGGGCAAGTCACTTAACCTGATTGCGTCCCCCTGATCCCCAAAAAGAATCGATCCTGTGGCTCAACTAGGTAGGAAAAAGAGGAGGGATAGACTCAGAGAAGGTGATATACAAACAAAAGTCATTAATAGGCTTTTTTTAAAAATCCTTATTTGGAACAAACGAGGCATTTTGCAGTTCAGTGCTACAAGTGTCTTTTATCCGGCTTTTTAACAGCAGAAATCCTGTACCCCTAAGCAGGAAATACCCTTCAGCTTTAGAGCCAGTGGCCCCTGGGGAATTGTGTGGAGGAGCAGAAGGGTGTCACAGGAATATTTCCTCTTTAGTCGAAGCAAAACCATCTGGGAAAATTGGAAAAGAAGAACGGAAACCTGCGGCTCAGGAAAAGAAGCAGAGTGGTGGGAAAGAAAAAGAGGAGAAGAAAGGAGGTGCAAAGTCACCAGGAAGAGAGGTGAGTCATAGAACTTGATGGAGCCTTTGGCCTGGGGGAGCTCACTAGCTGGGGAAGATGCACCTCGCACAGCGGTGGGCCTTTCTCCATCACTACCACCATTCTCAGAGAGGCTGCTGGGGATGAACTTGCCCTTTTTATTTATCTTAACAAAACGCTGGCCACTTTTTCCAGGATCGTGCCAACAGCAAGAAGCACAGGGGAAGGGAAGAGAAGAAATTACAGAAATCCCCAACTCGGGATGCGAAAGAAAGAGTATCTTCGGAAGAATTACCTCGTGAGCAGACAGCCTCCCCATTTGAACCAGTAGATCCTCTAATCCAAGAGAAATATAATCAGAGGCTTTACATCGAGGTGAGCCTGGCAGAGGCAGGCAGGACCTCCTCTCCCTGGCCTCTCCCTCTTTGCACTGTCTCCTGTGTTGTATTTTTCCTTTACCCTTTCCCACTGCCTTTCCAGGTTCTGCTTTCTCATGAGAATCCCATTTTTTGGGAGAGGACCATCATAAAGTTGGTTGAATTTCTCTAGGAAGTGAGGGTTTTTAAAGCACTAGTGCATGACTTATTTCAAAAGGGCCTACTCAAGAGAGAACCTTTTTTCTAACTTGAAAATCAGAGAGTGAGTTAGGACCTCTCCTACTCCCTAACTCCTCCAGGTTAGTTAGATGTATCCTCTTTGGAGATGGGGGTAGAGACAAGATTCAGCTAGATTCAGCAGGCATTTACAGAGTGTCTACTATATACAAGGCTCTGTGCCATGCTCTAGGGATAAAAAAAAAGCCACAAACACAAACCAGTCTTTGGCATCCAAGAGCTTGCATTCTGTCGGGAAGAGGTATGGGGGGAAACACATGTACATAGAAAATGAAATACAAAAACATGCACAAAGCAATTTCTGGAACAGGGAAGGGTGCAGAGCAGGTCTAATATGAAGGGCAGTTTGTTAACAACAGAAAGGGGATTCCAGAGGGCACAATGGAAGGACGTGGTAGAGTGGGATAGGGGCATGGGAGGGAAGGGGTCTGGCGTGGGAGCTAGGGAGTAGTGATTAGGGAAGGGAGCTTTGGCCTTAGGGAGCCTACATCTCAGAATTGTTGGGATCCTGAATGAAGCATGTGAAATCCTGGTCCTACGTGATGACTAAGGCTAAGGTTGGTAGAATCCTAGGGTGTTGCTGATTATAGAGGCATGTTTGAGGTATTTGCTATATGGTCCTCAGCCAATTCAGCTCTATCCCTTGGACTACTCCATGTTAAATAGATTATCTCTTTAGTGTTAGGAGAGGCTTAAAGAGGATCTTGGGTCCTGGACCGGTGACTACTGTAGAGAAGATAAGTCCACGCAGGTAAGTTCCTGGCCCTGTCTCTTGATCAAGGGAGACCTTTCAACCAATTTTTGGATTTCATGGGGATGACAAGTGCCTTTCAGGGACAAAGATTAACAGGAAAGGCATGATACAAGCTGAGCATCAGTCAAGGATCACTCAAGGATCCTCAGTGGGCAGTGCTAGGTCAGCCTAGAAGTCCCTGGTAAGTCTGGGGAGACAGTTTATTACCTTTAATGTCAATGAGCTTTGATGTATGTTCTCCTTGTTAAGTAGAGGGTAGTCCCCTGGTAACCTGGACTGGAAAAATGAGTGTGCCCAGTGTTAGCAGGGTTATGGAAAAATAAGCGGGGGTGTGTGTGTGTGTGTGTGTGTGTGTGTGTGTATACGTGCACAGAGAGAGAAATGTTTGCATGTATGGAAAACTAATTAAATTAGTATGAGTGGTACTCTTCCATATATGAAACTGTGTATATTTTCATATATGGAAGAGTACCACTCATACTAATTTTTATATGTGTGCTATACATTTAAATTATACATTGAATTATTAATTAAATTATTATAATTTAATTTAATTAATCTAATTAATTAAATATACATTGAAATAAATTAGAGAAAATTTAAATTCTAAACTAAGTATGAAATTTTAAAGTAAATGAAAATGGCAAAATACAAAACAATAATACATAGAATATTGCAACCCCATAAAACCTTACCTTCCTTAACAAAGAACAGAAATTAGATGGATGGGAATAGAATTCGTTAGGTTTTTGTTGTTGTTGATTTAATATGGAACAAGCCAAGGTTATGGTGTTTTGTTAAAAATAAACCAACCAACTCAAAAAGGGTCTTTTCACCTCCTCTGTTGCTCCTGGGGTGGCTGTCCCTCCCCTTCTCTGCACCGTGTATTTCCCTTTCAGTGGTGGCTTATCTGCTCCGGGGACAGTCTTTGATATGCTCTGCCCTGTCTTTCAGGTCTATGGGCTGCTGGACTCCTTAGTGACTGACATGATGCTCCTATCTGATGAGCTGAAGACCTCCACCGCAACCCAGCTGGAAACTCTCAAGCCTCTCAAACCTTTCTCTTTTCCTGCCTGACTCTGTCTCTGAGCAGCCTTCAGGGAAATAAAAATAAATGTGTAGGCTTCCACAACTCCCGCTGCTTCTATGCATCTCTCTAGATCTCAGAGAACTCGGGTCATTGGCAGGGTCCTTCCTCATCTTCCACTACACTCAGATCTCCCCAGGCACCAGCTAGTGCTTCCTTCCAGCCCAGGGCATCCTACTGCAAGAGGGGAATGATGTGGCAGGAGGAAATGACCTCAGGAGTGACAAGTAGAAGAACTAGTTGGTAGGGGACTGGTTGGGACATTGATGAAGGTGATTTGAGAAGGAGTCACCCCTGTTTGGTCCCTTCCATTCTGTAGCCTTCCTTCAGGCTTCCCAGGCCCATGTATCTTGAGGCTGGCTTCGTGAAGCTCCTTCTCTGCATCTTGTTGTCAAAAGCCAGCATCTGGGATGTCTGGGCAGTGGAACATGGTGGGGCAGATCAAAAGTTACACTTCCCTCACCTGACTCTGCTTTGAGGTTCTATGTCAATTGTGTGTGTGTGTGTGTACGTGTGTGTGTATGTGTGCATGTATACACATGTGTAATGGGGGTATCTTTGTTAAGGCATATAATTAGTCCATTCTAACTGGGATAATTGGGGCTGAAAACCATTTGGGGTAAATCATCCTAACCCATTCTTCTCAAAGATCACATATAGGCTTTGGTCGTCATCCTTCTAGCTGTTCCTTTGTTTAAATTCCATATCAGATACTTCCTAGCTGTGTGTCCCCAGGCAAGTTACTTAGTCTCTCTGTGCTTCCATTTACTCTGCTATAACTTGGGGATAACAGTAGCACCTGCTTCTCGGGGTTGTTGTGGGGATTCAAATGAATTGGCATATGTAAAATGCTTTGTAAATCTTCAAGTGCTATCTATATTAATGTTAACTATTATTATTATACTATATAATACGGAGTCCTAGATTCAGATCCCCTTCCCCACTTACCTCGTCTCTCTGAATTGTAATTTTCCTCTCTATCAAATTTCGGACATAATTTATGTTCCACCCCTCAGAAGGAAGAGATGAAATGTGGGTGCTGCTTAGAGTCCTTTGGAAGAAAGGTGTTTGTGTGGTCCTCAAGTGCCCATTGTAATTATTATTATCAATAGTAGGAACAGTGATGATGCTGATGGTGATGTCCTGAGCTCTGCTCCGTGATGGCTGAGCCGAAGAAGCGGCAGTGGCCCTAGAGGGCTTTGGGCATTAGGTAGAGGCTTTGAGCTTAGACAATGAGTCTTATTTAGTTCGGGGGTCAGGGAAAAGAGGAGAAACTATGACCTTAGTTCCAGGCTTCTACCTTCTCACAGCCTTTAGTCACATGTGATTTATGATGATGGTTTCATTAGCATTACCACTGTCCTTTTACAGATGGGAAAATCAAGGTTGGGGTTAATAGGGACTGGAGCTTGATTTTATTCATTTCCGAGTAAGGAAATTTCCTCTCTCACTGCAATTTAGAGTCTTAGAGAATGGCCTAGAGCAATTCTCTACAATGATAAGTGACTTATCCAGGTGGTTGTTGTTTGATCCTATTCGACACATCATGACCCCATTTGGGGTTTTCTTGGCAGAGATATTGGACTGGTTTGCCATTTCCTTCTCCAGCTCATTTTACAGATGAGGAAACTGAGGCAAACAGGTTTAAGTGACTTGCCCAGGGTCACACAGCTAGTAATTGTCTGAGGCCAGTTTTAAATTCAGGAAGATAAGTTTCTGTCTCCAGGTCCAGTGCTCTATCCACTGTGCCACCAACTGCCCTGCTATATACAAGTATAGTATGAAATTCTCGATGTCATACAGTGATGAGATTGCTTGGATATTTGCCAGATGTCTACTTCATTTCATGTGTTATGTAGCTGGTGTTCAGTTTTTTTTAAGTCATGCGTGACTCTTCGTGAGCCTATTTGAGGGTTTCTTGGCAAAGGTACTGGACTGGTTTGCCATTTTCTTCTCCAGCTCATTTTATAGGTGAGGAAACTGAGGCAAACAGGATTAAGTGACTTGCCCAGAGTCTCACAGCCACTAAGAGTCTGAGGCTGGACTTGAACTCAGGAAGATGAATCTCCCTGATTCCAGGCCTGACACTCTATCCACTGTGCCACCTGACTGCCTGAATATATGGTAGCAATTCTGAGGTAGAACTTAAACCCGGGTCTCTTTATCCACTCGGCCATGAGCCTCTTTATCAAGTTCAGATAGCAAAACCTGGGGTCATAACTTACACCTCTGTCACTAGTAATCAAAATTAGAGTAGCTTTGTTGCCTTGCCAGGTTTGTGATCCATTTTTTTTCCTGTACCGTAGATCTGGCCAGCCGAAAGGGGTCTGTGTTTGCATTTCATTCAGCCACTTTGCCTAGAGGAGTGGCAAGCAAAAGGTTAATATGTCTACCCACCATGGGCTAGCAATTAGGCGATGCCCAGGTCTGCACTGCTCTTTGGGACAGCAGCACTCAGAGAGCGTCTTGGCACTTTGTGGGCAGGAAGGGGTTAATGAGCCCTGCTGATTCCTCCTGTGTCCTGTTACTGCTGAGGCAGACCTGCCCAGCCAGCTGAGCAACTTTCTCACCGGGTATAGGAGGCAGAGCTGCTCCCCAGTTTCAGATGTCTTGGGACCCCCGCTCCCTTTCTGGTATGGAGGGGTCTGCCTCTTCTGGGCAGCGTGGGTTGCCAGAGGGCAGTATTGGATGGATGTGAAGACACTGGGACTGTCCTGTTCCCAGTCTGCTGGGACTGGCAGGTCACTGCAGATCCTGGTCTCTGGCTCCTGGGCTGAGCTAAGCCTCCCAACACTGCCGCTGGCTGCCACCACCCCTGCTGCTGCTTATGTAGAGGGAGGCTGCACCAAAGGTCAAAGGTAAGCACTGCTGTCTCCTTTTGGAGGGGCAGGGGGGAGGGAGAGGTCTAGGAGAGATGCCCCTAAGCCCAGAACTGAGCCCCCGGTGCTAACCCTCCCACAAATGGGGAAGGGGAAGGCAGGATAGAAACAGATTTCAAACTGTCGCTAGTCCTTACTAACCTGGCAGGGATGAGGCTTGGGGCCCAGGGCCAAAGTCACAAGATGGAGTGACTGAGGCGGGCTATGGGGGATCCCATCACCAGAAACTCCAGCGCTGTGGGTACTGCTCAGACGCTTCTTCAAGTGGCTAGGTTCACCTGCTCACCCAGCCCCTAATAATGTGTTTCTAAGACACTCAAGCAGCAGAGTCTCCCCATCCCTCCTCCTGTGGTGCAGAAAGCTGATCAGAGCTATGACCTCTCTTGCCCCCCCACCCCACCCCATCACATTGTTTTCACTGCCCCGCCATTAGCTGTGCCTGGTACTCAGTAGGTGCTTAATTAATATTGATTGATTCATAGTCGAACTAGGAAATGACTCATAGGGATCTGGGAAGCAAAAAGGCCTAATCCTGAATGTGTGGCCAGACGGGCCTGGGCCACATACTTCAGAAGGCTCAAGGTCAATGTGGGATGATCGGGTGGGTTTTTTTTTTTTTTGCTTTTTCTTGTTTTCATCCTTATCTCCCCTGCCCCTCCTCTCAGGCTCTGCCTGGTTACGGGAGATCTTGGTAGAATCCCTGCTCTCTTGGGGAAGTGAGGAATAATTACCTACCTCCCCCCCCCCAAAAGCATCTCTCATTTTTCCTTCCAGTTCTTGGACAGCATGGGGAGAAATCCAGTATGCCTGGTCTCTGACCTCCCGCTCTCCATCCATCTCTCCCTTTACCCACCATCCCTCCTCTCCTCTGGACACTTCTCCACCCCATCACATCCCTGGCCCTCTCCCATTCTGCTCTTGGCTCGTGCCTGCCCCATTCTCACCCTGTACCCTGTGCTCCTTCTCCCACTCTCGTGCCCTCCTCCACCCCATCTGTGCCAAGAAGCCTGGGTGCTGGGTTGTGTCCTCTCCACCTGACAAGCTCTGGCTCAAGGTCACTGCAGTAATTCCATACAAGACTGGCTGGGGCTGCTGCTGCCGCCTTATCAGCTGCCTGGTTTCTATTTCACTCCCCTTTATTCCTGGGCATATTGTGTTCGATAAAACTCTTTGCTTTTAACACTACTGGCAGCACTCCCAGGCTTCTCCCTCCTTCTCTCCCTCCTCCCTCCCTTCATTTCTCTGTCTCATTTTTTTCTCACTGCTGCACTGGCATCCTCCCTTCCCCTATAATACTGGCCCCTTTAAACTTCTCAGAAGTTGAGGAATATGAGGAAAGGACCCAGGTACACTTCCACCTAAGTTCCCTTCCTCTCCCCCAGTAGAGACTGATGGAGACAGTATCTCTTTCATATACACACTGCCCCCATCTTTTGGGGAGGGCTCCTCCTTTGGAGGGAACCTGGGAAAGATCCAGCTGGACTCCCAGGCCAGCTTTCTCCTCCCCAGGTTGGGCAGGCATCATATTGGCATTTCCTGAGCTAAGCTGGGAGAAAGAAAAGTTCCCTAAGTCCAGTCTGGGCTTGCTCCCTCCCCAAGTATGGCACAGCGCCTGGGGCAAGAGGGTGAGGGTGGCCCTGCCACAGGCTGGGCTCCTTTGTGGAGCTATGATGCCCAACTGGCTTGACTGGTTTTCATCGATGGCCCTCAGCAGTTGCGTGCATTTTGGGGGCGGGTTTTGGTATAAATTTTTTTCCCATATTTATTCCACCATCCCATCCGCCCAGCTGGGAGGTGAGGACAGGCTGCTTCTGAGTCACCCACAGTTGGGGGAGGGAGGGAATAGGACAAGTTGTAGCAGCTGAGCTTCCCCTCAGAAGCCACCCCCCTTACTTCCCTCCCCAAGGACCCAGCTTCTGCTCCAACAGTCCAGTGTCTATCAACCCCCGTCAGTGGATGGCTGGGGTCAGGAAGAGGTGGATGTGAACTCAGTGGGATTCTCTTGGAACCTCAAGGTCAGGTCTGGGCATCCGAGGGAGCTGTGCAGGAGGCTGGAGAGAGGGAGAAGGCAAGAGTGGAGGTGGTGGGAGTCAGAGATGGGGGAGCAGGCACAGAGTGGGGTCAGTGCTGGGGAAAACCCAGGCAGACCCTGGAGTTGCCTGCTTTCTGGACCAGTAGGAAGGCTGCTGGGGGACCAGCCATGACTATAATCAGGAATGTTTTCATGATGGTGTGGTTGAGATAGGAGACTGAGCTCGACTTATTGGAGCTTGAGGAGATCCTGTAGGAAGAGTCCCTATTAACCCATCAAGGCCCCAGGATAATCTTTGGGGTGGTCTCTATTTCTGCTTTGGGAGCCATAGTGGAGGGCATCCCAGCCTGAGTGAATGAGTTTATGTGTGAGCATGTATGTGTGTGTATGTATGTGTGTGTATGTATGTGTGTATATGTATGTGTGTGTGTGTGTGTGTGTGTGTGTGTAAGTGTACACACGGAGTGTTGGAGGAGGGGGGAGGAGAAGGATATTATCCACATTCTATAATGGAAGGGACTGGATTTGAAGTCCAAGGACCTGGGTTTGAATTCCAACTCTCTGTATTACTTTGGCAAACTATCCTTCCTTCTGTGGGCCTCAGTTTCTTTATCTGTTAAATCAAGGAGTGGGATGGTTGGACTAGATGACCTCTAAAGTCCTTTCCAGCTCTGAATCCTATGAGAATGGTTTCCTCTCAGTTTTAATGCCAAGAGGACCACATCAGGATGTTGCTGGGACTGGGGTTCTATGTTCTCTCCATTGGGTCCAGGCTGCCCTCTCTAGGTCTAGTACTTTGGGAATGCATAAAATAAAATAGATGGGGTTACAGACATTAGTGAAAATGAAGATGTGATTTTTTTTTCCCAACCAAATGCATAGACTCTAGTTTAAGAACCCTCAGACTAGAGGATCATGTATATGAAAGATTATTCATTAACAGATATCTGGGTTTAGTTAGAAAACTTGTTTGGCACTTACCTGTATGACCTTGGGCAAGTCATTTTGCTTCTCAGGACAGCCATGTCCATCTGTAAAATGAGAGGCTAGACCAGATGACCACTAAGGTCACTTCTGGCCCTATCATGATCCTCTTATTTTCTAGCGTGGGAGCTAGTGAGGTGCAGAAGGTACAATGACCTGGAAGTTAAGGGACCTCAGTATCAGCTCCAGCTCTGCCGCTGATAACCAGGTGACCTTGGCCAAGCTCCTCCCCTTTTCTGGGCCTCAGTTTCTTCATCTTTAAAATGGGCTGGTTGGACTAGGTCCCTTCTGACCCTAATGATCTATGATTAGGAAGAGTTTGCTTTGTGCCCAGCCCTGTACAAAGACCTAAAAGGAAAACAACCAAGGACACCATCCCCGCTTTCAAGGAGATGACAGTTTCATGGGGCTAGGGGGTGGGATAGGGAGTTGGGGTACAGCTAGACCAACATAATGAAGCAACCGGAGAATAATTACACGCTGACCTATCTGGGTGCCCAAGATAAGGACTGAAGGGGTTCAGAGAAGGGAGAGGTCGGTGGGAGCTGAGGTAGTCGGGGAGGCTTGGTGGAATGAGATTTGAGCTGGTTCTGGAAGGACGGGTGGGATTTAGAAAAGGGAGGGGAAGGAGGGAGAGACTTGGAGGTGGGGATGGGGGTGGGAGGGCTCTGGAATGACTGTTTCCAAGTTAAGTACTCCCTTTGTGCTGAGAAAAAAATCAATAACCAACCATTACATTTAGCTAGCTCTGATGTGGTTGAAACCAGAAACCCTGGGTTCAAGTTACTGGGCAGCTAGATGGTGCAGTAGGTACAGCAGCAGCTCTGGGGTCAGGAGGATCTGAATTCAAATTTGGCCTCAGACATTTACTAGCTGTGTGACCCTGAGCAAGTCATTTAACCCCTATTCCCCTCCACCCTGCCCCCCCCCCACACAAATAAAAGTAGTTGTAGATGAAAGCTCACCAGGGGCCTGGGATGTTGTCCCTTAAAGTCCCAAACATTAAGTTTCCTACTTTTTTCAGATCCATGAAGAGCCCTCCGCAGCAACGGCCCCTTTCCTACTGAGACCAACATTCTCCGTCCACGAATTTCTTGGGGTCAGAGCCTGTGAACATTAAGCTCCTGCCCTCCGTGCTTCCTTTCTGGCTGGGGGAGGGGACAGCTATCCCCAGTGCCCCCAGCCATGACGACCTCAGCTCTGAGACGGCAGGTAAAGAATATCGTGCATAATTATTCAGAAGCAGAAATTAAAGTACGTGAAGCAACCAGCAATGATCCCTGGGGCCCGCCAAGCTCCCTCATGTCAGAGATCGCCGACCTGACTTTCAACACCGTGGCCTTCGCCGAGGTCATGGGCATGATCTGGAGGCGGCTCAACGATAGTGGGAAGAACTGGCGCCATGTCTACAAGGCTCTGACCCTGTTGGACTATTTGCTGAAGACTGGCTCTGATAAAGTGGCCCACCAGTGTCGAGAGAACCTCTACACCATTCAGACCCTCAAGGACTTCCAGTACGTGGATCGAGATGGCAAGGATCAGGGCATCAACGTTCGGGAGAAGGTCAAGCAGGTGATGGGGCTGCTGAAGGACGAGGAGCGATTGAAGCAGGAACGGACTCACGCACTCAAGACAAAGGAGCGCATGGCCCTAGAGGGCTCTGGCATTGGCAGTGGGCAGCTAAGCTATGGTCGACGGTCCTCCCACTATGGGGACGAGTTCAGCCGGACCAGAGGATCTCCTTCATCCTACAACTGTGAGTGAGGGGTCAGGCTGGGCAAGGAGATGGGGTGGGGAGGGGGGAACCTTGGAATGAGGGCTTTGTCCAGATCAAGGCCTCTACTCTGGGGGAAAAAATTAACAGCAGCTATATGTACCATTAGTTGATGTCCCAGGGGATGGATACGGTAGCAATAGTCCACACCTGGCTTATGCCCTGCTTCCTACAGGCCAACACAAGAACAGGCTGTCGCTTAACTAATTAATTAACCAGGAAGGGACTATATTATAATGTAATCTTGCCATCAGGTAGCACTCTGCTCAAACCATGGGCCCAGAGAGAGAGGGGGCAGTTGGTTTTTCCAGTTTGTATGAGAGATCTCTTCCTCCACTTCTTGGCTGGACAGGTTTATTCACTCTTGGTAGCTGTTTTTCAAAATTAAGTCTAGGGGAAAAAATGAAATATCATTCTGAATTATGAGAATTATGGAATCTCTATCCCTTGTCTTTGAGATTTCCTTCAATAGGCCTAAACCTGTATATGTATATTACCCAAGCAGTAAACACTGTGCTCACATGGTTTATTTAATATAGTCAAGTAGCCAGGCATGATGGTACATATCTGGAGGCAGAGGCTAATGGATTGCTTGGGCTTGGGAGTTCTGAGCTGCAGTAGGGCTAAAATCAATGGTGTGTCTGCAATGTCTGGTCTACATATGGTAGACCCCTGGGGGCAAGCACTACCAGGCTGTCCAAGGAGGAGCAAAATGGCTCAGGTCAGAAACAGAGTAAGCCAGAACTCCTGTGATGATCAGCATTGGGATCAACCCATCAGTTGCTGCTGCCCTTCCAGCCTGGGCAAAGCAGGGAGGCCCAATTTTTAAAATAACAACAATAATAACAGGGAAATAATAAAGTAATTCACCAAACAACTACCAAGTGCCCCCACTCATAGAGCACTTCACCCATTCGTTTTCCCCTCTTACAAACATCCTCCTAGCCTGTAGATCCTAAGAAAAGGGAAAGGATTTCATGTTGAGATCCCACCAGGAGTGACTCTGCCCAACCATGGAGAACTGGGAAAGCACTGGGTAGGTCTGGGTCTCATCTCCTGGCCTAACACCAACATCTACAATTTCATGGTAGCTGCCAAGCCATTGTCTTCCCCTGGTCGCTGGTCTGCCTTGTCACATCTCTACCCATGGTCTCCATCCTGGAGCCTCAGCTGCCATGGCAACTTTCCAGGATCTGTCCCAACTCTGTTTCTGGCACTCCCAGCTTGAGAGGCAGCAGCTTAGTGACAACAGAAGGCAATAGTGAACAAGTCCTGGTGTCAGCCACCTGTCCCACCAGCAGCTCTTAATCTTTGTTTCTCTGTTCTCAGCTGCATGGAAGTAGCGGGAAGGGAGGAGGGAAGAAAAGGCTGACTAGAAGAATCTTTCAAGGGCAGAAAAAAGAAGTGGGAATATTGGGATGTGTGTACCTGCATACAACCGCCTCCATTCCCAGATGTCTCACTAATCTATTTCTCTTTTTTATGAGTTCTGAGCCTCCCTGTAGCCCTCCGGTGGGTTGGAATGCCATTGTAAAAACATTCATTACAAATAATAATAACATATAACAGGGAGAGACTTTGGAGTCAGCAAGACCTAGGTTCAAGTTTTACCTCTCACCTATATTAGCTATATAACCATAGACAACTCCTTAAGTTGCAGGTGAGTTGCTAATCTGAATCCTTGGAGGAAATAGCAATGAAATCACAGGTCTAGAGATAATTACACGTAGCTGTGGTGTGATAAAGGGAGCATAGTACATGGAGTTTAAAAAAAAAAGAAAAGATAAAAAGCTCAGGAGAGAGACTGGGGCTGGATATATAGCTTTGGGAATGATCCAGCTAAACCTGCGGGAGCTGATGAGGTCATCTAGTGAAAAAATAGAGAAGAGAGAAGGCCCAGGTCTGAACCTTAGGGTATATCCCCCTTAGGGGTCATGATGTAGATGAAGAGCCAGCAAAAGAAACGGAGAAGAAGTAGGTTTACAGGTAGGAGAACTAAGAGAGAGCAGGATCCCAGACCCAAGAGAGGTGAGTATCCAAGAAGAGAGAGAGGTTAACAGTGTCAGATACCTCAGAGAGGTTGAGAAGGATGAGGATTTAAAACAGGACATTAGATTTGGCAGTTAAGAGGCTATCAGTAACTTTGGAGAGAGAGCAGCTCCCCTTGGGTGATAAGTTTGGAAGCCAGATTGCAGAGGGTTTAGGAAAGAGTCAGGAGATGAAGTACAGATGACCAGTATGTATGCAGCTTTTTCTTTAAAAAGAATAGTATTTTATTTTTTCCAATTACATGTAAAGACATTTTTAACATTCTTTTTTTAAATAAAATTTTGAGTTCTACATTTTCTTCTTCCCTCCCTAACCTCCCTCCTCCCTAAGATGGTAAGCAATTTTATATAGATTATATATGTATGCAGCTTTTTCAAGGAGTTTGGCTAAGAAAGGGAGGAAGGATATAGGACAATACCTGGCAAACAGAGTAGGAACTAATGAAGGTTTTTCCATGTTTGTAGGCAGAAGGGAGGAAACAGTAGCTAGAGAGAGACTGGAGATCAGCAAAGAGGAATGATAGTTGGGGCAATATGCTGGAAAAGATGAGAGGGGATGGGATTGAGGGTACATATAAAAGGATACTTATTGCCTGTGTGACCCTGGGCAAATCACTTAACTCTGTTTGCCTCAGTTTCCTCAGCTGTAAAATGAGCTGGAGAAGGAAATGGTAAATCATTCCAGTATTTCTGCCAAGAAAATCCCAAATGAGGTCATGCAGAGTCAGATGTGACTGAAACAACTGAACAACAGTTCAGGATTGGTCATGATAAGGAAAAGGACTAACTCTGTCCCAGAAACTGAAGTAAGCAAGGATATACTAGGGGACGGTGTCAGGGGGTTGTGAGATGAAGAGGAGGGGAATAAGAAGGAACTTATTTCAAATAGTCTCAATTTACTTAGTAAAGTATAAGGTGAAGTCCTCAGCTGAGAGTGTAAGAAGATGGCGTGGTGTAGGGTGGGACAGTGAGAAGAAAAGGTTTGGAATGGCTGTTGTAGTGAGCAGGGCAGAGAACCAATTAGGGAGAAGTAAATAAGATGGTCTTACTCCAGTGAAGGCTTATTTGAGATTAGATAACATAAATTTATAGTGGATCTAGTTAGTATACAGTTTGACATTATCTCATTTGGTCCAGTCTCATGAAGGAGGAAGAACAGGGTATTACTTCCTCAACGCAAAGATGGAATTAAGATCAGGTTAAGCCGCTAGCTCATGGCCACATGGCCAGTGAGTGGTAGTGGCAGGATTAGATCCCAAGTCTTTTGACTGCTAGTCTGATACTTTTTCTACTATACTACCGTGTCTCCCCGAAAAAATGATTGCAATAATAACCACAAAAACAGTAATTTGTCTAGCATAAAGATATCCAAAAGAAGGCTATGGCTGAACATGTTAAGAGATTCATTGGCGTACTGAAATCAAAGCTTAAATGGGAAGAATATATTTGAAGCAATTAACAATTATTCAATATCAGTATTTTTTTTTTTGCAGGGGGGAAGGCAGGGCAATTGGAGTTAAGTGACTTGCCCAAGGTCACACAGCTAGTAAGTGTGTCAAGTGTCTGAGGCCGGATTTGAACTCAGGTACTCCTGACTCCAGGGCCGGTGCTCTACTCACTGCGCCACCTAATTGCCCCCAATATCAGTCTTAATGTACATTTTTGGAACTATAAAAATGGACCATGACAGATTTGAAAGGTATCCCAACAAAATCCCATACTATGTTAAGGAAACATGGGGTGCAACTCCCTAAGGTAGTTATTAAAAATAACACTTCTTCATAAGAAAAGGAGAAAGAGGATTGATAGATATCCTTAGAACACATGGGAAATTGGTCAGAAATCTTCAGAAATATTTTTGGAACAAGCAGAGGTAATGTCACTGAGTAGTAATAGAGGCTTACAACAACTATTCACCACTGAATTTGTCAAATGCAACCAAAAGTGGTTTCCCTCCAGAAGAAGCCTATGAAGCACCTAAGGTCCAAGAATGGAAATACAAAGGCCCCTTTATAAGCAACATCTCCATGAGTCTGCCAACTACTTTCTGACAAAGAATCAAAGAAGCATCAGAAAAGTGGCCAAGTGATAGGCATTGGTTTTTAGAAATGAACGGGTGGAGTGGTGTTAATTCAGTACAGCATAATTACCACTCCAGAAATTACAGAAAAGTTATACTTAAGAAACACAATCAGTATCACTCATGCAAGGAAATAGTACCTGCCAAGTGTAAAAAATATAGCACCTACCAAGTAGCAAGCCATGACCTGGTGACTAGAATAATGTTGGGAAAGCAGTGTAAGAGAAATAACCGAGTCAGGCAGGTTTATGGTTAGAAATGAAGGGGTTTACATGAGTGATTCAGGATCAGATCATCACCACAAAAATTTAAAGCAAGGTTACTCTTAAGGAGCCCAGATGTATTGAGCAATGCAGATTATATAATTCGTTGACAGAAATGGCAACTGAAGGTTGCAAAAATTTATTATCTGCTAGCTACCTAGAAAGGTACAGCCAGGAGGCTGGATTTATACACTAGAAGCTTACTTTTATTCTATTTATAAAGAGGGATTTGGTGCCCCTTCCCTCCTAGCAAGCTGATGTAATCACACATGAAAAGGTGTTAACCTCCAGTGATTCCTTTATAAAATATGAACACCTTTCTCTGAATGAAATGGAAGGGGCAACCCCATTGGCTAAAGGAAGATGGACACACCCCTAGGTGACCCTTAAAAGACAATCTGACACTTCAAGTGGAGGAAGAACTCAGCCCCTGAGAGGGAATTGCTGAGGGCAAGGGGAAGGGTCTTCCTCTCTCCCTCCCCCCTCTCAATCTTCTACTGCGGTTTCTAGATGCAAAACTACTAGCTCTGAGGGAATCACTCCATCCAGCAATCGGAGACCGTTCAAAAAGAAAAGGCTGAAATTTGTGCCTGGTAGGTAGCCCGCCTCACCATTGCAGTCCTGAGAAAGCAGAGTTTCTACCAGTACTAGGTGCATGCCCAAAAGAACACAGCAGTACCACAGCTGAGAGCTGTAGCTGACCCGAAAGCAGGAGAAGGTAGAGATGACAGCTGCCCAGGAGGAGCAAGCCCCGGATGGCCACCTGTGAGCAGCAAATCTAGCCCAATAGTGGTGCAACCTACCCAGAACAGAGGTGGGGCCCATCGTGGAGCAGCATAAGGGTAGAGCAAAAAGCAGGCAGTCTTGAAGCCCTGCACAAATTGCCTTGGTTTCTTGGCTATGCATATTCCCTACATGTGTGTCTTAACACCAGAGTGCTCTGGGCTCATCCTTCCAACAGATGCTGTGCATATTTGTGGGAAAGTGCTCCCGCTTTTGGAGGGGGAGAGGAAGTTTTATAGCTATTCTTACTATATCACTTGAGTAAATGCCATCACTTTAGGTTAATTTTGTCTTCATTTCTATAAACAGAGTTAATTTTGACTGTTAATGGAGAAGTCACACCAGTTGGGGCTCGTGAGTTCATTTTAGATAGGTGACTTCACAGAGATATACCCCTTGAACTCAAAGTGGCAGTGGCCCAGTGGGGACCAACCTCTGAGTGTAAATGTAAGTTTAGGGACATTATGCTTTTTTAACATGACAAATCTCCATTCTGTAAATTCAAACCTCCAAAAGAGAGAAGAATAAAATATGTTGAGAAATCAACCAATAAACTATACTGAACCTGGAGCATCTTAACAGAACAGTTGCCCCCAATTTCCAGGACCTAACATTGATCCATAAAAACTAGAATGATGCTTTTAATGGATGTCAGTATGTCATACTCATGCTCTCCAAACTACATGGAATAAAAAACTTTTAAAACATAGAGATCTAGATGAAGAAATTAAAACCATGTGGGACCAGGATGAAGCACAGATCATCTCTGCCATCCAATCTGTCACTGGAGTTGACCTGAAGGTGCTTTCCACAGAGGATGAACTTATAACTTATAAAACTCGGTCACTTTATCCATCTGCCCAATTGTCAGCAGAACACTGAACGTAAAAGAATAGCAGGATAACAACTTTTCTCAATCTTTTTTCTATTGAAACTTCTTCCCAGAAAGATGATAACAACAAAATCATAATAGAGGGCATCTATATAGTGCTTTCAATCCACTATTGCCTTCAATTCCCACAGCAACTGTCTGAGGTTGTTGTTCTGTTCACGTTTCTGTTAATTCTGTTGTTGTTCAGTCATTTTAGTCATAGCTGACTCTTTGTGAATTTGGGGTTTTCTTGGCAAAGATACTGGGGTAGTTTGCCATTTCCTTCTCCAGCTCATTTGACAGATGAGGAAACTGAGGCAAACAGGGGTAAGTGACTTGCTAGGGTCACACAGCTAGTAAGTGTCCAAGGCCAGATTTGAACTCAGGAAGATGAATGAATCTTCATGACTCTAAGTTCGGGGCTCTATCCACCACACCACCTAGCTTGCTGCCCCAAGGTAGGTACTACCAGTGTTATTACCTCTATTTTACAAATGAGGAGAGTCAGGCACAGACATTAAGTAACCTGTTGGTGATCACACAGCCAATAAGTGTGGTAGGTGGGATTGGAATCCAGGTCTCACTTGACCTCGTCTGACACTGTGTAGTCTCCCTTACCTACCCCAAACTCAGACCTCTGCCTGTTTCAAGATGGACCCTGAACATTTTGAATATAACAAGGATTTGGGGAGCCTAAAAACTTTATTCCCTATTCCAGCCTCATCCTCATCTCCTCGATTCACCTCTGACCTGGAGCAAGCTAGACCCCAAACAACAGGAGAGGAGGAACTACAGCTGCAGCTGGCACTGGCCATGAGTCGGGAGGAGGCAGAGAAGGTAATGTTATCATGGGCTCAATAGGATTTGATATGTATGTGTAAAGGGGGTATAGACAGGAGCTAGGGACCATGAAGCTGAGGCTCTGCCCTGGAAAGGTAAGGCCAACCCCTCTCTGGCAGATTGTAAAGCCAGTCATGGTAGCACACCTGAGGACTGCTGCTGTGAATAACTTTAAGGGTCTAATCACATAGTATAATGAACTCTCTGTTTATTCAGAACTAAACATTGTTCAAGGAACTAAAGCATAAGATTCACAACAATGTAACATAATAACTTAGTAATAAGGTGGCCACATAGTCTTAAATAAAACATATCATTCAGTATGTCTTACAGCATTTCTCAGAATGCCCACACAACATATATCATCACATCCCGTAGCATTCCCCAAAATACTTGTTTACACAAGCAGGGGATCCCAGGTCACGGTCTTCCCTAGAATAATATGTCATCCTTAAGGAGTGGCAGAAAATACAAACACCATCCACCCCTAGATTGCAGTAAGTTACAATCTCCTCAGTCAATACAGAGTGTCCAAGTCCTCTTTTATCTTGACTGGAGGCTGATTTCCAAACCCCATGGTTCCTTTTCCATGGGCCAACCACTCCCAGCTCTTGCCTGGATTCACACAGATGCAGCTCTCTGCTACTACTCCTTGTCTCAGCTCACAGGGACTGCTCCACTTCAAGGTCTTCCTGCTCCTGCCTGATAGCAGGCTCCAGGGGCTCCTGTCTGAAGTTTCTGTTTCTGGGAAAGCAAAGATTAACAACAATATTTATACACATTCCCAGCACCATAATTAATGTAGACCCAACAGACAGGACTTCTGTTCGAGAAATTAACACACACCAACCTGCATCACAAACATTCTTTCTGTTAGGCCTCCCCACAAGCAAGTTCCCCTAGCTGCTCACCCACGCTTCTCTTTCTCAGCTTTGCTTCTCTCTTCACCTTCACTCTCCCTCCAAGCAATGCAATATATACTGTTGCCAATCAAAGACTCTTGATTCAATCAAAGGCAAGACTCAGTCAAGGGCACTTGATTGCCTTAGGGCTGAGAAACTTGGAGGTCAGCACTTAATTAAATTCACCTTACATTAAGCACTTAATGTATTACAGAAACTTAACTCCAAAAGAAAAAAACAGCAAAAAAAATATCCCACTTTGCTTGCCTTTACACAGATGCAGTGAGAAAGCACCTGCTTTACAGGAGGGGGTCCTGCTTAGAGTCCTGAGGCCACTGGGTACCATGTTGTTATAGCCAGAGGGTGACTGTCGCAGATGGAACCAGGCTAGGTCCATGTGTTTTCTAGATTGAAGTAACCCCAACCTCATACACCCAACCCCAAGTGTGCCCAGTGAATATCCATCTGCCTGATTCCTTCTGCTGTTGGAGTCTTTGGCTTATAGACTTTTCCTGAAGGAAAAGGGCTAGCACCACCTTGAAGGGATAAAGGGCTGAAGGACCATGGTCCTCCCCAGCTTCTATCTGAACCACCCAAGGGCAGGGCCCTAGCAACCTCATACTTGTTTGTCTCTGCAAGCATCTTTCACCATGACCCTAAAGGACTCATGGGGAGGGCAAACCTGTAGAGACAGAGGGATAGGCACATGGGGTGCCTCCCTGGGCTGTAGGCTCCTCCCTCTCTGGGCACGAATATAGTGGGGCAAATTGCCTTAGGGCACATCTCCTCCCTAAGAAGACCACAAGGGGAGACAACTCCAGCATCTTTTGTGCGACTCTTCCTCCCCAAGGCTTCACATTCTCTTTGCAGACCCTACCTGATAAAGCTGAGCACACTCAGGTACAGTGTGGAATGGTCTTTTTCCTCGGCTGGGCTACCACGTCCACCCAGCAATGGTTCAGATGTACTCCATAGAAAGTGGAAAATTTAAGGGATGGGAAGAGAGCATTTTGACACATAAACCTTGCAAATGTATGCAAAATAATGTGCAAAGACACTTTTTTTTCCCTTTCTGTTAGCCTGGGGCTTGGGCAGTTGACATCACAGGACTGTAGCCCAGCTTCCCCTTTGTTCTCTTCCCTTTCCCAGTTTTCCTTTGCCCTAATATTACCTGTCTCAAATCCCCTCTGCCCCTCAAGACTATTTCTCTTCTACAGTCCCTGTGCCCCCTTCACTGCCCATCTTTTTCCTCTCGCCTCTCCAGGTTCCCTGGACACCATATTTCCTACTGTTTTGGCCATTTTTCCTCTTGTCCCATATCTCACCCTGCCCCATTACTTTCCCACCATCCCCCATCTTCCTCCTGCCCCATGTCCTAGCTTCCCTCCTACCCCATCTCACTCTGCCTTGTCTCTTTTGGCTCTCCACTCCCCAGCCTCATCTGTCGCCTACCACTATCCTGCTTTCTCCTCCCAGATCTCCTACCCCAGGGGTGGGGAACCTGCAGCCTCGAGGCCACATGCATCCTTCTGGTCCTTGGATGCAGCCTTCAGCCTTTTGACTGAGTCCAAGTTTCACAGAATAAATCCTTTTATTAAGGGGATTTGTTCTGTGAAGTTTGGATTCAGTCAAAGGACTGCACTTGAGGACCTAGAGGGCCATGTGGCCTTGAGGCTGCAGGTTCCCCAGCACTGTCCTACTCTCTATCCTTCCTCTCTCTCTGTCCATCCCCTCTATCCCCCTTACCCAAGACTGAAAGCTGAAAGGGTGGGGGAAGGTGAGCTGAGCCAAGGAGGGGAGCCCCATTTCACTCTCTCTTCCTTCATCCCCAGCAGCCGGTCCCTCCAGCCTCCCACAGGGACGAGGATCTGCAGCTGCAGCTGGCACTGCGCCTGAGCCAGCAGGAGCATGAGAAGGTAGCAGAGCCCCCAGATCCTGCTCTGGGACTGGTGCTGGTGCTGGTGCTTCTGGGCACTAACAGGGCTCCTCTCTGCAGCTCCTCTCGGTTTCACTTGGCGTCTCTCCAGCTCCTTCTCGCTCCCTCCTGGCTCCTTAACCACTTTGTCACCTAGCCTGGATTTTCCCCTGCTATCCTCCCTGCCCTCATCTCCCCACCCCCACCCCTGCTTTCTCTTCATGTCTGCAGGCTCCCGGTGGATTCTCTGGGGAGCTGAGCATTCTCCTTAGCCTAACATTGGATGCCCTGGGTTCTAGGGCCCTGGGTCCCAGGGTCCCCATGGCTCCCAAACTTAGCTGGTTGCTCCCCCTGCTCCACCACCAATCTGTCCCAACTGCAGGAGGTGAGGTCCTGGAGGGGAGATGACTCCCCCTTACCCAAAGGCGCTGGGGGCCATGGTCGCCGGGACCAGGACCCTGAAAGAGAGGAGGAAAAGGAAGGAGAGAAACTGAAAACCAGCCAGGTTTGTGAAGGGGTGGAGGTCTATGGAGGGGAGGAAGCATGCTGGGAGGGGGGAATAAGGAATACAGCAGTCATGAGGGACATGCAGAAGGGACCAGGGACCGAAGGATCAGGGTTAGAGGTAGTACCATCCTTCGGGTATGACAGAGCTGACTGCCCCAGGCTCCATCTGGGCTCTGGGGGTGCTACATCAGCTATGGTCTAATGGAGAGCACTCTCAGCTGACTGGGCCCTAGTCCAGGTTCTGCTCATTGTGTAACCTTAGACACTGACCCGCTCTGGACCTCTTAATGTCCTCCATAGTAAAATGAGAAGGTTGGACCAGATGACCACTGAGCCCCATTCTAGCCCTGGCGTTTATGACCCTCGAGGTCTGTGATACTGTTGGATTGGGTTGGTGACAATCAAGAGGAGAGTAGATAGAAAAAAGAAATATCAGTCAGCTAGAGGGTTTGGGGGAGGGTGGCATTTCTATACATCTAAGTTAAGGCAACATCAGGGTTTCTGCCTACCTCGAAACAACGACCCTTCCCCAAGTCTTCCTCTGGCTGAACTAGAACTTTTTGTGAATCTTCTCCCCTCGAGGCCAGCTTTGATGCTTATTTAAACCAGATTCTTCCCGTATATGAAAATGTTAAAATAAGGGGGTTCATGTTATGACTTTCTCAGAAGCCCTAAACCTGCCTAGAGATGTCCTGGGTAAGCATTTATTTGGTGTCTATTGTGTGCTATGCCCTTGGGATACAAAACAAAAAAGGAAACAGTCCCTGCCCTCAAGGGGCTTACATTATATAAGGGTAACAACACACATAAATATTATGTGTATATATGTGCGTGTGTGTAGTTGTGAAAAAATATTAAAAAAATGTAGGGGCAGCTAGGTGATGCAGCGGATAGAGCACCAGCCCTGGTGTCAGAGGGACCTGAGTTCAAATCTGGCCTTGGACACTTACTAGCTATGTGACCCTGGACAAGTCACTTAACCCCAACATGCCTATACACATGTAGTATGTCTATGTGTATGTATATATGCATGTATGTATATACACATGTATATATGTATGTATATATACACATTGTGTATACAATATATGTGTGTATATGTACATATGTAAATATGCATGTGTGTATGTATATGTATACATTAAATATGTAATATATATAAATGCATTGTAATGGAGGGGGAAGCACTGGCAGGTGGGAGGTGAGGGGGGAGGAGGAAAGGCTTCATGAAGATTTTGAAGCAAATAAGATTCTAGAGTTGGAGGCAGTGCTTTCCAAGCATAGGGGATGGACAGAGACCTTGTGTAAAGACATGGAGATTGGAGATGTATAACCATATGTATGGCCCAACAAAAAGGCCGGTGGATGGTGGAGAATGTGAAAGGGAGTGATGCATAATGTTGAGTGAGAGTCTGAGAGTCAAGACTGGCCATGTTATGGTGGAAAGAGCCCTGGATTTATTAGGCAAGTCATTCTCCCTCTACGGGCCTCAGTTTCCCTAATGAGGGGGTTTTAGACTAGGTGATTTCTTACGGCTCTAGGACCTATGACCTTAGGATCCTTCTGTTGACCATACAGCCTTCCCCTGCTGATGGACAGGACAGGAGAGGGCAGGACAGGACAGGAAAGGGTTGGGAGCTATTTGTCCACCAGAAGACTCAGTCGAGGTGTTTAATAAAATAGTGGAATTGAATGAGTAAGAGAAGTTGAGGTTCTGTGGCTCTGCCCCCAACTAGAGAGGAGAGCTCCCACCACCAGGGTGCTCAAACATGTCTCCGCTGTCCTTCTTTGTAGTCTTCCATCCTGGACCTTGCTGATATCTTTGGACCAGGACCAGCTCCACCTTCCACACACAGCTCTGCTGATCCATGGGATATCCCAGGTGGGGTGGTCAGATCCTAGGAGAGACACACATACCCCTACCCCCTGGGATCTAGAGATAATCCTCCCATAGCCAGTCTCTGGGTAGACTTCTCCCCATTTTCCTCTTTTAGCTTTCTTTCTCTATTTTCCTTTTCTTCTTTCCTCCCCCTCCTAGGGACCTTCCCTGGTAGGAATCTAAGTGATCAGAAGGGAGACAGAAGACTCCAAATTTCCCACCTAGTGTCTCAGTTCCCCATCCATGATTGGTTACTATGTTCTCTGTGATAAGGAAGGTGACCAGGAGAGTAATGAGGGAGGGAGTAGGGACGAGATGTGGGATGGAGAGAAGTAACTGGCGGTGGGGATAGAAAATGATGGTGTGTCAGTGCTGTTCTCATTTTAGGTCTCAGGCCAACTGTGGAGCCTGCTGGCTCCTCTTGGGGACCCTCTGCAGACCCTTGGTCTCCAGCGCCCTCTGGGGATCCTCTGTCCCGTAGCCAGCCTTGGGACTTAACCTCTATGCTCTCATCTTCGGAGCCCTGGAGACGGACTCCTGGCCCACCCCTTTCCATGGATGCCTGGGTGAAGGATTCCCCCCACCACAAACCCTCCGGCACAGGGACAGACCCCTGGGGAGCTACCTTAGACACCCCCAGCACACCCAGTAAGTGAAAGAAAGCCTATTGTCCTCCTAAACCATCCAGTCTGAAGGTGGGAGGTGGGATGAGGTAGAGAGGGATTGTGACTCCTGGCTCCATCCCTTATCCCAGAGACTTGGCTCTTGAGGTTTAAATCTCTCTGCCCTCAATGAGTAAGGGGTGTCTAGGGTGAGGGATGGGAAGAGGGGGTATAAATTGAGTCCTCTCCAGGACACCCCCAGAAAGGAGAATACCTCATTCATTTCTTGGGAGGGTGCAGACCCATTTGTCCTCTTCCTCCCTATCTGTCCGTCTGCCCCTCCCCCACAACAGCAGCTCTAGGTGGTTCAGCCTTTGACTTATTTGCCAAACTTCCAGAAACAACAGAGACCAGAGAGGGGTCTGAGAGTGCCCAGGCCCTCCCCACCGTGCGATCTGGCAGCCCTGGTAAGCTAAAGGAGAGCAGCTGGGTGTGTGGTGGTGGTGGTGGTGGTGGTAATGAGAAGGAAATGAAGGAGTGGGATGGGAAGGGGGGGCCTTGGGAGGGGAGGGTGAGGCACAGCTGATAGCAGTGGAGTCCTGATGGCTGTGGCCAGACGACTTGGGGTGGGGGGCCCTCCCCTTGCCCAGAGCTCTGTTTGCTAGCAAACAGAACCCTGGACCTGGCAATCTCTGAGCCCCACCCTGACCTCCCATCTCAGATGCCCTATTTTTGGACACTCCCATCCCTCCCTTTATGGGACGCATTGTGCTGTAGTGAAAAAGGGTTCAAGATTTAGAGTCAGAGGACCTGGGTTTAAATCAGCACTCTGGCACCAAGCCTCAGCTTCCTCACCTATAAAATGGGGATATTAATAGCACCTACCTCACAGGGCTGTTATGAAAATCAAATGGGATAATACATGTAAAGTGCTTTGCAGACCTTAAAGTGTTACATAAATGCTAGTTTTGATGCTGATGGGGCAGCCAGATGGTGAATTGGACAGAGTATATGGTTTATATGTTATGTTATGTTATGTTATGTTATGTTATGTTATGTTATGTTATGTTATGTTATGTTAGTATGTTTGTATGCATGTATACACGTGTGTGCAAAATATTAAAAATGTGGGGGTAGCTAGGTGGTGCAGTGGATAGAACACCAGCCTGGAATCAGGAGGACTTGAGTTCAAATCTGGCCTCAGACACTTACTGTGTGACCCTAGGCAAGTCATTTACCTCTGTTTACCTTAGTTTCCTCATCTGTAAAATTAGCTGGAGAAGGAAATGGCAAACCACTGCAGTATCTTTACCAAGAAAACCTCAAATGGGGTCATGAAGAGTCAGACATGACTGAAACAAGTGAACAACAACTATGATGATGATGATGAGACGAGTCACTTAAGCTCTCTTAGCCCCAGTTTCTTCATCTATAGACTAAAAGGATTGAACTAGATGGTGTGAGGCCTCAACCAGCCCTAAATCCATGACACTGTGGTTCTGCCCTCTCTTTCCCCCAGTATCTGAGCTCCCCCTACTTTTTTTTCAGACCTAGACCTCTTTGGAGACCCTCTCCCTAGCTCCAAGCAGAATGGCACGAAGGAGCCAGATGCATTTGACCTGGGAGGACTTAGTGGGGCATTGACTCAGGCAGGCAAAGATGGTCGAGCCTGCCAGACCCCTGAGTCCTTCCTGGGACCCTCGGCCTCCTCCTTGGTCAACCTGGATTCACTAGTGGTAGCTCCACAACCTACGAAGACAAGAAACCCGTTCCTTTCAGGTAGAGTACAGAGATGATACTTTCTCCTCCCCTCCCCCACAACTTCCCATTCCAGTCATTTGTCACCCTCTTCCCCCAGATTCATACTTTGAGATGTTGACATTTGGGACAGCGGATGGGAGAGGTGAGGGTAAGGCAGGGGAGCCCCCCTAGCATTTGGTCGGTGGGTGGAGGAGGGGCCTCCCAGAATGGCCAATATTGTGGAGTTAGGGAGTAGTTTATCTTAGGTGTGGCTGTCAAGAAGTGGGAAAGCATTCAGCATCCTCTCACTTTCAACACCCTGAGGAAATACTCCAGTCACCTTACCCTAGTTTCATCTCAGCTTTTCCCTTACCCCCTTGGCAAATCAAAGTCCATTTCCAATCTACTCATGGTCTCTGCCCATCTTTCTGTCTCTCTCTCTCTGTCTCTCTGTCTCTCTCTCTCTTTCTCTCTCTGTCACACACACACACACACACACACACCATTAAATCCAAGTCTTAGTCTACAATTTCCCTACCTCAAACCTCAACTGCTAGGCCTCTCAGCTTCCTGATCTGTTTTCTCTTCTCCAACAGGTCTCAGTGCCCCATCCCCTACCAACCCATTCAGTTTGGGTGAGCAGTGCAAGCCAACTCTCAACCAGATGCGGACAGGATCTCCGGGGCCCAATCTGGCCTCCTCAGTACCTATGGGTGCTCCCGTAGGCTCAATGACCTACAGCGCCTCTCTGCCCCTTCCACTCAGCAGCGTTCCAGCAGGAATGAGCCTTCCTGCCTCTGTCAGCGTCTTTCCTCAGGCTGGCACCTTCCCTCAGCTGCCCGGGACCTTGCCCCAGCCCCTGCTCCCCATGTCTGGTTCAGTGGGACCCCTGAACCCCTCTTCTCAGGCAGGCACCAACCCTTTCCTTTGAACTCTGCTCTCCTCTGCTCAGCTCTCACTTCTGGCACCTTTTTCCCTCCTTCCTGGAAATAGTTTCCATGTCTCTTCCCCTCGCTTCTCTGCCTCTGTGCCCGGGTCAGCCGCTGGCAGCTGACCAGAGCTTTTCCCACCCCCTGCTTAAGGGGCTGGGGCAGTGGACAGGGGCACCGCCCCCACTCCACTTAGGTCAGTATGAATGTTGCCTGGGTGCTCGGTTCCCTGTCCTGCCTCAGGAGTGGGAGAGGGTCTTGGAAGCTCAGGGAAAGGACATCACAGGAGCCAGCATCCCCCAGGTTTTGTTTGGGCTGGAGGAGTGGCCTTCCAGGCTCCAGCTATCCTTTGAAAGGGCTCATGTATGTATGCGTGGAGGGCTCCAACACCACAAGTACTGTAGTGCATAGCACAGAAGAAACCTGGTGACCAGAAGCCTTTTGGAGCCGAGGCAATGGTCCCAGAATAAATACCTGAACTAGCACGATAGAGCCGAGTTGTGCTTGTGGCCTTCTTGTGTTGGTGAGCAGGTCTACTGGGAATGTCTCTCCGTGAAAGAGGAGGAGGGGACGAGGCAGGAGCATTCCTTCCTTGGATCCCTCCCCAGCACCCATCTCCCCAAACCTCTAGAGGTAGGAAGGGGAGGGGAATGGGATCCCAAACTCAAGGTCAACTCTTGGGTTTGCATAAACTGGGCACATCTCTCAGAAAGCTCAGTCCACAGAGATGCTTCACCTGGGTTGGGTCTCTAGTTGCCCAGGGCCTGAACTTCACTCTCTAATTCATAAGGATTCTTAGAATTAAAAAAAATTCAGATATTAGGGGTAAACACCTTGGGAAATCGATAGGATGGAGGCAATGCAAGAAAAGTAGAAGGCATTCTTCCTCATTCCAAATAACTTGTAGAACTACTGGGTAGCTACATATGGACACCAGAAAACTTGAAGTGTTCCATGGGCTTATCATGTGAAGACTGTCCTCCTGAAAGCAGATGGAAACCTGTCCGTATCGCCTCCTCTTGGGTGACTGGTCCACATCCTGCCGTAAATCCTCCGTTTATCTACTCAGTATGCTGGCGGATTGCCTCTAACTCTTTTAATATATTTCATAGCTAACTATTCAGCTACATTATTCATTCAACAAGTATTTATTAAGTGACTGCTCTGTGCCAGGCAGATACTCTGTTAGCTGCTGGGAATAATACAAAGGAAAAAAACACTTGAAACATTCCCTGTTCTCAATTGGGGAGAACAACATATACAGAGATACGTAATTACAATATAGCTATATGTAATTTGGGGGTAACAACGTATACACAGATAAGTACTTACAGTTATTTACATATACATATATGTTACTGGGGGGAAGTACACACAGATTAATTACAATATATCTAAATGGCTATAGATATATATGTAATTTGAAGGGGGAATAAGCCATAGATAAGTAACTACAATATATCTATATATACATATACATGTCATTTGGGGGAAACAAGGTGTACACAGATTAATTATTATATTTGCGTATATAGATATGTATGTAATTTAGGGGGGAATAAAGTGTCCACAGATAAGTGATTACAATATATCTGCATATACATATATATGTAATTTAGCAGGGAATGAGGCATACAGAGATAAGTAATTATAATATCTATACATCACATGTATAATTTGAGGAGGAGCAAAGTATACACAAATAAGTAATTGCAATGTATATCTATATATACATACACACATGTATGTATGTATACATGTATGTCTTTTGATGGGGGAGGGGAAGAATTAAGAATGGGCCTTGCATAGGAGGTGGCATAAGCTGGGCCTTGAAGGAAGCAGAGGATCCTAAGAGAGGAAGATGATCAGAGAGAGCATTCCAGGCATGGGGCCCAGCTTGCCCAAAGATATGACGCTAGGTGACAAAATTTTGTGTGTGAGAAATAACAGCAAGTCAGCCAGGTAGAGTGGTCTATAAGGTTGCCTGCCTCCTTCTCCAGTTTGGTCTCTTGTGCACCACTTGTCACTGTGCAGTCCTTGTTGGGTATCTGTCACAGCCTAGCTATACTCATTGTCCTTTGTTCCACCCACACTTTGGATTCTTTGGCCGTCATAGCCGTATTCTAAGCTTCACAGCCACATGGCATCACTAGCAATGTTTCCTCATAGCATTGAATAGCCTGGGGTAATTTGCATAGTGCAATTTTCCACACATGATCCAACCCACTCTTATTTAAATCTTGACCCAGCCTGCCATCCAGCTGCAGGGCTGTATAAGATGTGTGTCCTGATGAATTAACTCAATGGCCCATCCACCTAGCAGCATGAGTAGTGTGCACCCTTTAGCCACACAAGCCAGCAAAGTACCAAGTGTGGTAAATACTTTAGGAGTTCATAGATCCAGAACTGAAATGTCAAAAATCATCTCATCCAACATCAGAGAGGATTTGAACTCAGGCCCCATGGCTCCAGAGCCAGTGTTCTTTCCATGGTACCAGGAAAGGGCACTAAGGGGCTGCACAAATGAGAAAGGTTTCATGAAGGATAGTGACACCTGAGCTTGGCCTTAAAGGGCAGGGAGATCAGACCCAAAGAACAGCCATTAAAGGACTTAGAGGCAGGTTTCTAGCTGAGTGCCCCAGGGATCTCTCTTTGGCCCCATGCCCTTTTATCACAGATTTCAATGAATGCCTTAGAAAGCACGCTTATATGAAATTTGTAGATAATACAAAGTTGGGAATGCTAGCTCTCATGTGGAAAGAGTCAGCATACAAAGAGAAGGTGACATTAAGATGATGAGCTTTAGCTAAAGAAGGTGGCATCTAATGCATCTATAGAGTTATTGCTATCTTATCATGGTAGTAGCTGATAGTGTTTTAAAGTTTGCAGAGGCTGCAGCAGAAATCATCAGGCCCAGATCTGTTGGACTGGGGCACTCCCAATACAGCTGGACATGTGCGCCATTCTCACAGATGAGGAAACTGAGGCTCAGAGAAATTCAGTCATTTGCTCATTGTCACATAGCTTGTCAATGCCAGAGGCTGGATTTAAATCCAGACTCCCAGTCCAGGACTCTAACCACTATTCCGTGATGAAATGAATGTCAAGTCTTACACGCATTGTGTATATGTGTTTTAAATGAACTTCACAAGTGCAAGATGGTATTGGTGAGTCTAGATATCTGAAAAAAGTATGAACTGATTCAGAGGGAGAAGGGTTTATACAATTACAACAACACTGTAAAAACAAGCAACTTTGAAAGAAAAAGCCTGATTGATGAAATGACCGATCACATGACTCCAGAGGACCAGAAGATAAAGCTTGCTACCTCATCTCCTGACAGAGAGGTGGCATACTCAGAGTGCAAAACAAGACGTATCTTTTGGAAGTAGCCAATATGGGAATTTGCTACAAGGATTTTGTTTTTCCCCCTTTGGTGGGAGGGCATGGAAGGGAGAGAAAATCAATTTTTGTTGGTTAAAAAAATGTAATTGGAAAAGATTTGGGACTTTTAGCTTAGCGTGAGTCTGAAGTATGATATGATAGTAAAAAAAAAACCAACAATACCATCTTAGGCTATTTTGTTAGGAATCATATGCATTAGGAAGGTGCTACCTTTCCCTGTCTAAGGATTATGTTCAATTTTAGGTCCCACTCTACTTTGCCCTAATCGGACCACATCTAAGTATTGAGTTCACAGTTTGGGGTGTCATATTTTAGGAAGGACTTTAACTATCTGGAGAGCATCCAAAGAGGGGTTAATAGGCTGGAGAAGTTATTTTGAGACCATGCCATATGAAGATTGGTAGAAAGAGCTGGGGTTCTTTAGCCCAGAGAAGAAAAGTCTTATTGGCAACATCCTAACTATCTTCCAGTAGCTGAAGGGCTGGCTTGGGCTTGTGGAAGAGAATTAGATTATTTCTTAGAAACAGTGTGGGAGGAGGAACTGCAGAGAGGCAGATTTGGGCTCAGTGTAAGGAAAAAATTCTTAACAATTAGAACTATTATAGATTCATGTCTCTCTCTAAATCTGGGGTCCTATGATATATCTCCAGGATACTCTTCTTCCTCCATTCATCTATATTAGTCTATTCTTCTTCCTTTGGGTGGGGCACAGGTGTAGGCAATAAAGATATTGGAATGTCCCTCCCAAAATGGCTATGTGCCCCTGATAAGGTGCCAGACTACACTGGTAGAAGTTCCTTGGAACAGGGAAATCAGGGGCTTAGTCTCCATCCCTGTAAATTGAAACTGACCACTTCAGAAATTAAATAATTCCTCTGTGGGGAACTTCAAGCCTCTTTTAGAGGACATCGTAGATAGAATTCTAGATTAGGATTTTTATTGAACTATATGGCCTCTGAGGTCACTTCCAACTTCCAGATTCTGTGATTTGGATAGGTGGAGGAGAAGGGGCTGGGCATTCAGGCAGAGGTATGAAAAAAGCAAGGGGCCACTTGACCTCTCTTCTCTCAGGGTTGTCTTTCTTCAGCCTCTTGTTTTCCCCATCTAAGGCTCAGTTTACTCCCATGTAAATACTTCCCAGCTAGAAATCCTAGAATCCTACTATTTCCCTATGACCTGACCCTTTGGCATCTGGTTAGGCTGGTCCAACCACAGCTGTGATCTGGTGACTCCCAGTGAGGGTCAGTGAAGTAATCACTTGACTTGTTGGGTTCGAATCCTGGCTCTGATACTTACTAGTCACATAATCTTGGGCGAGTCACCTAACTTTTCTGGGCTTCAGGTTCTTCAGATGATCCCTGTGATTCCCTGGGATCTTTTCCATCCAGTTCATATCCTTCTCCTCCTTCCTTCTTCAGTCCCTCCCAGCCCGCCCGTAGTCCCACACTTGGCCACCGGAGGGAGCGCGGACACCAGGGATGGACGCTCACCCAAGCAATCTCGCCCCCCTTGGTCTGGGAACCCAGGCGGATGACCCAGCCGGGGCCTGAAGCTGGGTCTTTAGTCCCCAGGTGGGGGGAGATGAATGATTGGTAACGGTTGGCGACGGCGTAGACCCCAGCCTCAGCTACTGGGTCAGATCTTGGAAGTTGGAAGTTCTGCCCATGGGATGCGCAGCCCTGGGGCACTGGAGAGGCAGGGTCCAGGAGGGCTGTCTGGCTGTAGGGGTTGGGGCTGAGCCGCAGCCAGCCCGGTCTTCTTCCTTGGCTCCGCCTCCTTGTCCGAGGCCCAGCCAGCTGACCCGGATCCCCGCTGGACCGGGTACCCTTTTCCCTAACCTAGGGCAGCCATGCTTCGTGGCGCCCGTAGCCTCCTGGGCCGCTGCATCCTGGAGGGGCCAGGGCTGGACTTCGCCGCAGGAACCTGCAGGTATACTCAGGGTTACTTCAGGGGAGGGGAAACCGCTTCTCATGGCCCGCACCCTCTGGCTCCGGGACGGCTCCAGGTTAAATTTCTTCCCGTCTGGGTCCTTTCCGCCCCCAACTGTCTGGTGTATTGTTTCCCACCAAGATCCATCTCCCCTCCCACCTCTTTTCATGCTCATCCTCCCCACTCCATCCCGAACTCCCAGCCATGCAGGTCCATAATCACGTGAGCATTTAGAGGTTATGATCTGATCTGAGACCCCTTGGGACGCCAGCTAGAAGTATCTGGGCTCCCTCTTCTCGGGTCCTTAAAAAATTGTCACAGGATTTATAGTTGGAAGGGACCTTCAGAATCATCTACAGGCATACCTTGTTTTATTGCACTTAGCTTTATTGCGGTTTGAAGATAATTGTGTGTGTGTGTGGTTTTGGGTTTTTTTTTTACGAATTGAAGATTTGTGGCAACCCAGCGTTGATCAAGTCTGTCTGCACCATTTTCCCGAGAGCATGTGCTCACATTCTGTCTTTGTGTCACATTTTGGTAATTCTCACAATATTTCGAACTTTTCATTATTATTATATTTATTATGATGATCTGTGATCAGTGATCTTTGATGTTACTATTGTGATCATTTGGGGAGCCCCACAAACCACACCCATATAAGACAGCAAACTTAATAAATGTGTGTGTTCTGACAACTCCACCTACTCTTTTTCTCCTCTGTCCTCCCGATTCTCTGAGACACAACAATATTAAAATTAGGTCAGTTAATAACCCTACAGTGGCCTCTAAGAGTTTAAGTGAAAGGAAGAGTCAGTGGATTGACAGACTTCATTGTCTTATTTTAAGAAGTTGCCACAGCCACCCCAACCTTCAGCAACCACCACCCTGATCAGTCAGCAGCCATCAACATAAAGGCAAGACCTCCAGCAGCTTAAAAAGATTACAACTTGCTGAAGGTCAGATGACAGCATTTTTGGCAATAAAATATTTTTAATTAAGGTATGCACAATTTTTTAGATGTAATACTATTGCATTCATAGACTATAGTATTGTGTAAACATAACTTTTATGTGCACTGGGAAACCAAAAAATTTATGTGACTCATTTTATTGTGATATCCACTTTATTGTGGTGGTCTGGAACTGAACCCACAATATCTTGGAGGCATGCCTGTAGTCCAAACCCTTTTTACATCTGAAAAAACTGAGGCTGAGCCAGAGAAAGGAAGTGACTTATCCAAGGTCATTTGGATAGTAAATAGTGGAATCAGAAGGATAAACCCCCATCTTTTATGACTTCAAATCTAGAGCTCTTTTTTTAGTTCCCCTAGAACTATTAATGGGGCTCCTTTAAGATAGCTTCTTTCTTTTAACCTGTCCCCATATCCAGACTTCTCTTAGCTTAATCTTTTCTCCTTGCGTCCAGGGTACCCCCCATCACCACCATCAAACTCCCCTTTCTATTAATCATTCCCAGTTTCTGAGGCCCACTCCATCTCAAAATCTATGGTCTGTGATCTGTCTCCAAGCTACTCATCCTCTTCCATTATCTATAGTAGTCTATCCCTCTTCTCTTGGGTGGGCTGGGGGATTGGGAGGGAAATGTAAACATTGGGATGTTCCTCCCAGCACTGACTCTCCTGCCTTAGACAATCATAGGTTCATAGATCTTGAGCTAGAAGGGGCCTCAGAGTCCTCCCATCTGGTCCAAGCCCCTCACTTTATAGATGAGGAAATTAAGAACACCAAAGGCATTCATAAACAAACAGGTAGTAAGCATCAGAAGCAGGATGTGAACCCTGGTCTTGTGACTCCATAGCCACTTGTATCATGATGATTAGGGACTGCTTGTCCCAAGTATTCTGTTGTGTTCTGAGTGTTCCTGAGGAGAAACATGGGTCTCTAGTCAAAAGCCCCAGTGCAATATGGGGGAGGATTTCCCTCTGGGAGGGGGAGGGAACAGAATCCCTGAGTTCTACCCATTGTGACAACTCTTGTCTCACAAGTCACCATCTCTATGTACCATCTGGGGTGAAGCTGTAGGGAGCCTAGCCTAGAAAAGGGAACCCCCATGAGTCACCTTTCTTCACCCCTTCAAAAACACAAGGGGGCTTCTAAAAACCAAGGCTTACTGACAGGTCCAGAAAGGTGGGTCTGTTTTGTGGTAGAAGAACGGGGCTAGCTAGGGAGCTCAGTGGGGAAGAAAGGGGGAACTGAATGTGAAGAGGGGTTTAAGAGTATACTGTGGGGCATTTCCTAGCCTTTGTTGGTTGTTCCTTCCTTGAACCCCCTCAGCATATACTCTTTCACTCTTTGCTCACTGATGGATACTTTGGTCAGGGGCACATCAGTAAGTGGTCCTAGTGCTATGGCCACTGGAGCAAAGGATCAACGACAAAGCCATACCCAGACCCAGCTTCAGGTGCCCAACCGTCTGATCCATGAGAAGTCACCTTACCTATTACAACATGCCTACAACCCTGTGGACTGGTGAGAACTCCTGTCACTTCCTCCCCTCAAGTCCCTACAATGCCCCTCATCCTACCCCATGTATGGGTGAAGGGCTCACTTTGAGCCTCCTCTCTATCTTTCATCCAATGGACTGGTGAGAGACTCCCCTTCTGCACCCCTCCCCACCAGCACATATACCCTTCTCCCTCATTGCTCGTCCCGTTACTCCCAACTTCACAGAGGGTAGGAGAAAGCTGGCCCATCTCCTGTTCCCTGACATTGTCTATCCTTTCTACACTTTAGCACAACTCAGCCATTCCCACCCCACCATGAACTGTTCAATGACACCTCCTCTACCTGAGGCCTAAGATTCATTGTCCCCATTTCTCCATTTTGTTTCTAGGTTCCCATGGGGACAAGAAGCTTTTGATAAAGCCAAGGATGAAAACAAACCAATTTTTCTTTCAGGTAATATCCTTCCCCATCCTTCCCTTTAGACCTGACTGGGAAATGGTCAACTCTAGACTCTAGAGTGGAGGGTGATGACTATACCAAGATGTCCCTTAGGATAAGTTGCCCTGATGAGTCATTGGTTTGAGCCAGCCAACTGGGAGGACATCAACCTTCTATCCTGTCCAGTGGGACTGTGGTTAGCTGGCAATGCAGACTATGCTTGACTCTCCCACCTGACAGCCCATGATTGATTCTCTTAGATCATTCTCATCTAAGCCCTTGCTGCCCGCCAACCCTGGCCAACGCTCATCAATTCCTCCACCTTGGCTCCTCATGGCTTCCATTGATCCCCTCTGGCCAATCCTCAGTGGCCCTTTACATTGCCTTTACATTTCTGACCATTCCACTATTTTCCCAATCCCCAGTAGAGTGGAAGACACTTGAAGGCATAGACCGTTTCATTTTTGTCTTTGTATCTCTAGCACCTAGCAGAGTCTGGCACATAGCAAGTGCTTGATAAACACTGAATTGGATTGAATGTGGTCCAAAGTGGCTAGCCCTTACTGATTATCCTCTCTGGTCAGTCCTCACTGATCTCCCTATTACAACTGTATAGGGGGGATCTGGTCAGTCCCCTTCTGGACAGCCCTTAATGACCACTGCCACACATACATATACTGTCTGGTCATGGATCTAGTTGGCTATTCAACTTGTCACTGGTGTCATGTGATGGAAGAGGAATCGTTTCGGAATAAGGAGATCGGACAGATACTCAGCGAGGACTTTGTGAGTGTGAAGGTAGATCGAGAAGAGCGTCCTGATGTGGACAAAGTGTACATGACCTTCGTGCAGGTGAGAGGTCTATGAGAGGGTCTCTTGAGAGGCCAGAGAGACAGAGGCCAGGAGGCTGCTGAAGGCTACCTTCTAATTCTCTGCTCATCCACTTCCCCAGGCCACCAGCAGTGGTGGAGGCTGGCCCATGAATGTGTGGCTGACCCCTGACCTCCAACCATTTGTTGGGGGGACATATTTCCCCCCCGAGGATGGACTAACACGCGTTGGTTTCCGAACTGTCCTCCTGAGGATCCGTGATCAGGTAGACACATGATACATGTAGGATAGAGGGTCGCAGGCAGGGGAGGGCTGTGATAGAATAGAATAAAGAGTATGATTGGATGGGTTGGATGAGTGCACATAGGGAAGGCAAGGAGAGATGGATAGGATGGTACAAGAGGGATTTTGAGAGGGAGGAGAGGGAAAAGGCTGGACATAGAAAAAAGGGGAGGTTTGTGGGGAGAGTCTCCTACACTCTACATAACAATTCCCTGGATTCCTTCCTAAACAGTGGAAACAAAACAAGGCAACACTATTAGAAAACAGTCAACGGGTCACAGCTTCCCTGTTGGCCAGGTCTGAGATCACTGTGGGCGACCGAGAACTACCCCCCTCTGCCGTAGCAGTCAGCCAGCGGTGTTTCCAACAGCTGGAGGAGGTCTATGATGAAGAGCATGGCGGTTTTGCAGAGGCCCCCAAATTCCCCACACCTGGTCAGTGGTTCCTGTCCCCTCCCCCTTCCATTTGATAGTTACCCATCTCCTGTTCTCCCCAAGATGTTCAGTGGCCTACTGCTGGGCCCATCCTACCTCCCAGTGGGCCCTCCAACCATAAGGGATCTTGAGCTTCTTCTTGGCCGAACCCAGCCTCTCATCTCTGAGCCCCTTCTCCCTGCAGTGATCTTAAGCTTCCTGTTCTCTTATTGGGCCACTCATCGAATGACCTCTGATGGTTTTCGAGCCCAGCAAATGGCCATGCACTCACTGAAGATGATGGCAAATGGAGGCATCCGGGACCATGTGGGACAGGTGAGGAGAAGCAGATTGGGCAGGGCTGAGCGGATCAGGTGGGCTTGGTCATGTTTTGAACCCTAACACCTTTCTTGGGGTTAGGGTTTTCATCGCTATTCCACTGACCGTCAGTGGCACATCCCTCACTTTGAGAAAATGCTCTATGACCAGGCCCAGCTGGCAGTAGCCTACACACAGGCCTTCCAGGTAACCCCTGACATCCTATTCCCATGGATATTGAGGTCATTTCTGACCTTGATTATGCCCAAAGACTTCCAGGTGACCCGTGACTTACCTGCCTTATACTCTAGATGTTGAGGCAAAGTTTGAATCTTTTGGATAGCTCAGTGGCCCTCCCCCATTTCCCAAGGCCATCCAGGTCACCCTAATTTTCCATCTCGTGAACAGTACCCAGTAGATCTCTCTGAAGGGCCACCAAAGCCACAATCTCCTCCTTTTGATCTGTGTGAATGCTCCCTGCTTTCCTCAAGAAATCAACACCTCCCTCTCCCCACCCCTCCATCCCCACCTCTGTAGATCTCTGGAGATGAATTATTTTCCGATGTTGCCAAAGGCATCCTACAGTATGTGAGCCAGAGCTTGAGCCATCTGGTGAGTGGATGTGGGAGGAGGGTACAGGTTGGGGCAAAGGAAGCCTCTTCTGCCCTGTTCTCTAAGACACGGAGTTGTGATGAGACCCCACACTATCCATCTCCCCATAGTCTGGAGGCTTCTACAGTGCAGAGGATGCAGATTCTGTGCCTGAGGGGGAAGTGAAGCCCAAGGAGGGAGCCTATTACCTGTGGACAGTGAATGAGATCAAAGCCTTACTTCCAGAGCCCGTGGAAGGTGCTACTGAGCCACTGACTCTTGGTCAACTCTTCATGAAGCATTACGGAGTTACTGAAACAGGCAACATAGGAAGTACCCAGGTGAAGGCCCCAGGGGGCGTGTGTGTGTGTGTGTGTGTGTGTGTGTGTGTGTGTGTGTGTGTGTGTGTAAACATATAAATGAAGCCATTCATGCCCAATGTGGGCACAGCTTAGGGAGCTACAGGCTAGAAGATTATAGATGACATCAGTAAGGGATGGCTATAATGGAAGACCCATGAGAGAGGCCAGGAGAGGGTGCCACTGAGGGAAACCATGAGTGGACATGGATAAAAAGGCCATGATTAGAGAATCCCTGGAGTAAATGTGACCATGAGAACACAGGTAAAAGAAAGTCATGGGGGCATAAGTAAGAGGACTCCAGAGGGGCACAGGCAAATGAGTTCATGGAGAAACAAGTGGAAGGACTAGGGGGACATACATAAAATGAGGTCATGGTGGGCACAGGTAAGAAGACCCTCCATGGAGGGTGCAGATGAGGTGGGCAATAGGGGACACAGGCAAGGGAATGGTGAAGGATGCAATTGAAAGGGCCATAGGTGAAGGAGACTTAGAAGTCTAAGGGTGGAGGATGACCGCACTATGGCCATGCTTTATCTCTAGGCCCCTCAGGGAGATCTCTAAATGCCAAAGTGCATAGGCCTAGAGTCCAAGTGAACATGAGCATGATATGGGTTGGGGCAACAGGGTCCTTTTCTCCCCTGTGATGAGATGCCCCCGCCTCATTCATAGTTTGGTCGCTTCCATGGTGTAGAGGATAGAGATTCTCTACCTGAAGGGGAGGGAGATGAAGCCCAGGGAGAGGGCCAAACCTGTGGGCACCAGACAGGATCCAAGAGCCCTAAATGCCAAGACATGTTGATAGGCCTAGAGTCTTAGTCAGGGTGAGACTACCCCAGGCCTGACAAGTGTATCCCTTAGGACCCTCATGGAGAGCTGCAGGGCCAGAATGTGTTGACAGTGAGGTACTCGATGGATCTCACTGCTGCTCGGTTTGGCCTGGAAGCAGAGACTGTGCGGACGCTGCTAGATACTGGGCGTGAGAAGCTCATACAGATCCGAAAACGTCGATCTCGCCCCCGATTGGACATCAAGATGCTTGCTGCCTGGAATGGTAGGGGAAGCCCTGGTGTCTCTGAGATTGGGTGGGGTGGGGGTGGGGAGGAGCAGACTCCCAGAATGCTGGCTGTTTGGCATGGGGATAGCTTTTGATCACTTTACCAATACCATACACCAATAGCAGAGAGAATGGCTGAATCCCTGTTGCTTCCTTCCAGGGCAGGAAGGAATGAATAGAATGAGGAGATTAGAAATGGGCTGATGATGTTTATGAGCAGGGCATAAATCATAGACTCATAGAATGTCAGAGCTAAAAGAGACCTAGAGAGAACACCTCCTAGTCCAACCCCCTCATTCTGCAGGTAGGGACACAGAGACCCAGAAAGAAGAACTATATAAACAATTACAGTTATCTCTTCCACATCACGGGGTTAGGGGCATGGTGCCCCCACAATCTGGAAAATGTGCATAAATTTTTTTTTGGCCCTCCCTTCATATCAGAGAAGAAGTCTGGATTTTTTCATTTTCTTTTATGGGGTGTTTATTGTAAAATTCGGGTTAAATATTTGGTCATAGGCTCTGTGTTGTCTCCTGGCCTTCGCATGTAGTCTTTGGCTTCCGCAAAACTCCCCCCAAATTCCCACTTAATTTCTTATGCCGAGCCTTAATATATTGAAACTGTGATGGGCAAAGTTGTGAGGTAGAAGGGATGACTATAGGAAGTGTGGCAGAGTAGAAAGAATGTTGGGTTTGGAAGTATTAGCACCTGGGTTTGATTTCCAGCTGTGCTATTTGCCCCTGTCACCTCTGTATCTCAGTTTCCTTATTGATAAAATGAAGGCATTAGATAAGATGACTTTTGAGGTTCTTTCCAGTTCTAAATCTGTGATCCTTATGATTCCTACACACATACACACACACACACAAAACCTCTCTCCCTCACTTCTTCCTTCCTTCCCTTTTTCTCCTTTCAGGATTGATGGTATCTGGCTTTGCAGTAGCAGGGGCTGTCCTGGGCAAAGAAGAACTGATCAGCCAGGCCATTGATGGGGCCAAGTTTTTGAAACGGCACCTATTTGATGTCAGTAGTGGGCGACTTGTTCGGGGGTGCTATGCAGCTGTTGGGGGAACTGTAGAGCAGAGGTAAGGGTCCAAACAGAGAAAGGCAGTAGCAGGGCTTGGGTCCTCCACGGAGTGATGGGCGGGGGCAAAGTTTGGGGTAGAGGAGGAGCTCAGATAGGCAGTACCAGGAATGTGGGGAAGACTCTAAGAACCTGGAGGGATTTGGAGGAATTCTACTTTCATCTGGTCTGTCTTTAGAGGGTGGAAATAGAGTTGGACATATTGGGAAAGGAAGAACACGTTAATTATCTTCTCCACTGCCCCAAGCAAGACAGAATGGTGTATAGCTCCTCTTTAGTAATTGGGGCATGCTCTTCCTAGAGCAGAAGTTTTTAATCCAGGGTCCACAAAAGGAGTCCATGGAGAGACTTCAGGGGGTTAATGATCTTGGGTGGGAAAAAAGATTACATCTTTATTTTCACCAGTCTCTAAAATTTAGCATTTCCTTTCATTATGAATTATTTTAAAAAATATTATTCTGAGAAAAATCTGTAGACTTTACCAGACTATTAAAAGAGTCCATGACACAAAGTCAAGAACCTCTGCCATTGATTGTTGCCTCCCCTCCTTCCCATCTCCCTTGTCCATCTCTCATTTTCTCTCTTGTCCCCTTAGTTCCTCACAGTTCTGGGGCTTTCTAGAAGACTACGCCTTTGTGATCCGGGGCTTGTTGGACTTGTATGAAGCCTCCAGGGAATCTGCATGGCTGGAATGGGCACTGAGGTTACAGGAAATGCAGGATAGACTCTTCTGGGACAGCCAAGGAGGCGGCTATTTCTGCAGCGAGGCCGAACTGGGGGGCAACCTCCCTCTTAGGCTCAAAGATGGTCAGTAAAGGGGGAAGTGCAGGGAAAGCCAACCAGGAGTGCGCTGGGAGGATTTCCCCTGGAAAGGCTATGCCATATAATAGAGCTTTGGGCTTGGAGAGATCCAGATCAGGAGAGATCTGGATTGGAATCCCACCTCTGGTGACTGGGGAATCACTTAATCCCACCAAACCTCAGCCATAAAATGGAGATAATTCATAGTTATGTCAGTAGTTCTTGCCCCAGAGGGTTGTTAGCAATACTGAATAGGTTAATGTTTGTATGGGGTTTCAGAAACTTCCAAGCCCTTAACACACGTTGGTCATTCCATCCATATGTTATTACAGCTACCAAAGGCAGTGCAGTGGGATGGATGGGAGATCTGATCCTAAGGTCAGAAAGACCCCACTTCTGACCCAGCCTGGCTTGGGGATCCTGGGCAGCCCCTGTCACATAACAGACTCTTAAATTGCAGAGAATGCACCAGCCTACATATGTACAGGGAGTTTCCCCACCCCAGAGTTCCCTATACCAATAAGACACAGGCTTAGTCCCTATTCCTATCCCACCTTCTTATAGGAGAGAGATATGTGTGTGTGTGTATGTGTGTGTGTGTGTGTATGTATGTGTGTGTACACATGATAGATATAGATACATAGGTATATATAGATCTATATATAGGTTATATATGTATATATGCATGCATATATATGTGTCTGTATACATGCGTGTGGAGATCTCTATATATATATGGATATGTAAGTGTGTATATGTGTATATATATGTATATATATAAAATAAATTAATGCAAACCTTGGTAATTAGGGCAGAGCCACAGTGCTGTTGTCTGTCACAGCCATGGCTAAGAGCACACACACAGATACACACAGACATACCCATATCCTAAACTCACAAACAGATGGGGCACAGGCACAACTACAGACATCCATATATGCACACAGACACACAAGCTTATAGACATACACAGATACAGATACAAAAGCATACAAATGCACACACAGGCATGTAGGTACACATAACTAAATAACATACATGTGCAAATATACAAGCAATCATGTGCTAACGCAAGCAAAGGCACACATAAGAATATCAGAAACAGGAGAGAGGTCGTGTGTGTGTGTGTGTGTGTGTGTGTGTGTGTGTGTGTGTGTGTTGTCCTGTAAGAGGGTAGGAATAAATCTATATATAATTTTTTGTGATTGTTGTTCAGTCATAGTCAGGTCCAACTTTTGTGACTCTGTGAGCCTTATCACACCATTACTGTCCATGGGGGTTTCTTGGCAAAGATACTGGAATGGTTTGCCATTTCCTTCCTCAGTAGATTAAGGCAAACAGGTTAGGTGAATTCCCCAGGATCACACAGCTAGTAAGTATCTGAGGCTGCATTTGAGCTCAAGACATCCTGACACCAGGCCTGATGCTCTATCCACCAAGTCACCTAGCTGCCTTATGCATACACACACACACATACATGTCATCTATGTGTATGTGTGTGTATCTCCTATAAGGTGGGAATATATATACATATACATATAATACACACACATATACACAGACGGTCCTATAAGAAGGTGGGCATATTTTCCTTGTGATTCCATACCTGGAGCTGGATTCCAGATTAAGGTATACACCTTTGGAAGAGGTCAGAAACCCATACCTTACATACATACCCCTATCCTAGCTTCCTTCTTTTCCCCTCCCAATGCCTTTGCTCCCAGGCTCCCTGCAAATGGCACTACTAGGGAGGGACCAGTTCCAGGTCCCTTTCCAAGGCTCCGTGACAAGCTCTTTCTTCTTCCTTTCCACTCTCCCAGATCAGGATGGCTCTGAGCCCAGTGCTAACTCGGTGTCTGCCCACAACCTACTGCGGCTTCATGGTTACACTGGTCGGAGGGACTGGATGGACAAGTGTGTCAAACTGCTGACTGCCTTCTCTGATCGGCTTAGGAGGGTCCCTGTGGCACTGCCAGAGATGGTCCGGGCTCTGAGCATCCAGCAGCAGACAATGAAGCAGGTATTGGTGGGAGTGGGATACTGAAAGTAAGGAGATCTGGGGGTCAAGGTCAGAGGAGCTTCCTTTGGGAGCCTCTGAGTCCAGGAAGCCCAGGAGGGAAGGAGTCAGGCGGGTAGGGAGGGCCATGCCCAAGAGACAAGCCTGGACCCCTCTCCGGTCTCTGAGACTTTCATGTATGCCTTTGCCTGCATCGGCGCATCACTGCTTATGTATTTGCACATGTATGTATGTTATTTAGGTACGTGTACCTATGTGCCTGTGTGTGTTTTCGTATCTGCATCTGTGAATGTCTACAAGTATGTGTGTCTGTGTGCATACGAGCATGTCTGTAGTTGTGCCTGTGCCTCATTTATTTGTGAGTTTAGGGTATGGGTATGTCTGCGTGTATCTGTGTGTGCGCTCTTAGCCATGGCTGCGACAGCCAGCAGCATTGTGGCTCTGCCCTAATTACTAAGGATTGCATTAGTTTATAATCAAAGCAGCTGGTCCAGACTGTCCTCATTCTTGGCTTTCCTCCCTTTGCTTTAAGGAACCTGGGAATTCTCTCTTGAGGCCTGACCCTCGGTGGGAAGGGGAGGGGAAGAGAACCACAGCCAGAGAGAAGGGAGTAGTAGGAGTGTAAGAATTTCAAATGGGTTCTTGGGCCTTCAAGATCACCAGGTAATTCACTGCATACTCTCAACAGATTGTCATCTGCGGGAGCCCCCAGAGTCAAGACACCAAGGCTTTGATTGACTGTGTCCACTCCATCTATGTGCCCAACAAAGTAAGCCTGATATTCTCCTTTCAACCCCATTTTCCACTAAACGCTACCAGCCTAGCCATAGGAAACATCATTTTTTGGTTCCATAAAGCTTTTTTGATGGTTGGTCCACCATAGGGAATACGTCATGAAGAAACTCCCTTTATCTATGCAGTTCAGCAGCTTTTCTACAATTTAGAGTGTTAGAGAATGGCCTGGGATTCAGAAAGGTTAGGTAAATGATTTGCCCTGGGTTACAAAGCAAATGTGTGTCTGAGGCTGGACGTGAACCCAGCTCTTCCCCAAGTCCAGGATCAGCTCTCTATCCATCAGACTTGCTGCTTCTCCCTATCAAACCTAGTAGTGGAGAAATAAGAAATAAACCTGAGATTACTGGTGAATGAATGAGTTGTTGCTCACTGAATTAACAATGGCTCCTCTGTGGGGAATCCCTGCCCCATTCTGAGCCTCAGTTTCCTCATTTTTCCATTGAGATCATCAGACTAGGTTATCTCTAAGGTCCTTTTCTAGCTTGGAATACCTCTGATCTTGTGTTGGGGTGAGAAGGAGAAAGAGGCTGAAACATGGATAAGCTGGGACCCACTCCCCTTAGCCAGCATCTCCCTGTTGCTTCTGAGCTCTGTCCCTCCTTACATCAGGTCCCACTGACTTACTCCAGAATCTCTCCCCCATCCCTTGCTTTTCCTCTGTCCCAGGTGCTAATCCTCTATGATGGAGAGCCTACCAGCTTCCTTGCCCGACAGTTACCATTCCTGACCAGGCTTCAAAAGGTAGAGAGCCAAGCCACAGCTTACATATGTGAAAATCAGGCTTATTCCTTGCCTGTCACAGATCCTGCTGAACTTCGAAAACTGTTGCTCCTATGACTGACTGATCTCTGATCGTGGGCCCTTGGGACTCTAGGAGGGGTCTTTGAGCATCCAGTCTATAGACAAACCCAGAAGGAGGGGGCAGTCAAAAGTGGGGCACTGACTCAACAGGAGCCCTGCATCATCTATTAACCCATGGTGACCTCACAGGGTCCATGGGTGATTCTCCCTCCTAATCCCCCCCTACCCTGCTGACCCTAAGGTGACCCCATGGATTGATGGAATAAACCCCTGGGCCCCAACAGTTTTCTGCAGTGACCTTGGGGGCAACTTGGGAAATTGTTCTTGTGGGAAGAGGAAGAGTAAGAGGGGTAATTTAGATTCCTAGTCCCTGCCCCTGAGAGTGTAGGGAGATTCCAAGCCCATCGACCCACCATCCCAACCCATGGGGGTGAATCACTTGAGTTTACACTCCACACACTCACTCATTTACTTACCCTACTGCTTCCTCTTCCTCCTAGGATCTACCTCCTTTAGTTATCCATATATCCTTTCATCAAGTCGAAGAATATCAAGGTCAAAAGGGACCCTAGAGGTCATAGGATTTAGAAGTAGAAGGGGCCTAGTCTATCCAAGCCTTCCAGTGATATGGAATTCCCTAAGCTCCTGAGATAGCCCATTTCATTTGGCGTCAGCTCTGATTACTAGGAGGTTTTTCCTTCTATCAAGCAGAGATCTCTGCCCTCCAAATAATTCCCACGCAGTGCCCTTAGCTCTGACCTCTAAAGCCAAGTATAACAAGACTAGAGCTTCTTCCATTCCTGTCTGATGCTCCTCAACACCCACCATAACTACAAGTTGGGGGCAACAGAGGCTGGTTGGACAAAGCCCAGCCCAGCCCAGGGAGGATGACAAGATCAATAGACCAGGGTGAGGACTCAGGTGTCCCAGATCCTGGACTTTATACTCTGGAAACTCTAAAAGGAAGATAGAGCCTGGGCACCATGGCACAGTGCATGAAACACTGATTTTGATGTCAGAAGATTTGTGTTCATACCTTCATTCCACCACTTACTACCTGTGTGACCTTGGATAAGTCCCCTAACTTCTCTTAGTTTCCCTTTGCTCATCTGTAAAACAAAGGGGTTGGACTAGATAGGTGCCTTTCAGCTCCAAAGCTGTGTAATCCTCCAACCAAGGAGCCCAGGTAGGGGAGGGGTTAATGGAAAAAGTTTTTCTCCCTTTCAGCCTTCTCCCTACCACCACCATCACCACCACCACCACCACTACTACCATAAGGTTGTTGGAGCCTTGGGCTGGGAAAAGAAGAATGGAAAAGAGGCTTGTTCTGTTTTGATTTCACATTAGAGCTGACTGGGAGTAGAGGGGAGACACTTGAGTGCGAATATCCTTAATCATCTCCCCATTGGAGCAGAACCTCTCTCCTTTTCATCCTCTCTCATGAGTGGAGTCTTGGCTTTGAACTCAGGGTGGCTGGGGTGGGGGATTTGCGGGGAGGGGGAAAAGAACACCTGGCCTAGAATATGAAGAAAAGGATAAGGACAAAGGGATGTATGACCCTGGGGAACTCCATCTGTTATCCTTCCAGCAAGTCCCCTTCCCCCTTCATTCTGTACTCTTGGGGACCTGAGAAGGTGGAGTTCCCTTCTTAACATACTTCTCTTTTTTTTCTGACCCAAGGCTTCAGTGACCATTGTCTTAGGAACTGGATGGGGGTGAGGAAAAGGGCCCTCAGAGTAGAGAGGGAAGGAGGGCTTGGCTCTTATTCAAGGAAAGGGCTCATAAGCCTTCAGTGAAGGGTTTAGGAAGGTAATCTGTGCCTAACCTCCCATTTCTTTGTAGTTGGATGAATTGGAGAGAGGGGAAGAATAAGATATCCTTATAGAACCCTTTATTTTTAAAAAACTGAATGACAACCTCATTTGCATATGGCTTGGTGCATTATGGGAAGTGTCCAAATCCTTTCAAGCTGCTGGAAAGGAGGAATCTTAATGAGCTCAGCAACCAACGTGTTCCTTTCCCCAAAAGCTTTTCTTCAGCCCTGACTTGGCCAACCTGAGATATAGCTTATCCCACTTGCCTTCACCTACCTCAGGCCCATCTTTTCATTCTCAGACCCCCCTCTGATCTGATCTAATATTTTCACATTCAAGAAGTCCTCTTCTGGTGTCTAGCCTCCTGCTTCAGTGTGAATTCATAATTCTTTTAGTCTGTGGTCCTTACCTGCTTTCTAGTACTGAGCAGGTCTTTCCTTTCCCCTGCCCCCTACCCTCCTCACTCACACTCCTGATGCTCTATGCCAGCCTCCACATCATGGTGAAAAGCAGAGTCCTAATTGACTTGTAGTCAGAAGACTACAAATCCTAGTGTAACCTAGGAAAAGTCACTTTACTATTCTGAGTGTCCCTCATTTTCTTTATCAAATGAAGGGGTTGGGCTAGGTGCTAGGGTCCCCCTGATTCTCTAGGATCCCCTAGGTACCCTGCTGAATCCCTTCCTAGGAATTAGGAATAGGTGATAAGTGACCCATCGGGAAGGAACACAGAGACCAAGAAATGGCTTATCAATGCAGCACAGTGGGAAAAACATTTCCTTTGAGGTCTAAGACCTGGTTTTGAACAGCAAGTTGTACCACACAAACTTGCTGAGTATCGCATCAGCTCTCTGAACTTCACTTTCTTTCTCTGTAAAACAAGGAGCTTTGATGAAATTATCTCTAGAATCTCTATCTCAAAGTTCTATGATTCTTAGGATTTCTAAACATTGTGTGATCTTTCCCCCCCCCTTCCCCTCCTTTCTCCTCTTCCCTCCTTTTTCCTCTCCTCTATCCTCTAATCTCCTTTCTTTGCCTCTCCTCTCCCCTCCCCCACCAGACCAGAGAAGGGAGAATCATAGGACTTTAGACATAGAAGTGTGCTCAGAAGGTGAGTATTCCCTGTAAACAGCACAGGAAGGGATAGCAAGAGGGGACAGGGGTTGGGGAGCCAGGTGCAGAACACCAGGGATCTCCAGATAGGAGTCAGTAGGAGGGAGTTCTGGAGGAAAGAAAGTCATTGAGTAACTGGGTGGGGGCAGCTGCAGCCTAGGTTCTCTGTTGGATTGATCTATGGTCAGCCTCTCCCATTTATCTGATTGCCCTGTCAAACCTCTTTCCAATTTACTTTGAACTTCAGAGAGTCTGTGTTGATGTTAGGAAAAAAAGGAAAGAGAGTGGGGGAATCAAAACTGATAGAGAAGGAGTGTTAGCTGAGTTAAGGTAAAAGGAGGGATAGAGAAGAGATGGGGTGAGAGGGCAAAGAGAAGACTGGGTCATCCCTGGAGAGAGTATAGGTGAAGACTAACACAGATGGTCACTGGGGTTGGGGGGGATGTCATTGTTCTGCCTGGACATCTGGGCCCATGGTGATGACCACTGAGCCCATCTGGAGGGGATTAGGGTTCTGGCCAGCATGGTCAGCTATCCCTTTTCTGGCCAGAGCCTACACTATGTTGCCAGGAAATGCAGAAGGAAGGCTGAAAGGAGGTCTCCAGCAGGGAAATGGGCAGAGTAGACAGTAGAAACAGTGAAAGTATATATCTAGTACATATCTCTAGTACATATGGAGTTCTGCTTGGCATACCTCTAGTGAATGCCCTCTGAGTCCCCCAGGGCACAGACCTTGGGGATAAGCAGAGTTTGGGGAAAGCTGTTTCTTCTCTCCTAAAGCCTCAGGGAATCAGATATAATTCAGCCCCTACTTCTAAATGTCTTTTCCCTTTCAATGCCTCTTCTTTGTATTTCTCTTCTTGGGCACAAACTGCTCTCATGTGAAATGCTATCAACTTTGCACTTTCTGGAGGATTTCTACAAGATTTCTACAGGAAGAGATATGAAGGATATTCAAGGTATAGGGGACAATTTAAGCAAAGGTAGGGAGGTGAGGAAGCATAGAATTGCCTGGGGGATAGAGAATGAGTGGTCTGGTTTGGACTAGGCTGGAGCATAGTGTAGTGAGAGGCATATGGAGGAAGTAAGTCTGGAAAGGTAGGATGGAGCCAGTCTGTGGAGGCCAAAGAATCTGGAATATATTCAGTAGAAAATGGGAAGCTATTGGAGGTTTTTGAGTGAAGCCGTGACATGATTAGAGGCATTTGGAAAATTAATCTGATTGTGCTGTGTAAGAGGGGTCAGAGAAGGGGACACTGGAAATGAGCATTGCTCATGGATGTCTAATGTGGCAATTCAGGTTCAAGTAGGAGAGATATTTAAGCAGAGGGTTCCTTCAGTTCCATCAATTCACACATTTGGGGGAGCTGCCTCCTCCAGCTCTGGCTCCACCCCCCAATTCATGTCTGCCCACCTGCCCGTGAAATACCACTCTAACTGTACTTCTAGTCAGAGCTGAGTCTACAGGGAAATCTAAGGCTTGTCATTTCCTGGGGGTGAGTATGAGAAGGCCAAGTGTCAGGAGATAATGCCCTTCACACTGATCAATAATTATGGATATTGAAGGAATGTATTTTGGAGGGAGTCCCCTGGAGCAAGAGAGAAGGGGGACAAGATGGTTCCACAGACTGAAGGCTGGGGAAGCAAGTAAGATGTCCAACTGGAGTTTACGAACCAGGCTTTTTCCTTCCAGATTTTTGTTAGGGATATTTATTAGTAGTGAGCTATGCTTACAACACGGATAGTCATGATAATGATGGGGAGGAAGAAGAGGATGGGTGGTGATTAGAAATTCCCAGAAAATTCTGCCTCTCTTGGACTTGGAACTCCTTAAAAGAAGGCAAAGATTCCTATCTGAGTTTTCCATTAGAGGTTAGAAAGTGTCTCTCCTCACTGTGTGTCCTTGAGCAAATCAGAGCCTTTCTGGGGCTCAGTTTCCTCATCTATAAAAGGAGGGATTAAGCTAAGATCTTTGAGGTTCCTTCCAGCGCTAATGTTCTATGTATGTCTTAAGACTCTAGGACTTACTCTCTTTTTGTTAAATTAGGGGTCACACCAGATGATCTTAGAACTCTCCTATTCTGTCATTCTCTTTATCTTCCTGAGCTTGGCACAGGACTCGGCACCTGGGGACTCGAGGAAGGGTTAGTAAGGCGGGAAGGGGCGGGGTGGGGGGTGAGGAAGGGATGGGCTAGGAGGGTGAATAGAATGATTTAGGTGGGGGCGAGTAATAGCTAAGTTTCCTCCAGGCCAAGGCGCCTTGCATGGCCTAGGTCGCGTCTGTACGGGATCTCCCCTTTTCTCCTCATCGTGTTCCCCACCCACCCTACCCGGTGCCCCCAAAGGTGGGCCTACCTACCCGAGGTAGCTGCTGAGAATCGGGGCTCAGGGCGAGAGAGACGACCGCTGCAGGACGGAAGGAGGGAGGCAAAGAGAGACCGAAAAAGGGATGGATGGAGAAAGGAAGGAAAGGGGCGGGGGGGGGGTGGGAGGGGAGGAAGCTAGCGACCGAAGTTACCCTCCCCCGGGCTCCGCCGCTCTAAAAGGAAAGGTGTCAGCCTCGTCTCCTAAATCAGAAATAATCATCCCCATAAAGGATGACTTCCTCCGCCCACCCCCAGCACCGGGTTGAGTTTAAGACTCTCGGGCCCTTGGAAAGCTGAGCAGCTGCTCGCTCTCTGCCTGGGAGAGGGAGAGACTGGGGATCTGCTCATTAGCATTAAGTTTAAATGAGTCTGTCCTCGTTTGCATACTTCTGTAGAGCTCGATTTCTGCGGAAGGGCAACTGGGGAGCCGACGGCGCAGACGCCCTGCCCTCAGCTCAGCTCCCTGCCCCCCCCAACCCCACCCTTTGCGGGAGCAGAAACCTTCTCCTGGGCGCGACCCTGACCAAGGGAGGGATGAGGGGTCTGTCCTTCTCTCTGTGTGGGTGGCGCTGCTCCTTACAGCGCGGAAAATAGAGTCCCAGGGGATGCCTGAGGTCATGCGCTCCATTCCTCTGCCTCCGTACAATGCCCCTTTCCCAGGCGTGGCTCGGGAGGAGGTGACCCGACTCCTCTCCGGTACCTTTCCTTCCCCGTGACGTTCAGGAAGTGCTTCCCAGTGTCTAACCCTTAATTCCCAACACGCTGCAATCGTAACGCATTTCCCTCCGTAGTCCCGACAGCTTCCTGCGGGAGGGGGCTAGAATCGAATGGGTTGTAGGGGGAGCAACTAGGTAAGAAGGCCGGGAGAGAGGAGGAAGTAAGAAATCGAAGTCGCCAAAGAAGGGGGCTTTTACTTGCCCCGCCCCCTGTCCAGGGTGCTGGGACTAGGATACCAGCTGCCGCCGGCCGCCGATTCTGGGTGCAGGGTTGATTAAAGAGGAGACCTCGTCTGAGCGCGTGGCTGAGATGGAGCGGGAGGCATTCGGACTCCCGGTTGGGAAGACCCAGCTCCATTTTGTTACCCCCGGTCCTATTTTTTCCGGGCTTCTCTCAAGGGAACTAAGAACTGTCCAATAGTGACACACTCCTCCGGCTCCTCTTTCCCATTTCCTTCTTTCGAACTGTCACCATTCTATCGAGGGAGAAACTGAGGCACTGTGCGAAGCTTTGCGGGGAGTGAGCCCCCCCCCCCCACGCTGTGGTGGAAGGATAATTCCTTAGTTACAGAAGCTAGCCTGGCCCCAGTTATCTCTAGTTTTCTCCTAGCTCCACGTACGTTCACCAATAGCAAACACCCTGAAATCCCCTGTTTCAGGGGTCGCATACCATCTTCGTACTCTCCAGGGGTCCAAGAAGGCCTCTGTCTTTATCTCCCGGGTGCTGAAGTCCTTCAGATCAGACCAGGGTTAGTTCCCCGACTCCAGGCAAACAACAACAAAAAAAGCGTCCGCTTTGTAAAGTAAGACCCTTCACCGACCGAGACAAGAAGTCCTGTCACCCTGTGTGGTCGGCGCGGTGGTACTAAGGGAGCTCAGGGACGTGATAGAATAGACGGCTCTGTAGCTGCTTCTTCCTAGGTCAGTTTAAAAGCGTGAGATTAGAGGAGGGGACACAGTGTCATGGTCAGAAGCCGATAATGAGCGGCTGGGTCTTGCCCCAGGAAGAAGGAAGAGGCAACGCCCACCTCACAGGTCCTGGCCAGGCTGTTTTTCCTTTCTCTGGCCCCCCGCAGCACCCCAAACCGCACACCCCTATCCAATTGCAAACCCCGCCCTAAAACCTGGGGACTGCCTTAGCCCCTTGATCAATCCAGGCCCCACCCCCAGCCCTTCCTCCAGCATTAGGCCCCACCTAACTGTCTTGCCTCTCCATCCTCCAGTTCGGGGTAACCAGGTCTTGGGGTTGCCACTTTAAAAAAGATCCAGGTTTTCGCGTTGGGCCCCATTGCCCTACTCATGGGCCTCCCCTTCGGAATCCCAGAGCTCCGCCTTCCACCCCCACCTCCGGGTCCCTTGGATTGATCTAACTCCTCAGTCTCCCTCCCTCATTTCTTAGGCTGCAGTTTTTTCTCTAGTCCATCTCAATTTGGGGGACCGGGAAGCCAGGGACTCGGAGCCACAGAATCCCCTAAGGGTCCAAGATCAAAGGGGCAGCAGACCCCAGGGGCAAGCCCTCTAATTCCCTAGGGGCTCCCTACAAGGGAGTCCTCGAGACCCCAGGAGCCAATAGGAAAAGGGGTTCGACCACTGTGGCACTATGATTGGCTTCTCACATTCCAGAGGGGCCGGAGGGGGGGCGGGAGGGAAAAAAGGGCGGTCCCAGGCGTCCGGGCTGGAACCGGATTCCAGCTGTGGTTCTTTCCCACCCCCCCCCCTCCCCGCCTCCTGCCCGCCTGCCTCAGCTTCCATCCAATAAGAGGGCGGCGTGAGGCCGGCGGCAGGCCTGGATTGGCTGAGAGGCTGGCTCCGGAGGGGCGGGGCCCGGGGCTTGAAGTTGGAGTGAGGGATCCAGCTGTGCTGTGCGCTGGGCTCAAAGCTTTAGCTCCAGGCTCTGGTCCGAGGAGGGAGGCAGTGGCGCCGGCAACGGCAACAGCAAAGGCAGCGGCAGCAGCGGCAGCAGCAGCAGCAGCGAAAGCTGCAGCAGCCGCATCTCCGCCCCCGGCCCTGCCCAGGACGGCCCCCTACTATCTCTCCGCCCCACCCGGACTGCTAAGCTTGTGGGGGGAGGAGAAAGGAACCTCTCTTCGCTCCCCCCTCCAAACCTCCCCCCCACCCCAGGAGAGTTCTCCTTCCCTTTCCCCCACCGACACCACAACTGGCAACCCGCCGGGGCGATGCTGACTGCTTAGACTCTGCCCTCGTTGCTCTAGGGAAGAGGGGGCACCCCCCGCCGTGGCCCCCAGCCCTAAGCCAGTCTTCCCCTGCTCTTCCACGCTCCCTAATGCTGCAGTGAGGTGGTCGCTGAGTCGGGCGCCCAGCACCTGGACGTGAAGCAAAGAAGCCTGAACAAAGTGAGGAGGAGTCGGCGGGGGGACGGGGGGGGTGGCAAGCCGAGGCCCAGGGGAAGCGGGGACCCGGCCAGGAGGGGCCCGCCGCGGGCCAGGAGCGCGACAGCGGATTCAGGGCCCCCGGCGGGCAGCATGCCCCTGGGGGCGGCGGGAATTGGGCTGAACTGGCCAGCCCGGGGGCACAGCCTCCGTCCTAGAGCCCCCCGGATGCGTCCTCCCAGGGGTCCTCCGGTTCTGTGAGGACCCCCCTGCAGGGGGTACCCCTTGCCCCGCTCCAGACCTGGGGCTCAGGCTGGCGGGAGGATGGACGAAGAGGAAGATGGAGCCAATGCCGAAGAGTTCGGGCAGCCCAAGACCTTGGTGCGGCTCAACGACCTGTCAGGAGCAGGGGGCCTGTCGGGACCCGGACCGGGACCGGGACCGGGGCCGGGGCCAGGACCAGGGCCAGGAGACAAAGACCCAGGCAGTACGGACTCGGAGCCGGAGGGATTGCCCTATCCTGCGCTCGCCCCAGTGGTTTTCTTCTACCTGAGCCAGGAGAGTCGCCCCAGGAGCTGGTGCCTTCGTCTGGTCTGTAACCCATATCCTTCGGGGGACCGCAGCGGGGAAATGGTGGGTGGGTGGGACAGGTGAGCAAGCAGGGAGGGGAACAGTTTGGAGGGGGGGGAGAGGATGAATCACAGGTGAAGGGAAGACAGGTGAGATTAGAGGGAAGAGAGAATCGGTGAAGGGAGGACTGATAGAATAAGGGGGGAGGGGAGAGTCAGGTAAGGCCAGGACACCAGAGGAGAGGCAGCCACCACCATCTCAACCCTTCTAGAGGGGTGAAAATCGGAGCTGGACTGCTAGGGAGGGGGAGACTTGGGCAGGGGGAGGGGGAGAGTGAGGAACGTGCGCCGACCGTTCCGCAGCTGGAGGCTCTCCAGATGTGGGGAGGGGTGAGGAGGATCATTGCCCTCCAGATGTGGAGAGATGCAGAAGCTATTGATTTCCCTGGCCGATAGGGGCTGGATTTGCTTTCCTAAGTTGAAAGGGGTGGGGGGGAAGAGAAAGCAGAGAAGCAGAGAATGGGGGGAGGGGAGCTGTAATCTCCTCTTCCTTTCTTGCCATCTCCCCCACTTCAAAGTTTGCTACAGGACCTGGGGTCCGTCCTCCCCACTTCGACCCTGATGCTGAGGTTTTCCTGACCAAACAGGAGCTGTATGGAGGGGGGTTTCTAAGTTCCCCCCATCTACCCCCACCCCTCACTCCCCCGCAGCGGGCTGGAGGCACAACAAGGAGATTCCGGCGGCGGCTGATGTCAGGGGCTGAGAATGAGAACAAGATGTGCGGGGTGGGGAGGGGGGCAGTTGTGCCCCCAAAGCTAGCGCTGAGCCCCTGGCGGGAACTGAGCCGATTTGGAGATCAAATCTGAGCTCCCCGAAGTTATCCGCCCTCTTTTCCTTATTTCAGGGTGTGGGGATGCTTAAATGTGAGGAGTTTGAATTGGATCTCCAACGGGAGGGTGTGTGTTTGAGGTGGGGGGGGGGGTGAGGTAGACAGTTGCGGGAACAGCTCTGTACAGAGAAGGATCGAGCTAGTCAGAGCCCTACCCACCCCACCCCCCACCCCGACTGCTTTCTTTCAATGAAAGCTTCAGTAAGGGAGAATATGACCAACCCCCTAAAAATGAGGGTTGTAGAGAGTAAGGGCATGAGTGTGGTTTTCCGTCTCTCCCCCTCCCCTCCTCAGAAGAGATTCAGGTTGGCCCTTCTCCATGTCTGGCTCGGCTGATTTGCTTAGGAAGCCCCCACCCAAAGTAGAAAAGAATCATCATCACCCCCCCTTCAATTTAATCTCCAGAGTTGGGGGGTCCCCTCCCTCTCCCAATAATTAGATTGGCTTCCCGAGAGAAACCCTGTTCCTGTTCCCCCCTCCCCCTCACCCCACCCCCCTCCCCCCTTCTCCCTCCTTGGCTGCCTTCTAGTCAGATTCAGGCACAAAGCGCTTCCCTGGAACGGGACCTGTTTTGGTGGTAGTGGTGCTGGTGCTGGTGGTGGTAGTGGTGGTTGATGTTGTCGTTGGGTTTTCTTTGGAGGGGAGGGAGAGAGACTCGTTGAGATAGGAGGTGTCTTGACTGCTTCTCTCCTGTCTTTGTTCATGCCCCAGGGGCATCTTTGGGACCTTGGAATCTGGGGTAACCTAATTCGGTCTTTCCCCCTTTTCAGATTCCTGTTACCTATTCCCAGTCCCTGGAGCTGTGAGAGAAGGGAGGGGAGGAATGTGTGCTCAGACCACCCTTCACCTCTCTGCAGTTAAGCTCCCACGGCTCCCAGAATCCTGCTCTCCCAGCTCTTCCCTTTCTTTTCTACGCAGAACTGGGAACCTGGGTTCCTGGTCTCCCTACCCCCCAGTAGGCTTTCCCCCCTTAAACTCAGATGGCACTAACATCCCCCTAAGCCACATGAACCCACAGGCACCTCACCTAGTCCGCTCCGCAGTCATGAGTACCTCCTGGGTTGTATCTTCTTTCCACTTTCCAAACCCCAGAATGAGAGAAATGGGGGGGGGGGTTATTGTGTGGAGTGATACACTGTGAGATTTAGATGACTGTTTAGATTTGGGTATTCTAAGGTCTGTGCTTTAGAATGTACACAATGCTAGGGTCTAACCCACCCCTGCCCTATGTTTCTTCCCTTCTAATAGATTAAAGAAGGGAGGTAAATGTAATCACAGTTCTTCCCAAATCCCCCCTCCACACACACACACTCCAGGGAAACAGATCTTGAGCTAAAGGAGCCAGCCCTCATAAACCATGAATAGGAAAAGGTAGCAGCTTCCTTCATCTTTGCTATAGGGGAATAGAGAGAACAAAGGATACTTTTTCCACCCCTTCCAACTTACCCCATAAATTGAGGTCTTAGGGGTTTTTGTTGAGGGGGAGAGTTGTTTCTATTTGCCCATTTTCCTTTTGTCCCCACAATACTTTTATTGTGTGTTTGCGCACAGGATCCGTGGGGGTAGGGGGGGAGGAATGCCATAGTTTACCAATCTCCACATTGGGTATCTTTGGTGTAGGGTTTGGGGGAGAGGTCAGAATGATTGGTGAGAGGAGGAGACTGTTTCAGAGAGATTTGGAGTTCTGCCTGGTCCCAAGTCTGTTTCTGGAGGGCTGGGAAAGGGGCATCTCTTGGGAAAATGGTGGCTAGTGGGTTAGTCAGGCCTGGGAGGTAAAGGGAAGTTAGGAACAATGCTGCCTGGATTCCCCCTCTCTCCTTCACACACACACACACACACACACACACACACACACACACACACACACTTGCAGCATATCCCCAGCTTAAGGTTTGAGGAAAATGTGCACTTTGCATTTGCCAGAACCTCTGAATTGAATACCCATCCTCAATATTTCTTTCCTCCTTCTCACTCTACATGTACAGAATCTCATTCAGCCCTATAGCACTCATTTATGTCTTCTACCCCACCCCCCCCCACTCTTTACTTCCCCCACTTCAGGCTAAGGAGGGAGCCAGACCCCTTCTCTGGATGTCACTCTTTACCACTCCCTCCACCCACCAAGGGCAACCCCCCAAAGAGGCCTTGTTTCCTGGAGAAGAAACCTGCCCAAGGCCCCATCTGGGATGTAGGGGGTGGGGTGAGGAAAGGCAATAAGGAAGGGTATGAGGGATGGGGCCTGGCATTATATGTGTGTGTGTGTGGGGGGGGTGTCAGAAGGCATTTCTTCCCTATTCCTTTTGAATCCCTGCCCCTCTAGGCATAGGTGCCTGTTTTCTCTTCGCTAATGTGTACTTTTCGGTTGGGTGTGTTTTCCCTCCTTGTGTTCCTCCTTCCTGACTCTCCCCCCCCCCCCAACCAAAGGAGATCCTGAGCATTCCCTCTCCTGGCTGTTATGTCACATCTGGAAGTTTGTGTAGGAGTTCCTCCAAGCTCAGAGCCCAGCACAGCTTTTTCTCATTTAGAAATCATAGGCTGGCATTTGGGATCCAGGGAGGGGGAGTGGGAGAGCAGGACTGGAGGGGGGAGTGGGGAGCCTGCCAGGAGGAGGAGGCCTGAGCGGCAGGAGCCCTAATGACTTCCAGAAGTGAGTGTGAGTGTGTGACTGTGCGTCATTGTGCGTGTCTGAGTGTGTGTCTGGTCGAAGGGGGAGGGCAGGAGACCTATGGATTTTTTTCCCCTTAGAGGGTCTTTGATTTCCTACCTTACCTGTCTCCTTCTCACCAGGGACCAGAATGTGAAGACTGAGGCTTTACAGGATGTCATATACCCCTAATCTCTGTCCTGATCCCCCCAAAAGAAACTGGGGAGTTGAGCACTTTCTGTCTTATCTCCTAATTACCATCTCTCAGTTTCAGGTCCATGGACTCTCCAGGGGATAGAGTGTGAAAAAAAAGACTTGGGGTGATGGGGAAAGGCTTGAAGGGTCTGAGAAGCTTGGGATGGAGTCCATAGAGGAGGAGGGGTAGAATAGGTCTCCTACCTCAAATATACCATACAAACTTCTTGCATTAGAGACACCCTGTCTCCCCCGCCTTCCACAGTTGGGGACTCCCCAGCTACTCTTACTCGTGGCCCCAGTTGGAGCCAGTCCTAGGATTCCCCCCTCCCCACACCCCTCCAGCTGCTCAGGCTCCAGCTCTTCACCCCACCCTGCTGGCCTCAGCCAGGATGGCGACAGACACAACCGCTCACACACAGGCACTCACACAGAAACACACACGCGCGCGCGCACACACACACGCACAGATATGCTTGCACACATACAGGCATAAACGCTCTCTCTCACACACACACATGTACATGCACGAGTATACAGTCATAGATGCTTGAATAAGATTTCTGGCCCCCTTTTCCTTCCGAAGATTCCAGTAGGCCTGCTGTCTCTCTCTCTCTCCTCTTGTGTCTCTGTATCTATGTCTCTGGGTGGAGCTAGCTGTCTTTCTTGGCGATTTTTTTTTCAGTTCGGCTAGAAATCTCTCTCCCCACACACCCACACAATGGAAAGGGTAGAAAGACACAAGCAGTGTATATGTTTGTGGTGGGGGGAAGGCATTGGCATCTGACCAAGGGGCTCTGCTAAGGCCATGGACTGCTCCAACCTTAGCCGGGTGATGACTCCCTTCCTGCCTGCCCTAAAGTCCAAAGCTTTCCAATGTGGTCGTTCCTTGCTCTTAGTGACATTGGGGAACTTTCGTGCCCATGTAATTATTGAAGTTGCCAGAACCCTGGGGGCTCTCTCCCTCTTGTGTCCCCCTCTTCTCCCCTAGTGGCTGGGCAAGGTAAGGCTATGTATGATGAGTTGGAGTACCCTGTGAGAAGGCTCTCCCAGGAAAGGAGGATGGAAACAAGGTGTTCCTCCTGCCTCTGCTTTCTTCCTCTAGATTGTGGGGGGGGGGTGCGGCTAGCCCTATGGTGTGAGGGAGAGAGCTCCTCCAGTTTCCCTTCCCCCCTCCTTTCAGAGCCACTCCAGCCGGGAGAGTCACCATAGCAACAGTGGCCACATGACTGCACAGGTCTCTCCCAGTCACTATGGCAACCAGTGTCCCCTGTTCCCTTGGTTGCCATAGGATATATCACATGGTTTCTCCCCCCTCCCCACCTGGTAACCTATGTTTCCCCTCTTCTTCCTACTTTCCCTTCCCCACTAGAGAGTGGGAGAGCAGCCTTAGGGGAAGGGGGTCACCTCAATTACCATGGCAACAAATCAACAGCAACCTAGTGACACATCCTACTATTGCTATGGCAACAAAAGGAACATCACACAGTGACATGGAGCTCTGTTCCCATGGAAATGAGCCCCACCCTGGGATGGGGGAAAGAAAGACACCCAATTGAGAGTCCAGCACTGCTGGGCTCAGTCCAGTCAGTGGTTATACTGACCTGGAGACAACCCAGAATATTCCATCTCCAATTTCCTGGTGCCTCAGTTTCTCTTCTGCTTACTTCATTGAATTTGGGGCTACTCTGGTGGGGGAGGAAGAAACAGAGAAGGGGAGAGAAGCTTTCTGAAGCTGTCTTCCGGTCAGACCTCTAGAGGCAATTTAGAAGATGTTTCCATGGTTGAATGATCTTGAATATGTCATTTCATTTCTTTGGCCTCATTTTCCTTGTCTTTCAAATGAAGAGGCTGGGTGAGGTCCCTTGGAGCTCTAATGATCTATGTTCTTTGTATGATTGAGCGAAGGGGGGGTGTTACCTCTAGTCAAGATATCAAGCCCCTGCCTCAGAGGTTTTTTTGGGGGGGAGGGAAAGGGGAGCTCCACAGAGGAGGAACAGCACTGTCCTTGCTTCTACTCAAACCTCCCCTATAAATGTTTACACCTTTGGTCATGAAAATGTGTTGTGTGTGTGTGTGTGTGTGTGTGTGTGTGTGTGTGTTAGCACTCATATGATTTTAGATTTAGAGCTCTAAGGAACCTAAGAGATCATTGATATAGATTCATGGATCTCATTAAGCTCCTTCCCTATCATCCCTCCCCAGTCATACACTAGGTTGGAGTGGGTGAGAGGTAGATAGTCTGCTTCCCATAATCACTCTCTTCTTTAAGAGTCTGGTGCCCCACATTGTTTCTGGTTGTTTCCTAAAAGGTGAGACTCTCCTGCCTCAAGCTGGAGACAAGTAAGCTATCCAATTACCTGGGTCTGGAAGCACTCTCCTACCTGCCTATCAGTTTCGGGGGGTTGGTTGGAAGAAACTCTTTTGATGGTCTTACTTCCCATCCATCCCACCCCCATTCCAGCCTGGGAAACACAATTATTTCCTCATCACCAATGTAAGGAGGAGGGGGGAAACCTTGAGATAGGAGACCACTTCTGGTCTCCAGTGGGTGTGTGAAGGAGGAATTTATTCATTCAGCAAATCATGGGTACTTATTCTAACTTATTCTGCACTAGGCAGGTGGGGATGGGAGTGGGGAAGAATAAGACAGGATCCCTGCCCTCTAGCAGTTTAAAATCTAGTAGGGAAAATGAGACAGGAACACATATAATTATACTACAGGCAGAGTATGGCCAATGTTGTAAGAGAAGCATGAGCAAAGTGCTATGGGAGTCATCCTGCCAAGCTGTGTGTGTGTTATCTGCTCCATCCGGCTTCTCTTCCAAACAGAGCCACCCACCCACTCTCATTCAGGTAAACCCTGGTTGGGCTTCCCAAGGCACTCCCACACCCTCTTTCCTAGCTTAGAAGCTTTCACTCTGAATTCTGCTTCCACCCTCACTCTCCTGGGGAAAGCCACGGGGGAGGACCACCTCCTGTGTAGGGCAGAAGAGGGGACAGTCCCAGGGAAAGAAGGGCGTGATAGTTCTTCTGGGCTCTGACCTCCTTCCCAGAAGACTCCGGGGAGAGGTTGAACAGGCGTGGGGGCGAAGGGAAGTCGGGAGCCCAGAGCTTCTAGGAAGCCTGGCAGCTCACCCCGCACCCCGCGCCTTAGCACCCCCTCCCCCGCCCCATGAACTCTGGCTGACCCCTGCTCTGGGGAGAGATCCACCAGCTTCGGCTTTACTCAAAGAAATGGTTCCATGGAAACAGAGCACTCTTTCCCGTCTTTTCCTCACTGCCTGTCCCCCCCCCTCCCGGCGCCCAACCCCTCATCTTCTGACACTTAACTATTGGCAAATCATTCTTGTTAGGGCACAGATGGGAAGGGGCATTGCAGGTGCCAGAGGTTTGGGTATCGGAGGCTGGAAGAGAGGGACGAGGACCTGCAGAGACCGGGATAGGCAGAGGGCCTGAATATGAGCTGGACCCCGAGTTTAAGGTAGGGAGGACAGTGAAATATTATCGAACGCTAGGACTAAGCTAGGAGGGGTGGTCCGCCCAGCGGAACCGCATAGCCAGATGCTGTTGCCTCCTCCACCACCGATTGTTATGCACAGCTTCGCAGTCGGGAAACCGGTTCCAGTCCTCAAAGGGCGCACTTTGCGCAGCCCCGCAAAGCGGTGGGGAGACATCTCCGACCCCGCCTCCCTGCAGGTCCATTTCGTCCCGCTTTACTCCTCCCAACCTCTACTCTCTATATCCCCCACCCCGGCCTCTTCTCTATCCTCCAAGGACAGAGACATTTCACCTTTAAAACATGGTAAAGAAGGGTCGCTGAGGTTTGGGGTCCGAATCACATTGCTTTCTGGGTTTCTGGGGGTAGTATTACTGAGCCCTGCAGAGGTGGTTCCAGACGCCTCCTCCTGCTTCATAGGACAGCCCCTCGCTCAAGCTAGCCTGGATGGCAAAGACGAGGGCTCAGCGACGTGGGAAAGACTCCCAGCTATTCCCCACCCCCCCAAGAGCCTTCCCCCAGTGACAGTCTGCCGAGCCCACGCTGGGCTTTATGTCAGGCAGGGCACAGGAGAGTATGATGGAGTGTGTGACTGTGCATATGTGTGTGGTCTGTTCTCTGCCCGTGCCTGTGGGCAGGAGTCTGTCTGGGCCTGTAACCCTGAGACTCCCCACTCCTCGGAATGGCTCCACAAGGCCAGAAGGGCCGAGGTGGGACTGGGCTGAATCTAGAATCTGGAGCGTTCAGTGAGAAGGTCTCCCCTGGCCCATTTCTCAGACCATCTGTCTAACCACACCGGGTTTTCTCCGTAGTAGGTCTGTCTTTTCCTGTCCCACATCTTTCTGCTGGGCAGCCACCGCATCTTTAGATTTTTTTCCTTCACACATATGGGCAGGAGTAGATGGATGGGTGGGTAGTAGCACAGAGAGAGGGAGTGGGGGAGTGAATACCCCATGGCCCGTTGCAACCTTGACGGCTACCCGAACCTGGTTCGAACGGGTCAGCATGCTGGTTATCCTGCTGAACTGCGTGACGCTGGGCATGTTTCAGCCGTGCGAGGACATCGCCTGCGATTCCCAGCGCTGCCGGATCTTGCAGGTGTGTTAGTGGCGGGGAGGGGGTCAGCGGTGGCGGAGGCATTGGGGAGGTCAGCTCTTAGGTTCCAAACTTCTGCTCTGGGTGCACCAGAGGCCCCCGAGGCTGCAGCGCCATCACACCCTCCGGAAGCAGGCCTTCTCCCCCCTCCCTCCCCGTGGCCTCTCCTCAGTTCTACCCCTTCCCCATTCAGAGTTGACCCCAGCCCCCTCCCACTCTCAGGCCTTTGACGACTTCATCTTCGCCTTCTTCGCTGTGGAGATGGTGGTGAAGATGGTTGCCTTGGGCATCTTTGGGAAGAAGTGTTACTTGGGAGACACCTGGAACCGGCTGGACTTTTTCATCGTCATTGCTGGGTGAGTGTCAGGAGTTCTAAAAACTCGTTGTTCTTCTGGTTCCCAGGTTCAAGGCTAATCGATGGAGTAGCTCCTCCTGTTTCCTGATACTCTCCACAGGCCTAGAGTTTGGTGTGAACTACATCCCTTGTCTCTTCCTCCCCCTTGTTTCTTCAGCTTGACTTAGTGATTTTCCATCCTCTCTGAGAGTGGTATGGAAGCACCACCTCATACCTGCTTGGACAGGCAGAGCTTGGGCACTGGGGGTGTCATCAAGCAATCACATTCCTGCCCCAGGGGTCTAAGTTTCTCTCAGTATATGTTTATCCTACAAAAAGGAGCAGTGTGGCTTAGTAGATGGGGAGCTGTCCTCCTAGCCAGGAAGATTTGGGTTCAAGTCCTGACTGACGTATCCTGCCTGTGCGACACTGGACAAAGTCACTTAACCTCTTAGTGTTCTATGAAACTCTGTAAGACTATAAATTGCAGGGAAGGTGTCAACCTACGTGATGGAACTTCCCTACACCAGTGAAATCACAGATCCTTTCTCTTATAACTACATGGATCCTCAGCTTTGGGACTGTTCTGTCCCTAACAAATCACGAATATTAATTTGGGATGAGACTATAGTTGTCATCTCATCCAAAGAGAGAAATTACCTCCCCTGGTCCGTTGCCGAAAGGGGGAGCGGAGGGGGGGGGGGAAGGGAATAGAATGAGACTTGCATTGTTTCTAGCTACTTGTGTAGTGGGAAAAGCACTGCTTTAAGAGGTAGGAGAAGATGATTTTGGTCCCAGATCCACTACCACTGTGCTGCATTGGACAAGTCTCTATATCCCCCTGTGCCTAGCTTTGTCATTCTATGATTCTAACCTTTCCCTTGTCTGAACTTCCAGTGGACTTGAGGATTCTGATCTCTTGATGTCCCCTGAATATTGGGTTTTCTCCTACAGGATGCTTGAATACTCCCTGGACCTTCAGAATGTCAGTTTCTCTGCTGTTCGGACTGTCAGAGTATTACGGCCTCTTCGAGCAATTAATCGAGTCCCCAGTGAGTGATCCTCTCCCTGGGGCAAGTGGGCAGGAGATGAAATAAGCCCCCTCCCCCAAAAGTACCTGCCCTCTTATTCCAGAAGATGGGGGGAGGGGAGACTGGACCTACGGTGTGTATATGTGTGTCTGTTGGGGGCAAATCAAAGGGATTCAGTAAGGCTGTAATGAAACTTGAAATCTGCCTCTAGGGCTCTGACAATTGATCTCTTGGGGGGAGGAGAGAGAGAGAGAGAGAGAGAGAATGGAAGTGGAAGGATGGGGATGGGAGTATAGAGAACACGTGGAAATCTCTATCAGACCATTTTTTATTTCATTAAGGTTTAAGGCAATACCTCTCCTCTAGATTTTTGGGTCAAACTCAAGAAGATGCACTCTTGTCCTTTTCCCCTTTTTCCCTCTTCATGCCTCATTAGCTTGGAAGGGGATACAGTTCAAAGCTATAGTGGCAGTTCCCAATCTGTGTTGCTCTTGAACCCCACCCCCACCCCTTGCCTGTGACTTTCCTTTAGTTCCCTAGTGGTAGTCCCCTTTGCCTGTGGCCTCCTTCCTCCTCTCTCACCCCATTTGGAACATTCACTAGACCCATTATCTAAATTAAACCAGAGATGGGAAAGCTTTGGAGTGTGAGGCCAGAGCAGCCTTGGCAGCCTCAACTCACTGCCTTCCTTCTTGAATTTCTCCATCTCCCAAAATAGTCCCCCGTGTCCTGGTCTTGGGCCCCTGTAAAGGTGAACAAGTAGGTAGATGGACCTTGCCATGCTGTGTGGGGGAGGAGGCAGGGGGTGGGACGGGGATGGTTGGCTGTGCTTCTGGGTGGCTGTGTCAGAGTCCTGGTGTGTGTCTGGGTGATGACAGCTGCATGTGACACTGCGTGTGTGTGTGTGTGTGTGTGTGTGTGTGTGTGTGTGTGTGTGTGTGTGTGTTCGCTCCCGCAAGTGCCAGTTTCTCTGGGTTTTTCAATGTTAAGTGCCTCGGGGGAGTCAAATGTTAAACATGTCTCCAGGTGTTCTGCTGTTTTGGTGTTAACAGTAGCTCCAGGCCTCTGGGGTGTAGCATCCCCCACTTTCACCCCCACCTTAAGTGATGGATGGCTGATTTACTGACCTCTGTCTAACCACCAGTGTAATTCCCTTAATGCAAACCCTGAAGAATTGATCTCCGCTGCTGTGTGGTGGATTTGGGAGGGGGGGAGGCAATGAAGAAGCCTGGGCCAGGGAGGGGGCATGGTAGACGTTGTGCAGGGGAGGCTGGCTGCAGTCACATGAATAGACCAATTCTGTTAATTGTTTGTGGAGAGGGAAACACAGGAGGCCCAACTCTTCGAAAAGAGGTCTGGGCAGTAAGGAAGGCACTTAGGAAAGGGTCAGGGCAGATTCAGACCATATACAAAAGCAGTCTGATTAAGTCATAAACCTGCAAGAGGAAGAGAGGAAAGCCTTCCTTTAATGGGATAGGTGAGAGTCAGAGAGATGAAAAATCAATGATTTAGGGGAGGAGGGATAGCAGAGGAAATGTCAATCTTAGATCAATTTCTGTGAATGTCAGGTTTATGTCTCCATTGATTCATCCTGATTACAGGATCAGGACTCTAACCTAAATCTAACCTAAAGGGGAGAAGGGGTGTATCCTGGGAGTGAAGGGCTGAAACCTGGAAGGAAAGGGAGAGGAGATCCTGGAGCAGGTTTGGTTTAGGCAGTTATGGAGACAGTGGTGGTCCAGCAAGCCTCCATCCTACCTTGCTTTCTGCCTCTGCTTCCCTACTGATCCAGCTCAGAGACATTTGGAATGGCCAGACAATTCTCACAGTGAAGGGGAGAAGAGGAATGGGTGGGGTTTGTACCCTGGCAAGTGAGGAAGACTTAGAGGGGAGGGAAGGAATTTTAGGGTCTAAAGAGAGGCCCAGGTGAAAAGTAATCTTGAATCATTTGGCTATTGTTCTAGTTAGGTGGTTCTAGTTAGGTTCTAGCTAGGCATTCTAGCTAGGTGTTCTAGTTAGATGCTATGTTCTAGCTAGGTGTTCTAGCTAGGTGTTCTAGCTAGGTAGATAGAGGCTAGGCCTGGAATCAAGCAGACCCAAGTTCAAATCCAGCCTCAGACACTTACTACATGTGTGACCCTGGAGAAGTCACTTAACTATTGTCTACCTCAGTTTCCTCAGCTACAAAACAGGGATAATAATAGTACATTCGTTGCAGAGTTGTTGTGAGGATCTGGTGAGATAATATTTGTAAAGCATGTAGCACAGTATTTGGCACACAGTAGACAATAAGTATTTGTTCCCTTCCTCACCCCAAAAGAAAAGGCAATGGGCCCCCAACCCTTTTCCCTTCAGAGTTTCCTCAGCCCAAGGCAGGCTGGATTTGGCTGGCCTAGAAAGGCCTTGATTAAATTCTGTCTCTGGATGCCTAACCTACTGCACCAATTCTGGAGACTTCCTGCTGCCTCCCTACTTTCTGCCCCCACAGTGCAGCCTCTGCCCACCCTCTAGGTATGCGAATCCTGGTCACTTTGCTGCTAGACACCTTGCCCATGTTGGGCAACGTCCTCCTTCTCTGTTTCTTCGTCTTCTTCATCTTTGGCATTGTGGGGGTTCAGCTCTGGGCTGGGCTCCTTCGAAACCGATGCTTCCTTCCAGAGAATTTCAGCATGTGAGTATAGGGATGGTTAGGGTACCTGGGAGATGGTAGGGGGAGACTCCTGGGGATTGGGGGGTTAAGTCATCTTCCTATACATCCTGACTCCCTGTCCCTCCTAGCTTCCAGAACCCCAAATTTTTCTTTATATTTTCACCCTATTCCCTAGGATAGCCCTTCACACACCAACTCTAGGGTATTGTCCCCTGTACTTGCTGCTGTGCTCCCTGTCAACCAGCCCATGCCCATTTTCCTGCCCCTTATTCCTAATGTCCCACAGCCCCATACTCCATTTCCCTGCCTTCCTGCTCCTTGCCCTCCACCTTCTCATCCCCTGTTCACTTGCCCTTCCATCCCTGTCCTCTCCTTCCCCTACATCTTACTCTCCTGTGCTCCCACCTTGGGTTTTACCTCTGACACCCTTCCCCACTCCCCTAGCCTCATCCCTGACTCCCTCCCCACCCCACAGCCCTCTGAGTGTGGACCTAGAACGCTACTATCAGACTGAGAACGAGGACGAGAGCCCTTTCATCTGCTCCCAGCCCCGGGAGAATGGAATGCGTTCCTGTCGAAGTGTCCCCACGCTTCGAGGAGAAGGGGGTGGTGGCCCTCCTTGTGTTCTTGACTATGATGCCTACAACAGCTCTAGTAATACTACCTGTGTCAATTGGAACCAATATTACACCAACTGCTCTGCTGGGGAGCACAACCCCTTCAAGGGAGCCATCAACTTCGACAATATCGGCTATGCCTGGATCGCCATCTTCCAGGTGTGTGTGTGTGTGTGTGTGTGTGTGTGTGTGTGTGTGTGTGTGTAAATGGGTAGCCTGGGGACCTGGATATCAGAACCTCAGATCAATAAGATGCCCCCTGAATTCAGGCCCTAGGACCCAGATCCTAGCTCGGAGGGTTCGTCTTAGGGTTGTGGGCATAGACTCTTAAAAAGATGACTCCAGACTGTGTGTGGACCACACTCATCTCAGTGGGTCTTTCTCCCCATGCTCCCCTCCTCACATAGCATAAGCTCCCAAGAGATGACTCGAGGCCTCTTCATCTTCCCCAGGTCATCACGCTCGAGGGCTGGGTAGACATCATGTACTTTGTGATGGATGCTCATTCCTTCTACAACTTCATCTACTTCATTCTTCTCATCATTGTGAGTGGCTCCTCTTGTTGGGGTGGGAAAGCATGGGTCCTGAGGTTGGGTAGTCCTTGGGAGATGGGGAAAAGATGGGGTTGGGCAGGATACCTAACAGTCTTTCCTAGAAGGGAAGGGTCACTTCCTCCGAAGCCTCCCATCCTCTAGCTCTTAAGACAAGCTCTAGTGTAGAGGTTCTAAACTTTTTTTGGATTGTGGTCCCCATTGGAAGTCTAATGAAGCCTATATACTGCAGTATAATATTTTGTTGCTTACATTCATAATTGGAGGAAATGTTAAACTTCAGTCAGATGTCAGTGAAAATAAAGTTGTATTTTTTCCCCATCCAAGTTGAGGTACTCTCTAAAATCTGTCCATGAACACCTTAGCAGGGTCAAGGAGAGGGTGTGTGGACTCCAGATCAAGAACTCTTTCTCTAGAGAAAGACAAAGGACAGATAAACACAGAAAAAGGCAGAAAAATAGATACCATTCTCAACATCCCAGACAAATCCCAGAAAAAAAAAACTGAGACAGAGAGGAGAGCACTAGTGTGACAAACATAGACAGATAGAATAGAGCCAGGGACAGATACTGAGACCCTGAGTGAGGAGGAGACACCCTAGAGGATAATCCCTCTTTCCCTCATCTCTGTCAAGTATACAGAAGAGTTGCCCAGCCTGGCCAGAGACATCTCACCCCTGGGGCCATTTCAGTTGTTGTCTTCATTCTGGGATGAGAGGTCACAATGAAAGAGAAGAAATGTTTCACACTATTCCATAATTTTGGGATTGTTTGAGGTTGAAGATTGGCAGGGGAGAGGGTCTAGGTGAGGGAGGTTGGGCAGACAGGTGGGGGAGCCAGTTTCTATTCTCCCACACCTACCCATGACAACTCTCTCAAAACAGTGCCCTGAAATACATTAATGAGGCTAATTATCATAATTATCAGGACAGACTCTAGGGAGAAAAATCTGCTTTGTCATCATGAATATTCATGTCCTTCATTCTAAGTAGTTTTCCCAGTTGTGGCCATCCCAGACTTCTGGTGAAACTGAGGCATGGAAGGGAGGGATACGGGATAGGAAAACTTATGTATTGGTGGGGTGGGGCTGGTGATGGCTCAGGTGAGACATGGCAGATCTTGGAGTAGGACTCATGGGACCTGTGGTGGGCAGTCGCAGGCTGGGCTAGGAAGGAAAAAGAAGATGGGATTCTGGCATTTTTAGTTACCCTTCTTCATCCCCACTAGCTATCCTGTCCCTCAGGCCTCTCCCCATCATCCAGGGGAATGCCATGTGTCTTATTCCATAGCTGATCTCTAGGATCCCACCCAACTTGGAAATGCTGTGGTTGTATGATTCTATGTGGCTCCACCATATTTCCTCCTCTCCAGCCTAGCCCTGGGAGGGTCACTGAATTCATGCTTTCCCCCTTCCCATAACTCATCCCTTCTGTTTCTTCCCTCTTCCCTTTTTATTCTCTTTGATGTGGTAAAAAGAACATTGGATTCAGAGTGAGAGGGTTTAAATCCTAGCTCTACTATGTGTGTGGCCTTGGGCCAGACACTTAATTCTTAATCTCAGTTTCTTCATCTGGATTGGACTACATGGTCTTCTATGACAGCACAGTTGATGAAGAGCTGGGCCTGGAATCAAGAAGATATGAGTTCAAATCTGGCCTCAGCTAATTCTGTGATCCTGGACTAATCACTTAACATTTGTCTCCCTCAGTTTCTTTAATTATAAAAATGGGGGATACTAATAGCCCCTATTTCACAAGGTTGTTGTGAGGAGCAAATGAAATAATATTTGTTTAAAAAGAAACACCAAGCACTTAGTATAGTGCCTGGCACACAGTAGGCTCTGTATAAATGCTTATTCCCTCCCTATGCCCCTTTTAGCTCTAAGTCCTGATACTATGATTTCTATTCTCCCCTGAAACCTCTCTCCCATCAGGTGGGCTCCTTCTTCATGATCAATCTGTGCCTGGTGGTGATTGCCACGCAGTTCTCAGAGACTAAGCAGAGAGAGAGTCAGCTAATGAAGGAGCAGCGGGTTCGATTCCTGTCCAATGCCAGCACGTTGGCAAGTTTCTCTGAACCGGGCAGCTGCTATGAGGAGCTGCTCAAGTACCTGGTATACGTTCTCCGGAAAGCTGCCCGGAGACTGGCCCAGGTCTCCAGGGTGGTAGGGGCTCGAGCTGGCCTCCTAGCCAGTCCTGGTGGCAGAGGAGTTTCTGAGACCCAGCCTGCCGCAAGTGGGAGCTGCCCCCGTTCCCGCCGCCATCGCCCATCCATTCATCACCTGGTTCACCACCATCACCATCATCATCACCATTACCACTTGGGCAACGGGACCCTGAGAGCTCCACATGCCAACCCAGAGATCGGTGATGGCGATGCCAATGAGACACGTCGGCTCATGCTGCCCCCACCCCCCACCAGTGCCCATCCTGGGGGTTCTCCTGGGGGTTCTGAATCTGTACATAGCTTCTACCATGCTGACTGCCACCTAGAGCCGCTGCGTTGCCAAGCATCCTCTCCTAGGTCCTCTCCCGAGGGTCCGGGTAGGAATGTGGGTGGAGGAAAGGTATACCCCACCATGCACTCCAGATCCCCACCCAAGGTGCTAAAGGAAAAGGCGCTGGTGGAGGCAGCCCCTGCCTCTGGGCCCCCCACTCTCACTAACCTCAACATCCCACCCGGACCTTATAGTTCCATGCACAAGCTACTGGAGACACAAAGCACAGGTGAGCATTTTGGATGTGGGGGCTGACTGGGGTTTGGGTATGTCTTTGAAATAGCCTTTGGTGCTGGGTTCTAATGGTGGAGATAGAGAAAGCGGGGTGCCTAGTCTGACCAATGGAAGAAGCTTTGTCCCTACCTTTTGGGATTACTCAGGATGATGGAGGAAACACCATTCCCCCCTGCCTCAGAGAGGGAGATAGGGGAAGAAGAGCATACACAGAAGAGATAAACTTAAAACTTATAAAGCAAGATACCATATATACAGGGGTGAATTAATAGCAGTCACACAAATTGACCATGGTTTAGTGGGAAGAGGCCCTTCGTTGGAATCCCAACATTGCTGGGATCTCAGTCAAGTGAACTCTCCTCTCCGGGCCTCCATTTTCCTCATCTGTAAATGAGGCAGTTGCTAAAGGTCTCTACCAGCTCTAAAGCTGCATCTTAAGAAAGCTAAGGGAAAGCAAAGTAGTAACCAGGGAAGCTTACTGGAGAAGGTGTTTTGTGCTAGATGGCCCCTTCTACTCGCCTAACTCTTAGCGACATGGCCAGCAGTTCAACGTCCATTTGGCAAAAACCTGGCATAGAGCTGACCATTTCCATTAATCGCTCTGATAATGAGATATGTAAATGTTGTCAGGCATCAAGGCTGAGGAGCTTCTGACCTGGGTGCCCTGGAAATACTCACCTCCTAAAAGAAACTGCATGCTTAGACTTGAGTAATCCAGGGTAATTCAGGGGATGTAATTATAAACAGGACCAGTCTGTTGTTTATCTTTAGCAGGAAGCTGGGTGGTATAGTGGGTAGACACAGGTCCTAGAATCAGGAAGATCTGAGTTCAAATACGTTTACTAGCTGTATGATCCTGGTCAAGTTATTTATTCTATATTTGCTTCAGTTTTCTCAACTCTCAAATGTGGATAATAACAGCACCTACTTCCCGGGGTTGTTGTGAGAATCAAATGAGATCATATTTGTAAAGCACCAGGCACAGTGCCTGGCACATAGTGTTAAATAAATGCTTGTTTCCTCCCTTCCTCCCTCCCTCCCTTTCTTCCTTCTTTCCTTCTCTCCTCCCTCTCTCCCTCCCTTCCTTCTTTTCTCCTTCCTTCCTTCCTCCCTCTCTCCTTTCCTTCCTTTCCTTCTTCCTTCCTTCCTTTCTCCTTCCTTCCTTCCTTCCTTCCTTCCTTCCTTCCTTTCTCCTTCCTTCCTTCCTTCTTTTCTCTTTACTTCCTTCCTCCTTCCTTCCTTCCTTCCTTTCTTCCTTCCTTTTTCCTTCCTTCCTTCCTCCCTTCCTTCCTTCCTTCCTTCTTTCCTTCTTTCCTTCCTCTCTTCCTCTCTTCTTTCCTTTCTCCTTCCTTTCTCCCTCCTTCCTTCCTCCCTCCTTCTTTCCTTTCTCCTTCCTTCCTTCTTTCCTTCCTTCCTTCCTTCCTTTCTCCCTCCTTCCTCCCTTTCTCCTTCCTTCCTTCTTTTCTCTTTCTTTCCTTCCTCCTTCCTTCCTTCCTCCCTCCCTTCCTTCCTTGTTTCCTTCCTCTCTCCCTCCCTCCCTCCTTCTTTCCTTTCTTTCTACTTCCTTTCTCTTTCCTTCCCCCCTCCCTCCCTCCTTCCCTTCCTTCCCTTTTGTCTCCAAGAGAAAAGTATTTTTGTGTCCAAGAGAAAGATATTCAGGCATCAGCTATGATGGGGTTGAGACAGCAATGGAGGGTTTTCATCTGCTGGCAAAGGTGGAACCAAGAGCAGCCTTCCTAAGAAGAGCTTAACGGTGACCCAGGCTTCAGCAAAAACAAACAAATGCCAAACAAACCAACAAACATGGATGGTGCAGTGGAGAGTCATCCTCGCTCTAAACTAAACAAATAAGGCAGAGATACTCTTCATAAACAAAATGCTATAGCCAGCATTCCATAGCTCCAACCATAGATGGCCCTTGCCATTGTCCAATTCTGTTAAAAAAGTTTTTTCACCTGATTTTCATATTCTAATAAGTCATGAGGATGGGAGGAGTTGAGAAGTTGATGATGCATGGTGTATTGGAAAGAACATTAGACTAGGAGTCAGGAGACCTGACTCTGCCACAAAAGAGCTGTGTGACTCTGGCCAAGTCAGCCTCGTTTTCCCCTTCTGCAACTGAGAGAATTGAATGGTAGGATCTGAAGTGCCCCATCCAGCTCTAATCTTTTAAGATTCCTGAAGACTTGATATCATCTGTGCCTCTTAATAGTTGTCTATTTCTGGGTTTCTTTTACTTCTCTTTTTATTAATATGGTTACAAAGGCTGGGCTCCTGGTCCAAGGGACAGCTCTCTGATTTCTGACCTCCTGTGTTCTAGGTTCCTGTCAAGGCTCCTGCAGGATTTCCAGCCCCTGTGGGAAGGCAGATAGTGGGGCCTCTGGCCCAGATAACTGTCCCTACTGTACTCCAACACAGGCGGGAGAAGCTGAGTTGGTGGACCCAGAGCTGCTTGACTCAGATAGTGAGGGCATCTATGAGTTCACACAGGATACCCAGCATGGTGACCACCGGGACCCCCACTGGGGGGCAAGCCAGGGCCAGGGCCGTGAGCCCAGCCCCTTGATGGCCTTCTGGACACTAGTCTGTGAAACTTTTCAGAAGATTGTGGACAGTAAATACTTTGGCCGTGGGATAATGATAGCTATCCTTATCAATACCCTCAGCATGGGCATCGAGTATCATGAACAGGTACAGATGGGAAGGTCCCTCCTCTTCCCCTCCTTTTCCCTTCCCCTTTCCTCTGTACCCTGGCTTCTCTGGGGTGGGGGGTGGGGGGAGAAGGGAGGTTGGGGGTTGGCTGCCTTCTTTCTACCCACACCTGAATGACTTAATTTATCCTGTTCTCACCTCCTTCCCACACAATAGAGTGGAAGCGGTAACAACTGGGATCAGGAAGTCTTGATTCTAGACCAGGGGTTCTTAGCCTGGATCCTTAAAATGAACTTAAAATAGGAGAAAAATAACATCTTTATTTCCACTATGATTGGTTTCTTTTGTAGTCCTATATATTTTATCTGATACACTTAAAAACATGATTCTAAGAAGGGGTCTACAGGTTTCACCATACTGCCCAGGGTGTTGATGACACAAGAAAAGTTAAGACCCCCTGGTCAAGACCTGTTGTTATTGTTCAGTTGTTTCAGTCTTGCCTGACTCTTCGTGACCCCATTTGGGGTTTTCTTGGCACAGATACTAGAGTGGTTTGCCATTTCCTTCTCCAGCTCACTTTACAGATGAGGAAACTGAGGCAAAGAGGGTTAAGTGACTTTCCCAGGGTCACACAGCTAGGAAGTGTCTGCAGCCAGATTTGAACTCCGGAAAAGGAGTCTTCCTGACTTCAGGCCTGACCCTCTGCGCACTATGGCGCCAGCTACCTACTCTGAGGTCTGGCTTCTCTTTCTAGTTGTACAATCTTGGGCAAGTAAAGTAACTTCTGAGCCTAAGTTTCTTTATCTGTAAGGTAGGGATAACACTATCTCAACTGCCTATTTCAGAAGGCTGGGGTGAAGATCAAATGATATGTAAAAGGCATCGAGAAACTACATTAAAGTTCTGTATAAATGTAAGCGAGCATTATTAACTTCTGAATGACTGTTTTATGAAGAGTGCCAAGGGGAGATGCAGTATGTGGTGTAGTGGAGGAGTGCACAAGACTTGGAGTCAGGAGACCCATATTCAGGTTCTGTCTCCATGACTTTGATTGGTTAATGGGCAGTAGAAGTTTATTTTTCCCAGAAACAAAGGAGATGAAAAGACCCCAAAAGAAAACCAACCCCCCAAAAACCAAAACTTACTAACTTAATAATCTTGGACACCCTGAACCTCAGGAGGTTTCAGCTCAACTCAATTCAATTTTTAAAAATAATTTATTAATTAAAAATAGCAATTAATTAATTAATTTAACAATATTAAAGGTCTATTCTGTGGGAGGTAAGAAACCCAAATCAGTCCTAGTCTACTGGGGGAGTGGGACAGATATAATATAGATATAATAAAGATAACTGGATCACAGATATAGACCTAAAAAGGGAGCTTCAGAGGTCATCTAATCCAACCTCCTCATTTTATTGATAAAGAAAATGAGAGCTAAGAATGTGAAATGACTTGCCCAAGGTCATTTAGGTAGTAAAAAAAGTGCATCAGGAAAGGCATCATGAAGGAAGGAGAGCGTTTCAAAGCTTGCAAAGCACTTTACAAATATTATCTCAGTTTAGCCTCATAACCTCCTACTTAGAAGGTAGGTGCTGCTATTATCCCCATTTAACAGGTGAGAAAAGTGAGGTAGATAGAGAGTAAGTGATTTGCCCAGGGTCACCCAGCTGGAGATGGCTTATTTAGATATAGAGAATAGCCTGTGTGAAGAATGCCTAGAGACTAGAAATGGAATATCGAGTTCAGGGAGCAATTAATTAGGCCTGGCTGGCTGGAATACAGAGTACATGGAAGTGGGGTATAATTTGAATTGGGAGGTGGTTTAAGAGTAGGTTGGGGCCAAAAAGTTGAGAAGTTTAGATTTTTTCTGGAGGTAATGGAGAGCCATTAAGGTACACAAATATATATATATACATATATATATGTATATATATATATAATATATATGCATATATATGATACATACACAATACAATACAATATAATACATAAGCACATTAGAGAGACACAGATAAAGTGCAATGAAAAGTCTAAGGTGGGAAAGGTTATTACCAATGGAAGCATTTCTCACTTTTGTACTCCTTTTTCCATGTTCTCTTCTCCCTTAGCTTCTTATAATATCATATTCTCCTGGTTCTCCTTCTGCATCTCTAACCACCTGTTTTCTGTCTCTGATGGTTCCTTCAGTCAACTGACCAATTAAGAAGCACCTAATAAGTGCCAGGCAGGAGGGGCAGTGTGGTATACCGAATAGAGACCTGACCTTGTAAAGAGGAAGATCTGGGCTCAAGTATTTCTTCTGATACATCCTGGCTGTACAAGTCACTTAATCTTTCTGTGTCTCAGTTCCCTCATCTGTAAAATGAGGGGGCTGGACTTCTTCATGGCCATTAAAGTTTCCCAGAGGAAGCATTTGAGTCAGGCTTAAAAATTGTACAGGAATTCAATAGGGTCGGAATGGAAGGTAGAAAGAAGGGGAGAGAATTTGAGGTGCATAGGCTCATAGGTGTAGAGCTGGAAGGGCTCTTAGAAGTAGTCAAGTCCGATTCCCTCATTTTACAGATGAGGAGATGGAGACTGAATGAAGTTAGGTGAACTGCTCAGGGTCTCATAGCTACTAAGTATCTGAAATAGGATTTAAACTCAGATCTTCCTGATTCCAAGTCTAGCACTCTATCCACTATTCCACAGATTATGATGGAGGTGGGAAAATATGGATTGTGAAATTAGGACAGTGAGTTTGGCTGAAGCATACTTAAGGCTACGGAGTAGCATGAGAGAAGGATGGAAAGGTAGGTGGGTGGCACCACTGAGGGGTTTGGTCAGATCTACGTATAAGGCAAAAGGAAGTCTTTCTGGGACATGAAGGATGGTTTGGTTGGAAGGGTGGTCAGGAGGAATTATACTAATGTGGTGGCTGTGGGAATTGGAGAAGAAGAAATGTATGTGAGAAACATTAGGGAAGTAGAATCTACAGCACGTGGTAGCTGATTAGATATAAGCAGTAAGGGAGTGGAGAGTGTTGATAATAACCACCAAGGTCTATAACATTGGAATCTGGCTGAGCCAGCAGAGTCAGAAAGTGGAGGTTTTCGGGGAAAGGGAAGAAGTTTGTCTTTGGACGTGGTTCAATCGATCTGCAATCGTTTATTAAGTGCCTACTGTACTCTGTGCTAGGAGTTAATGATATAAATACAAAAGTGAGAAAATCCTGCCCTCAAGGAAATTTGTTGTTCAAAGAGGATGGTAAATTTGAGGGATGATGAGGCATCCTATGGACAGTTGGACATGTGGGTCTGGAGCTTGGGAGAAAGGTCAAGATTAGATATATAGATCTGTGAGTCGTCTACCTGATATGATGGTTGAAACTGTGCCAGGCTAGTAACCATACTAGAGAGGGTGAAAGTATATATAGTATAGAAAAGACCAGGTCAATGACACGACATTAGGGGACACCCACCTTAAGGCAGCAGGAAATGTGTGTGTGTTTTGTCGCTGTTGTTGTGCAAGTCAATTAACGTTGTTTGCCTCACTTTCCTCATCTGTCAAATAATCTGGAGAAGGAAATGACAAACCCCTCCAGGATCTTTGCCAAAGAAAACCCCAAATGGGGTCATGGAAGGTCAGACAGAACTGAAACAAGCCAACCACAACAAAAAACATTATTACCTCTGGCTAGATTATAAACTCCTTGAGGGGAGAAATTTGTTTCACTTTTGTCTTTGTATTCCCCACATCTAGTACAATTCCTGGCATATAGGGGATAGGGATACAGACTTATGCTATGGTTTCTTTGACATTTGGAATTCCTGGATGGGTAAATTCTCTCTACCAATGCAGGATGACATTTTTTTTTGCCACTTAGATCCTCAGAGAGTTGCTTAGAGCACTGAGAGGTTAGGTGACTTGGCCAGGGTCACACAGCCAGAGGTTCATAAGATCATGAACTTAGAGCTGGAAGAGACCTTTTGTTGTTGTTATTGTGGAGTCCTTTCAGTCGTATCTGACTCTTCATTTGGGATTTTCTTGGCAAAGATACTGGAGTGGTTTGCCATTCCTTCTCCAGCTCAGAGTTAAGTGACTTGTCCAGGGTCACACAGCTAGTATGTGCCTGAGGTGGGAGTTGAACTTAGGAAGATTAATAATCTTTGAGATTCCAAGCCCAGTGTTCTATCCAGGTGCCCCTGGAAGGGGCCTTAGTGGCCATGAAGTCCAACACCTTCATTTTACAGATGAGGGAACTGAGACACAGAAAGATTAAGTGACTTAAATAGCCAGTATGTGTCAGAAGAAATACTTGAGCCCAGGTCTTCCCTTCTGCAAGGTCAGGTCTCTATCCACTATACCACACTGCCCTTCCTGCCTGGCACTTAGTAGGTGCTTCTTAATTGGTCAGTTGACTGTTTCATTGGAAACAGAAAAGAGGTGGTTAGAGATGTAGGAGGAGAACCAGGAGAACATGGTGTCATAAGAAGCTAAGGTAGAAGAGACCATAGAGAAAGTACAATAGTGAGAAATGCTTCAGAGAGGTCAAGGAAGATGAAGGTTCGAGATAAGCCAATGGATTTGGCCATAAGGCAATCAGTAATGGTATCTGAGAAATCAGTTGCAATAGAGTAGAGTAAAAGGAAGGAAACCAGATTGTAAAGGGAAGAGCATGGGTGGGAGAGGAGCCGTGGTAGAGGCCTATATACAACTTTTTCATGGAGTTTAGCGGTGAAGGGAAGGAGAGAGCTGGGCTGATTTCAAGAAGAGCCTTGCTTATTTATTTTAATATTGATTTATTATTGACACTCCCTGAACATGTTTGTAAACTAAATGAGAGGAGAAGGAGACATTGCAGACACAGGAAAGAGTGGGGGTGGTTGACGGGGCAAGGCCTGGAAGAGGGGATATGGAGGGGGGCTCAAGGACATGGACAGGGGAATTAGCATAATTGAGAAATTAAGTAACTTGCCCAGGGTCACATAGCTAGTAAGTGCCTGAGGTGGAATTTGAACTTAGGAAGATTAATAATCTTCGAGATCCCAAGCCCAATGTTCTATCCAGCTGCCCCTGGAAGGGGCCTTAGTGATTGTAGGGAAGGAGAAGGGTATGGTAGCAGTGATGAGAAGTTCTGAGGAATGGGGGAGGGACAAGGGAGCTTCTAGATGATGACCTCAGTCTTCTCCGTGAAGTAGGAGGCTAAGTCATCTTCGGTAAGTGTGGTGGGTGGGAGTATAGCTGAGGCTTGAGGAGAGAGGAAAAGTTTGAAATAGCCACTGTGTGGAATGAACTAGGGAGCTGATAAGAATAGAGTGGGATTGCTGAGCCGCAATGAGGGCCCAGCTGTAAGTCTGTGCACTAAAAATGTACAGTGGAAATATCATCTGAATTTCAGACCTTTCTCAGCAGCTTCGTGCCTGTGTTCCTGTAAGCGAAGCGCCACAAAGATCAGAGTTGGGTCCTGCACCCATCATGCCTCACCTCTCCGAGGAAAAGAGGGAGGTGCATTTCTGAGTAGTTTTTCCAACCCCTAATTTTACAGATTGGGAAATCAAGGCCAGAAAAGTAAACTAGCTTGCCCAGGGTTATACCATACAGATAGCAAATAGTACAGCCGGGATGTGAGCCTGGGTCTTTGGATTCTAAACTGGAATTAAGGAAAAGGAAAAATAGGGATTAATAGAGAGGAAATGGAAAACTTAATGGCAGGGTAAAACATGACGGAGCTGTCACCTGGAAAGGCTTTTTAAACTTTGTGGCAAAAACAAAACATTGGTTTAATGTTGAAGGTATGGAGTGTTAGGAACAGCATTTTATGGGAGAATGGGAGCCCTATTTGAGCTATCAAACACAAGTACTAGGCTCAAGGTATTCACTCAATGAATACTTTCTAATAAATAGATAAATGAATCAATGAAGAATTAAATAGATAGGGGTGTGTGAGAGAGAATAGAGAGAGAGAGGGGAGATAGACAGACAAAGACAAAGAGATAGAGACAGAGAGACAGAGACAGAGTGAGAGAGAGGGGGGAGGGAGAAACAGAAGGACAAGAGAGACAGACAGAAAAAGCAGAGAGAGAAAGAGAATGAATTTAATTGAGGGGGTGGTAGACATTTTGTTGATAGAATTCCCAAAACCTTACCTAGCTGAGGAACCAGAGTATTGTAGGGACAGGAAGAGGTCTGGCAAGTCTGAGGTAGATGCTGCAGGCTGGGCTTTGACTCCCAGGTCCACAGGCACATTTGTGGCTGTTAGGGGATGAGATATGGGGTTAAAGCAGGGTGGAATAGCCTCTGCTATGGCCTTCTCTAAATCAGAGTTATCTTGTCCTTTGGGGCTCTTGAAAAACAACCCATGTTATAGTGATGCCTTTTGTCTTTATGTCAAAGTTGTTTCCACACACTCTTTTGTGACAAAGAAAAGCAATTTAACAAAAACATCAACTGTAGACTGCATTCAGTGCAATTTGATAAGCATTTATTGAGTTCCTGCTGTGTGCCAGACCATATGTTAGGTGCTGAGGATACAAAGAAAAAAAAATACCCAGTGCTAGCCCTCAAGGTGATTATATCCTATGAGGGAACCAGTAAGTATGTAGATAATTAAACACAAGGGTTTTTTTTGGGGGGGGGAGCAGATTTGTGATTTCATTAGTATATGGAACTCCTAGTGAAGAAAAATCCCTTTACCAATGCTGGTTGTCACCTGCTCCACAACTTAGAATCTTTGAGAACTGCCTGGGGGTATTAAGAGGTTAAGTGACATGATCTCTTAACAGTCACACAGCCAGTATGTATTTTTTTGCCAGGGGGAGGCAATTGGAGTTAAGTAACTTGTCCAGCATCACACAGCTAGTATCTGAGGCCAGATTTCAACTCTGGTCCTCTTGACTCCAGGGGTGTCACTCTATCTACTATGTCACTTAGCTGTCCCAGCCAGTCCATATTAAAAGCAAAGTTGGAAGCCAGATCTTCCTGATTCTAGGACCAACTCTCTATCCACTATTACATGACATATACACAATATATATGAAGCAATTTCCCAGGGAGAGGGTGCTAACGCTTGGAAGGAATCAGAATAGGCTTCCTGGAGGAGATTGCACTTGAGTGTGGCTTTTAATCAACAAGCATTGATTGATCATCTACGATGTGGCAAGTACCTTCGTAGGCAATGAGGATATAAAGGCAAACATGAAACAGTCATTGCCCTCAAGAAGCTTATATTCTAATAGAAGAGATAATGAGCTGTACATGTATGTATACATATATGTATGTGCAGAGTAAATGCAAAGACATACAAAGCAGAGAAATGCAAGGTAGATGAGGGAGGAGTATACTAGGAGTTGGGGATGGGGTGGGGATTAGGGAAGGCTTCATGTGAAGGAAGTTAGAGAGATGAAGGTGAGGTCAGAGCACATTCCAGGCATGGAGGACAATTGCCTTGAAATGTGGTATATGGAGAACAGCAGGTCAGCCCAGTTGGCTGACCCATAGAGCACAAAAAAGTAGTGATATACCATAAGCCTCTGTGCTCCTCTCCTTCTCCATGTTCCCCTACCTTGTCTGGCTGTGGTCAGGGACTCATGGCCACCTCTTTCTGACCTTTTTCCTTACCCTCCAGAATTTTGGAGGAACCCATGCAGAGGTGTGAGAGGCTTCTCAGGATTCTAGGTTAGAACTAGACTGTAAGAAGATTTAAAAGACTATGTGTGTGTGTGTGTGTGTGTGTGTGTGTGTGTGTGTGTGTGTATTGGTATCTTATCCTAGAGCCAGTGAAGCTTCTAGATCAGAGAATGGCATGTTCAAACCTCTGCTTTAGAAATCTGGCAGTTTTGTAGAGAATGGAGTGGAGAGGGGAAATACTTGAAGCAGGAAGACCAATTAGGAGGCTGTTGTAGTACCCCAGGTGAAAGGGGAGAGGAGAGAATGAGTTTTTGTGAAGTGCCTACTATGTGCCAAAGTGCCTACTATGTGCCAGGCCATATGCTAAGAGCCTTATATCTCTCAATAACCCTACAAGGTGGGTGCTATCACTATCTCCATTTACAGCTGATAAAACTGAAGCAGACAGAAGTTAAGCAGACAGAGGTGAAATGACTTGCCACAGCTAGTAAGTGTCTTAGGCTGCATTTGAACCCAGGTCTTCCTAACTCTAAGCCCAGTGTTCCATCCACTTCACCACCTGGCCGTGAGAGGCTGTAAGGGATGGAATTGAAAATGTATACAATATTCTTCCTAGTTATGCCCCATTTCTCTGCTGTGAGGGAGGAGGTGTTTCATTCCTGAATTTTTATTGATTTTCCATTTACTCAGAATGTATCTCCCCTTTAGAGATCTTTTCATTTATGCAGGGCTCTTTTTTCTGAAAGCTGTCTCAGAGCCTGTTTGGGGTGGGGGAAGAGAAGGGTGGGGTGTGTGTGTGTGTGTGTGTGTGTGTGTGGAATGTAGGAGTGAGGCAGGATAGGCATGGAGAAAAATATGGTTTCTCCTCTCAGGGATCCCCATAATCAGGAATGTTGGACATGAGCAAAGCTTTCATTGGCCTTCCCAAACGTCTTTCTTGGCTGATTGTTTGGAAAGGGAGTGAGGGTTGCTGAAGGGTGCTTCCCTTTATGAGTAGTCTTTCTAGTTAACTTGCTTGCTTATTTAATAAATATTTCTGCTGAAGAGTTTCCCTTCCCTGGTGTCCTGGAGGCCTTGGTGGGAGAAGGATGCTCTGGTAATATGTTTAGCATGGTATCAGAACTCTAGCCCCAAGGCAGCTGGACTGTCAGTTCCCTTGCCTTCCTTGCCCATGGCCAATGACAGACTAAGTTAATTTTGACCTTGTTGGCCTATGTTTGACCTTTCTTGGCTGAGGCTCCACATCCTATGGGTTTGGATGCAGTGGTGGTGGTTGCGGGTGATGGTTTGCTACATGGCCCCCTTTTATATCTGCAGAGCAGCTGTAGGCCTGGTGAGGTGGAGGTTGGGGAGCGGGACCCAGAAAATGCAAAGTTGATCCGGGTCCATGTCGCTGTCTGTGATTTTGATGTCCAAAGAATTGAAGGGTAGATAGTAAGAAGAGTAGGGGTAGAGAGTAGAGAGGAAGGGACCATGGGGCCGAGATTGGGGAGGGGGTTGGCGGTGTCCCGGGCGTCGGGCGCCTCGCTGGTGGTGACGCAGACACCGCAGACGGCTTGGAAGGAGAATCGAGACCCCGAGCCAGCCGCAGTCCCGCAGTCCCCGGGTGCCAGGCGGCAGGGAAGGTGGGAGGGGGAGGGGTCAGGCGGGGCTGGCGAGCCTAGCTGGGGAAAGGAGGAGGAAGGAGACAGGAGGGCAGGAAAGCAGAATGAGCCTCTGCTTGACCCTGGGGCTCTCATCCAGCTGCTGCTGGGTCTGGGTTGACTGGGGGAACCGAGGGGCGCCCCATCGGAGAAAAGGGAAGGGGGAGGGGGAATGTCGGATCGGGATAATCGAGACAAGCCTTGATTGGGCGCGGGAAGGAAAGGGGACAGCGCCACAGACCCGAAATCAACACCGCCCTAGTTAGAGACGGAAGCTATCAATTCAATTATGAATGGGGACAGAAGTCTGGCACCCCACGCTGCAGCCGGTCGGCTCCTCAGTGCTCTTCCCTCTTTGTCCCTATCCTCTCCATGCCTCCCGAGCCAGTCTCTTTCGCACCCCTTCCATCCTGTCCCCTTAGGGCAACCCTCCAGCTTGGTTCCCATTCCTCTCCTAAATTCCTCCTGGCTTTTTGGGGGTAGTCTTCCCCTAAATCAGAGTCTATTAATCTAGGGTCCGTGGGTAGATTTCAGGGGTTCCGAGAACTTGGATGGGGAGGAGGGCGGGATTGCATCTTTATTTAAATAGAATTGGTTCTCTTTGTTATCCTATGAATCTTATTTTATGCTTTTAAAAGCATCCCTCTGTGCAGGGGGTCTGAAGGCTCCATCAGACTGACAAAAGTGTCCATGGCACTAGAAAGGTTGAGATCCTCTGCCCTAAACACTGATGCCCCCACACCACTCCTTCCTGTATCTTTCCAACTCCAGTTATCTGTCTTAATGCCCAGCTTCCCTTCCTGCTTTCTCCCCCCCCCCAAACTCTCCCCTCCCCCTTCACTCCCTATTCAGTTCTCAAGGCTTCGGTCTCTTTGGGATTGGAGGAACTAGATGCTTTCTCCCTCCTTTAGGGAGCTGGAATGGGGAGGGAGGATGGGGTGGGGGCGTCGGTCATTGCGCAGAGGTACAAAAAGTAGAAGAAGGAAGGGGGAAGGGCAAACACAGAATCAGGCCTGACTGGTAACGGAGGCTTGTGCTCAGTGGTTGTGCCAGCGGGTGGGAGAGAGAGTGTGCTGAGGCCGGTGGGTGTGTTGTGTCTGGGTGCATGTGCCCACGTGGGTGAAAATACACACATCCAGAACTCTGCCAGGTTGTCATCACCCCTGTGGGCACCCACTCCTTAGGTGCCAGGAAGAGGTTCTCCTACATTACCTGGGGGTGGGAAGGGGGGTGTTTCCTGCTTTTCCCTCCTTGTAGGTAGAGAGACTTCGAGGGCAGGACAGAAGACTCCTGCAGGGGCCACTGGGCCTCCCAAATGCTTCCCCTTCTTTTCTTCCTTTGTGTTTTTCCTCCACATTCCCCTCCCCTGGCCTTGGGGAGAACTTATGGCTTTCCACCTTCCTGACCTGGTCCCCTGCACTCCTGGGTCATGTAGAAGCCAGTGCAGGGATGTGAGAAGCTAGTTTAGTTATAATAGGTGCCTAAATAGTTTTGGAATGAGTGAATGAATGAACAAATGAGGTAAGGGCCCCGGGGGACAGGTCCTTTGGACTGGGTCCCGTTGGTGATGACCATTTTCCTCTACTAAGATGAACATAAATGACATTGAATAAGGGAAACTGCAAGTAGGAGGGGAGATTTCAAGTAGATACAAAGAAGGACTTCTGCCCCTCTGAGGAATGGAGTGACAGAGTTTGAGTACAGCACCTCCCCGCCCTCAATTTCATTAAGAGTGGGAAGGACCAGTCATGGAGGCAGTGGCCTGACCTAAGTGACTTCCTTTCCATCCTGAATGACAAGGGAGTTTCTCCTGAGGCTGCAGTGCCAGACCTCTCGCTAGAGCCCTGACATTGTACCAACACCTGGCTGCTGAAGTGAAAGCAGGGGCAGAGGTGGGAAGGAGTCCCTTGAGCAGGCCAGGCGGAGCAGCTGCATGACTCCTCAAGCTTAGAACTCAAAGGAAGGCAGATGGATCTCTGGGCAGGTCCTAAGAGCAGCAGCCACAATATCATAGTCACTGCGGCATAAACAGCCCCTGGAGCTTAAGCAGCCCTACTTAAGACAAGGTGAGAAAGGAAGTGAAAAGGGGTCGCAGGGAGAGACCCAGGAATGGGGCTGCAGGGAATGATTGACAAACACCCGAAGAGGGAGAGGCAAAGATGAACGAGAACCTCACACAGAGATGCATTGAGACACACGCACGCGCACACACACGCACACAGATACTGGCAGACAAATGCGGGAACACACACACACACACACACAGCGCCAAAGAAAGAGAGAGAAAATGGACATGTGCAATAGGTACTAGGAAAGACAAAGAAAAACAGGGAGAAGACAGATTCAAAGCCTAGAAACTGGAGAACATTTGGTTTTTAAACTGTGGTCTGCAGACTTTTTTGTTCATGGATGTCTGAAATCTAAGTAAGAAAGGACCTTGACCTCCTGGGGAGGCAACAGAATGGTAGAAAGAATACCGTGTCTGGAGTCACTCTGTCACTAGCTAGGTAATCTTGGGCAAGATACTTCACCTCTAGGGTCTCAGTTTCTCCATTTGTAAAATAAATGGGTTGGACTACATGGTTCCTAAGGTTCCTTCTTGCTCTAAATCTTTCATCCTGTGAGTTTGGGGTAGAGGGAGAAAGGGAGAGAAAATAGTATTGAGGGAGAGGAAGTAGAGTATTTCAGTTGTTTAAGCAGATTTGTATAGTAGGAAAGAGCACTGAATTTCATTTTGGAGGACTGGGGTTAGAATTGTCTCTGTGCTTGTTGTCTGTGTGACCAAGGACAGGCCATATCACCTTCCTAGGCCTCAGTTGATCAATTGAGGGATCTGGATTAGCCTCTTTATGGAGATAATTCCTCTGATCCTATGCTTTCTGTAATAGAGTGCCATGCAATCTTGCCCCAGGAAAAGAAGTCAGTTCCCCTGGGTCTCCTCTTCCCTCCCTGCCCATTCCCAAGAATTTTCTTTTATCTCTCATTCCTTTGTCCTAGTCTATGTCCGCACATTCATTCTCTATCGTTATAAAGTACCCAGCCCATCCACCCTGGTCTTTGACATGCTATTGAAGAGCTGCTATTCCTTCCATCCACTTCTCTGTCCCCATGACCCAAACTCCCTCCCCTTGTTAGGTTGCTTTATCTGGCCCTGTTTGCATTCCTCCCCTCCCGGGCTCCCCTCCTCCTCCCCCTTGAATCTCTGGAAATCAGTGACACTGTCAATTTAGTCAATCAACAAGAATTTATTAAGTGCTCGTTATGTGCCAGGCCCTAGCAAAATAAAGGTAAAAACATGATTCCCTCCTTCACGAAGCTCATATTCCAATGAGGGAAGACATCCTGCATATAACTGTACATAAAAGATATATTGATGTTGAAATAGTGAAAATGGAACGCATTTTGAAGGGAGGGTACTAGGTGAGGGGTGGAGGGAGAACTGAGAAAGGCCTCTTGTAGGAGGTAGATTTGAGTTTGGAAGGAAACCAGGAAGTGAAGATGAGAAAGGAAAGCCTTCCAGGCATAGGCGACAGCCAGAAAAGAGGTAGAGAGTCCAGAGATGGAGTGTTGTGAGTGGGCAGCATAGGAGCTGAGTGTCCAGTCTCTGGCCACAGGGAGCTCACCTTCTAGCTGGGGGCTAACCACATGTACGTAAATGAGCAGGTACCCAATAAATACAAGGCAATGTCCTGAGAAGGCAGGGCCTATACAGATCTTTGGGTAACTGGACCCCTAGGGCATTGGATAGGAGGAACAGGGGTATGGGCAGATGGAGAGGAAAGGATTGTCAGAGTAACTGCTGCTATAGAAATGAATAGCAGCTATCACCAACAGAGGCTACAAGTGATGAAGAAAGAGTGATGATGTTTGGGGTCTAGGAATTTTTTCTTTTCTCATGGTCTCTGCCCCACCCCCCTTTTCTAAGCCCATTTGTCTGGTGTCTGCGCTAGGATGAGAGGAAACCTGGTGAAAGGCAAAGAACAGAGCTGGGGCCTAGCAAATACTTCACCTTCCTCACCTTGATTCTATTTCTGTCTCTGCTACTTGGGGCAGGGGCCTAACTCTGGTGTTGGAACAGAGACAAGTATGGCTGGGGGAGGGGAAACATGGATGGGAGAGCTCAGGCCTGTACTTCTCCAGAGCTGCAGGGGTTCCTTAGGTGGAAGCCAGATGGATGGGCAGGCAGACAGGTGGCAGACAGGCAAACAGATGGACAGGCAGCCTGCTGGACAGATAAGCCGACGTAGCCCCAGACCACTCAACCTCATCTCTCAGAGATGATCAGTGTCACTGCCAGACACATGTCGGGACAGAGTTTCTATTTATAAGTGAATGAGGTTGGCTGTTCTAAGAGGGGAAGGGCCCCCAGGAGGGGGACGAGGAGCCGGGGGAAGAAGGTGATGATTAGTCCAGGCCCTAGGTTGGTAAGCGGGGGAATAGGGGGATGGTGAGAGAGGACAGTCCCTCAAGGGGCTACAGTCCCCAGACTTTCAATGACATTAGAAAGGTGGGAGGAGGGGACTACTTTTAATGTGCTAGATATCAGCTGAGTGAGTATTCTTGTTCAGCTAGGAACTCAGAATATGCCCAGGTATAATGAATGCCCATGGCTTCTCCCTAGAAGGCTTACCTGGTTCAGGCTACACCAACTCTCTTCTCCCCACTAACTGAAGGGTTATTTTCCTAGTAGCTGGGAGATCGGTGGGAAGAGGGGAACATAGGTAGAGAAAGAAGAATGTTGGGGTCTTAGCTCCAACGGAGTTTACACATGAGTAGGGAACGATGAGTAGGGGATGATTTGGGGATCAAGGGAGAATGAATGGAACTTGAGGACGTTACAGAAGCAGAGTGGTACTTAGTGAGGGCAGACTTATAGTACTCTATGCCAACGTCCATTGCCCAGTCTACACTCCTGATATCTGGGTCCCATCATGCCACACCACTATCCTGATGCTAGTCCAAACCTTTCTCACCTCATGCCTGGACTATTGCTAATCTATTCTGCATAGCGCTTCTAGCTCGCTATCCCCCAAACATCAATTGGGTCATATCATTCTCTTATTAAAAAAATCTTTGATAACTCCCCATCACCTGAAGAATAAATTCCAAATTCCCAAACCTGCCATTCAAGGCCCTTCACAATCTGACCCCAATTTACCTATTAAGCCTTATCTACTCTGACCTACTACTCCTGCCAGACCTAGGACGTTTTAACCCAGAACCAAATCATCCCTTATAACTCCCTTGCTCCTGGAAGTACCACACATTATCTATTCATCTGTAAACTCTATTGGAGCTGAGAACCCAACATTTTTCTTTCTCCACCTGTGTTCCTCTCTCGCCACCAGTCTCCAGGAAGCTAGTGAAGTCCTTGGTTAGTGAGAGAGAAGGGAGTTAGTATACCCTGAATCATATGGGATTCCAGGGAAACCCCTGGGAAAGACCACAGGCATTCATTATACCTGCATCTGTCCTCTTGGCCCAGACCACAGAGTTTTCTTTCTCCTCTGAACTCCCAGCATATTTTCTTCCAATAATGGCCAGTATTTGTACCATGCTTTATGGAGTACAAAGTTGTTTATATATGTAATCTCATTTGATACTCGCAACTCTGTGAGATGGGTGCTGTTACTATCCCCCTTTCACCAAGGAGAAAAATAAAACTAAGAGAGGAAGTGTTATCATCCCCATTTTACAGATAAAAAAAACTAAGGTCGAGGAAGATGAGTGATTTACCCAGGATCATACTGCTATTAAGTGTCTGAGGCAGAATTCTAACTCAGATACTCAATCTACTGTGCCACTTGACTGCCAAATTAATATACTTGCTCTCTTCCTGCCCTTGCCTACACTGTGCCAGGAATGCCCTTCCCTTTGATCTAAGTTCTTCCCTTGCTCAAGGGACAGTTCAAGTGTTCCTTCCTTTTTTGCCTTCTGTCTCTTTCCTCCTCTGAATGCCTAGAATGAATTATTTATGCCATTCATCTGGCATTTACTTTGCATTATTTATTTATCCTTTGCATGTACTTGTCCCGCCTCCATAACTAACTGGTGAGCTCTTTGAGGGTAAGGACTAAGTCTCACAGGACATTGTTTCTCCAGCGGCTTGTACAAAGTAGGCACTCGAAATGTTTGTTGATGGTTGTTGTTCAGTAGTTTCATTTGTATCTGACTCTTTGTGACCCCATTTGGGGGTTTCTTGGCAGAGATACTGGGGCAGTTTGCCACTTCCTTCCCTAGCTCATTTTACAGATGAGGAAACTGAGGCAAATAGGGTAAAGTGACTTGCCCAGGGTCATACAGCTAGTAAGTGTCTGAAGCCAGATTTGAACTCAGGGAGATGAGTCTTCCTGACTCCAGGCCTGGCACTTGTTGCTTCATTCATTGATGATGGCAAAGGCCAAAGTGGGTATCACCACTATGAAAAGTCTGAGTCTGTAGTACCCTTCCTATACGTTCTCTGGTGGAAAGAGCCACAGATTTGGAACCAGGAAGACATGGGTTCGGATCCTGCCTCTGATACTTACTGGATATTTGACTCTGCACCAGCCACTTCATTTCCCTTAGGCATCTGCCAAATGGGGGTGGTGATACTTGCAGCATCTTCTTCACAGGGTTATTATGAAGAAAGCATATTGTAGGTCACGAAGGACAGTGAGAGGTTGCATGGTAGATAGAAAACAGGCCTCCAAATCAGCAAGGCCTGGATTCCAGTCCTGCTTCTGGCACATACTTTCTGTGTGACTTTAGGCAAGGGATTAAACCTCCCAGGGCCCCCAGACAGCTTTCTCAGACTATATACTGCAGAGAAGGTGCAATCTGCATTGACAAAGGGAGTTCTCTCACCCTGGAGTTCCCATACCAATAAATCACTGGTCCAATATCCATTTCTATCCTAAAGGATAATCTGAATAGGAGTTTGTTTTTGTCCTGGGTGGGCGTGGAGGGAGTTTGTCTATTTCCTACCTTCATGCCTATTTCTATCACATAAATGTCCAGACTTAGGCACATAGGGGTGAGAGAAATTGAAGTGCTCATTGCCCATGACCAGGAAAAGAAGAGAACTAGGCACCTTTTCTAGACACCATCCCCATGTCCATCATTTTCAAGTTCCATCTATCTAGACCCTTGGCATCTGGAAACAGACAAAATCTGAATGGCAGAAACAATTGCCCTGATAACAGTGGAAAGGGTCATTGAGGGAAGATTGTGCCCAGAACTGTGCTAACCTGCCTGGAGGCAAGGGGAAAGAGCCCCGCCTTCTTGCCAAGTCCTTAGTTGTCAGAAACGTGGACAGAAGGAAGAATTTTGGAAAAATGAAAAGGATAGTTTCATGGGAGTGATGGCCACTACACACCTCCCTTCTCCCTCTCCCAGGACAGCTGGGTTGCTATATTTTGTGCTTTGTGCCCTCGATATGCCTTTTCAGAACTTTCCCAGGCTCATATTTACAGCCCTGCCTCTTCAGAGGGAGGGTGATTCCTTCACTTGTACCCCAGTGGAGACCAAGTCTGAAAGGAAAAAAGAGACTTGTTTCAAATCTATCCAGTGTGTCATAGGTTCACAACCTGAACACCAAATTACAGAGGTCCCTGTAGTGGAAAGAATGCTGCTCTTTGAGTCAGGAAGACCTGAGTTCAAACTCTATTCTGGGCCATTCACTTAACCTCTATCTATGGCCTCAGTTCCCTCATCTGTAAAATGGGGGATCACTCTCAATAGCCTCTAAGGACCCTTCTACTTCTCAATCTATGCTCCTATAATCCTTTTTGCAAGTTAAGACAGAGGGCCAACTTCACAGTGATGGCTAGCAGAACCTTAACTAGCAATCGCTGTATCCGGGGCAAAGATGGGGGAGGATAATCTGAGGGACCTACCTGGGATACCACGGGTTTTCCTCCCCATTAAAGGCCTGGCCACTGCTTGAGGATGTGAAGTGGGCAAAAGGGGGAAGCTGGCCTCTAGGAAAAGGAACTGAATGTTGCGATGAGCCCACTGCTGCAGAAGCCAGATGGATCAAGGAGAAGGGGCACCCTTGGATGATGCTATCTCTAAAACTTCCCACCCTCAGACAAAGTCTTGGTCCCCACCCTAGTTACAGTTCTCCTGACTGGGTATGTCTCCATCCTTTGAGGCCACCTGGTATCTCCTCACTCTGGAAAAGAGGGAACAGTATATGTTTCCTTGGGAAAATATCATGGCCCTCTGGGAGGAGTCCTGCCAGGAAGAGTGCTGTTATTATATTGCCAAGATATGACTTTCTGATGTGTATATAAGTACAGACATTCATCCTCAGGAAGGGAACTGAAACTGTAGAAAAACCTCTTGTGGAAGGAGGGGTGTGTGTGTGTGTGCGCGAGCGCACATGTGTGCGTGTATGCGTGCGTGTGTGCATGTGTGTGTGTGCATGTATGTGTATGTTCATGCATTTATGCTGCAAGAAGATGGTTAAAAGGAGATAGAAGTGGAGCAGGCCAGGAGACCACCTTGCTGGAGATTTGTCTGAGCACCTGAGGCAAGGGGAGAGAACAGCATCTTCTTTGTGATACAATAATACCTTCCTTCCTTGTATTGCCCTAAAGCCTTCAGTCCCATGGCTCTGACAAGCCATAAAAATTCTCACTCTTATCCTGACCCTCCTCTAACTAAGAGACCAATTTACTGTTTAACTAGGTCAGGTTAATGCTGCTCCCATCCCTACTATGTGGAGCATAGAAAGCAGCCAAGATAAGGCTGGTACAACTACCCCTGTGCCTCAGCCATCTCCAAGTCCTGGAACAGAGCTGATCCTCCTCCAGGCAGCTGGTGTTCTGCTTCCACCTTCCAGGCTGACTTTGGTTGTGGAGAATTTCTCCTCACCCCACCTCCTTTACTCCAAAGAACACAGGTTAGACTCTGGTCTAAGAGCTAGGAAAGTGTGTTTTTCTGAGAAGTCTTTGATGATCAAGGAACAAAATAAACTGAGCTCCCGAAATATCACTCCCAGCTGCCCTTCCCCCCAGTGCTATAATCAGGGTGGGGTAGAAGACCCTTTCAGGAAGGAGGTTGGAAGAGTCCCAGAATAAAGGACCCTAGGATTGTCCTACCCCTTTCTGCCTCCCCACAGGCCGGATACATAGGTGGTAGTCATTTTGTTGTATCTGGCCATGACCAGAGTTGGACATGAGCTTTATCTATTTTGGAGAGGGTCATATTGGGCATCTGGGGAGACAGGTGGCCTGATCTACAGGACAGTGCTTAGATGGGCACCTGATTAGATAAACAAAAACTGGCATTTATAGAGCGACTCTAAGGTTTGCAAAGTATTTACATACATTACTTCTTTTAGTCCTCCCAATAATTCTATAAGGTCAGTGACCATAGTACATGGAGCTATGTATGTAAAAGTATCCCCATGTTATAGATGAGGAGAAGTGAATTAAGTTGACCATGCATAATGACATAATTAATGGCAGGGGCAGAATTCAAACCAGGTCTTCCCGACTCTAGATCCAGGCCTCTATGAAGTAGGGATGGAATGGCTATTTTTTTTAAGGAAATTGAGATTAAGTGACTTGCCCAGGGTCACACAGCTAGTAAGTACCTGAGGGCAGATTTGAACTCAGGTCCTCCTGACTCCAGGGCCAGTGCTCTATCCACTATGCACCTAGTTGTCCCCTGATTCAGATTTGGTGGCTGCACATTTTCAGTGGTGGTTGGCTCAGTGGAGATTCTGGCTGGATAAAGTGGCCAGTCACATGGGTCACTGGTCAGAAAGGAGAGATATTTAGAGAAATGGCTTTTTAGTGGTTCCGTGATGTCTTAGAGTTGAGAAAACACCTGAGTTTGAAGCCTGCTTCTGCTGTTTTCTGTCTTTGTGACTGGACAAGTTGCTTTACCTAGTCTCTAAGCTTCAATTTCCCCATCTGCAAAAGAGGGGTGATAATATCTTTAGTAGCTAATTCAAAGAGTTATCAAGGGGATCAAAAAAGATAATATATGTGAGGTGAATTGAAAACCTTAAAGCACTCTACAAACCTTAAAACACTGCATCGATATCAGCTGTTATTACTATGAGGTGATAGGCATTTAACTGGTCAGATGAGGTGACTGGGAAGTTTGTTAGTTGTTTACTGGTTAAGTGGGGTGGCCATATAGACAGAACGACTGATTTATTAGGTGGCAGATAGATGGGGTTGGTCACAAGTTCTTCTAATGAGATGGAAATTCTCATTCCCCATGAATGTGAAGGACAGGGTTTCATCTTTGTTTTTTTTTTTTTACAGATATGGCAACTAAGGCATAGAGAGGACGTGTAAGTGACTTACTCAGGTTCACCCAATAAGGTTTTAGGGGCAAAGAATAGGACATAGGTGTCCAGACTTTTAGTCTTAGGCCTATGCCTCTCTACACCATCCTCTTCCTCTTTTTGCTGGAAGGAAGTATATGTGTGACTCTCTATGTGTGAGCGTTTGGAAAGAGGAAAATGTGGTCTGCAGTTAGCCAAGAAAACTCTGCCAAATCCACATAGTAATTGTAGATCACGTGTGAGTCCGGATGTTTGCGCAAGCGTGGATGCTCTGGGAGGCATGATGCTGAGTGCAAGTCCACAGAGCTTATCCTTTGACTTCTAAATAGCATCAAAATAGCTCTGGCCTAGGCCCATGGAACTAATGCTGCAGCACTAGGGAAAGCCAAAACTCTGGGGGAATAGGACAATACATGAGGATCTGCCCAAAGCATTCTAGCACAAGAACCCACATGGAGGAAGGTCGAAAACTGGGTCTGGCCCTCAGGGGGTCAGAAGCAGGTGCATGGAGATGAGGGCAGGCATAGAAGTGGAAGATGGCAAGTATAAGTTGACCCATCTCTGAGATGGTTCCCTTCATCCATGTGAGGGTGCTCCTAGAGCTCTTGTGGAGGATATCATATTCCTCCATCCCTACCAATCTCAAGACTCTGGAAATGGAGTTACCTCCTTGATTTTGCTGACTTTAATCACAGCCAAAGATAGCAAATGTGGCAGCAGCCAGGAAGTGTAAAGTTGTTTGGTTTTGGGGTTTTTTTTTGAGGCAATCAGGGATTAAGTGACTTGCCCAGGGTTGCACAGCTAGTAAGTGTCTGAGGTCAGATTTGAACTCAGGTGCTCCTGACTCCAGGGCTGGTGCTCTATCCACTGCGCCACCTAGCTGCCCTTGGAATTGTAAAGTTTTTCAATGAAGTTTTCCTGACTACTTTTTTATTTTTATTATTGTGTGTGTGTGTGTGTGTGTGTGTGTTGGGGGGTGTTGTGGAACACCAGATCTCTGATTTTATTGTAATCGGGAGCTCCCAGCTCTGCAGTGTGTAATGTTAAAGAGTTGTCTAGGCACTGAAAGGTTAATGAACATGGTCACACAGCCAGTATATATCAGAGACTGAATCTGAACGCTGATCTTCCTGACCCAGAAGCCATCTCTTTATCTACTATACCAGGAGGTGTCCTAATAACCCCTGAGTTAAGACTCAGAGCAGGTTTGGAAAGGAACTCAGAGGAGATATGGTGAGGAGACTCAACTCTTCTGAAAGACCCTCCGTGGGCCTTGTTATTAGCAAGTCACTTCATTTCACTGGGCCCCAGTTTCCTCATCTGCAAAGGGAGATGACAATCTTAAATCTATGCTGTGACAAGCCCCTGATCCTACCCCCCATCTTCTCCCTTCCCCCACCTTTAGCCTGAGGAACTTACCAATGCCCTGGAGATCAGCAACATTGTCTTCACCAGCCTCTTCGCCTTGGAGATGCTCCTGAAGCTGCTGGTGTATGGCCCCTTTGGCTACATAAAGAACCCTTACAACATTTTCGATGGAGTCATCGTGGTCATCAGGTAAGTCCTGCGTTCTCCCAGTGGGCCTCCTGAGCAGAGGCCAGAGGTCTCGAGGAGGGAAAAAGATTGGCTTGGGAAGAAGCTGGGGGCTTGGAGTTAGCTGGGAAGAAGGCTGTCATCAAGCTGTACTCCTTCCCTCCCACACTAAAGGTTAGCCAGATGGGCGGTGGATGGTTTAATAGACAGATTACACTTCAGGAGTATGGGTTTCTAGTCCCTACTTTACTTAGCTTTGTGACCTTGGCTAAGTCACTTCATTTCCATCTGTACAATGACATGGTTGGGATTAGATGATCAGTACTCCATCCGGGACTATTTTATATTCTTCTCCCATAAGTCTTGTCAGAGTCTTTTTCTGGAGGCAATGTCAGAGGGCTGCCACGTCAGCAGTCATCAATAATAGCTTCCTTTTCACTTCTGTCTTGTGCTTTCCCACTTACTTGAAAGTCCTATGTTTCTCTGTTTCTCTTAATTACCACCTGCAGTCCTATATGTCAATCAACTAGCATTTATTAAGCACCTACTATGTGCCAGGTACTGTGCTAAGTGCTAGAAATACAAAGAAAGGCAAAAAACCAAACCAAGACAAAAAACAGCCCCTGTTCTCAGAGTTCACAGTTTAATGGGGAGAGACAAAATGTAAAAAACCATGTACCAATGACAGAGACAGGATAAACTAGGGGTAATCTCAGAGGAAAGGCACTAAGATTAAGGAGAACCATGAAAGGCTTCTTGCAGAAGATGGGATATTAGCTGAAACTTGAAGGAAGCCAGGTGAGCTAGAAGGTGGGGTAGCGTTCCAGGCAATGGATGTCCTAGGATACATCTCAGCTCCTTGGCTCCATCATGCCCCTTTCTGCCATCTCCTCTCCATTCCAAGCCCTTCTGCCTATCCTGCTCATTTGGGTTGGGGGGAAGCAAACGTAGGAGTAGCTGGCTTTGGAGACAAGTATTTGAGAGAGGGAGCAGCCCATTCTGTAAATTGCTTAAAACCCTTGTGGCTGCTCCCAGGAACTCAGTTTGGGGTTTCCAAATCATTGCTCTATCCCAGCCCAGGCTTGAGGCCAGGAGAGACAGCTTTATTACTTTTTTCTGGTTGGCTTTAGATTTCATGAGAGGAGAACAAAGCAAATATTTCATAACCTGATGCTGTTCCATAGGCTCGATGGGGAGGAGGGTAGGGGGTTAGGAGGGGCAGGAGGAGTCTTGTTGGCTGTGGTATTGGGGCCTCTGTCTGGGAGAAGGATGGGAATAATCACAGGCATAGGGCTGTTATTCGGAATAGCACCATTCCTGAAGCAGTATGGAGGCCACAAGGTGAGGTAGAGAGTATCAGTGCCTCTATCTCTGTGGATATTAATCTCCTCTCCCCATTGTGGATCAGAGGGAGCTCCTCCCATTAAAGAGGGAGAGAATACTTCAATCCCCATCCCAGGAGATGGGGGCTATGGGAGAAAATGGAAGACAGATTAAAGATAAATGGAAGGGGTAGGACAGAAATTGGGGTGACCGTTCATCTCCATAGTTCTGATCCAGTCACATCGACAGGGAAGTTTCCTTTAGGGTCCACCCAGGTTTGTTAAGCAGGGCCTAACAGGGCCTACCTCCCCTTATCTCCTCATTCTTGTTCCAACTTCCCTGCCTCTCACGCAGCGTGTGGGAGATTGTGGGCCAGCAAGGCGGAGGTCTGTCTGTGCTTCGGACCTTCCGGCTGATGAGGGTGTTGAAGCTGGTCCGTTTCCTGCCTGCTCTGCAGCGACAGTTGGTGGTCCTCATGAAGACCATGGACAATGTGGCTACCTTCTGCATGCTACTTATGCTCTTCATCTTCATCTTCAGGTGAGGAGGGGGTCAGGTAGGACCTGACCCTTCTGTGCAGGGTTCCAAGCCAAGGTAATATAACTGACCTTCAAAAAAATGTTTTTCCAATTAACAAGCATTTATTTTTCTCTATCTAGCAACCCTCCTCCATGCTCTGAGAGAGAAAAAATAAAAACAAAACACTTGTAACAAATATGCACAGTCAAGCAAAACAAATTCCCACATAGGCCATGTCTAAAAATGTATCTCATTCTGCATGCTGAGCCTATCACCTCTCTGTCAGGAGTTGGGTAATGTGCCTCATCATCTCTTCACTGAACTCATGGTGGTTGGCCATTGCATTCATCAGAGTTCTTAAGTGTATTTTTTTTACAAAGTAACTGACCTTTTGGAAGCACCTCAAAAAAAGGGCTTGGACCTTGAGTATTTTCCAGTTCTTTCTAAACCAGAGAAATTCTTCACCTTTTTTGCACCATGGGTCCCTTTGTCAATCTGGTGAAGCTTTTAAATATATAAAATACCTAGAATTACAAAGGAAGCTAATTATATTGAAATAGTTATCCCTATGTATTTTCAAAAGCTCACATTCCCCAGGTTAAGAATCTTAGCTCTAAGCTGAGGGTTGAAGAATGGGGACATGAGGCATCCTAGATTCTCAGGGACAGGACTGGGTATCAAAAGGGAACGGTGGGGGAGGCCTTGCATTAGCTTTTCCCTGTGGGAGCTGGCCGAGTTATTCCCTTGCTTTACACATCCCCTAAAGGAGAACTGGATGGAAGAGAAGCCAGCCACAGCCGACATCTGGCATGGTCGCTGGCCCAGGGATTCTGTCGCTGGGGAGCAGGGATGCCTGACTTGACTCAGCCCAACTGAGGGTGGTAGAGTTCAGCATATGGACTCCTGCTGGGAAGCTGCATGGGGGGAGGGGGAGGAGGCGCAGAGGGTGTTCCAAGCATCTGATATTCTCCACCAATCTGCCAGGTCACAGACTCTTTTCCTCTCCACATCTTCCTTGCTTACTTGACTTTTTTTCTCTCCCCATCATTCAGGCCTTGAAGCTGAGGGTTGAACAACAGCACTCTGGGTAGTTTGCTCTCAGGTCAAGTTTGAAACCCCTAAGAGCTTAGAGAGCTCTGGAAAGGGGGCTTGCCTACCCATGAGCACCTCTATCCCCTGGTTCTATGCCCAAAGGATTTTTGGGGCAAGTCCAGAAAGGTCTGGTACAAGCACAACTCCAGCTTCCTATTGCCTTCCCCCTCTCCTTAGACCATAGTCTAGGTCGGCTGTCTGGGCAGTAACCCAGAGCCAAACAGAGCTTCCCCACTTTATCCCCCCATCCCAGATCTGTGGGGTAGAGTTTTGGAGCAATCTGCTCTCTGGGACTGGAAAAAAGTGATTTTAAGGATGTACCTGGTGTAACCAAAGAGGACCTGAGCCGAAGAGGACAAAACAATAAAATAGGTTCCCCCCCCTTCCCGGTAGGGGAAGGGGAGGGTGAGCAGGAAACTGCATACTTTACCCTCCCTCCAATCTTTTATGTTTAGCATCCTGGGCATGCATCTCTTCGGCTGTAAGTTTGCATCTGAGAGAGACGGAGACACGCTGCCTGATCGAAAGAATTTTGACTCCTTACTTTGGGCCATTGTCACCGTCTTCCAGGTAAATGAGTCAGTGGGACCTTGAGGGTGGGTCTTGATCCTAAGATCCCAAGGGTGGATGAGGAAGAGAGGCCTCAAAAGGTTACTGGACTTGGAAGCCAGAAGCGCAGATGTTTACTAGCTGTGTGACTCAGGACAAGTAATTTCTCTAGGTCTCAGCTTCCTCATCTGTAAAATGGAGCCAGTAATAGCACCTACCTGCTGGGGTTGTTGTGAGGATCAAGCGAGACCACCTATGTATAGAGAAAACCTCAGAGCTCTCTATAAATGCTAGCTATTGTCATTTTTATTTTCTAACCTCTGATCCCCACGACAGATCCTAACTCAAGAGGATTGGAACAAGGTCCTCTATAATGGCATGGCTTCTACATCCTCCTGGGCAGCTCTCTACTTCATTGCGCTGATGACTTTTGGCAACTATGTCCTCTTCAATCTACTCGTGGCTATCCTGGTTGAAGGCTTCCAGACCGAGGTAACCCACCTGGACACTGCCACCCTGTCCACTTGAGAACAAAATGATCCTTGATCCTTCACTAGAAGTACCACCTTTTAGAATGAAGCGATACAGCAGCCCTGTTCTACTGGGCTCAGCTTCCAGACCAAAATAACTCCGTACTCTAAGGTTCTCTTCCGGATGGGTGTAATCCATGGGCATTCTTCCTGATTCTCTTATCCCATCTAAACAGAAGTCACCTCTCTCTCCCTTAATGACCCCCCTTCGCTCCACAGCTAGTGCTAAGTCACCCCTCTATAAAGTACAAAAGCCCCTACCTGCCCACTTTCAGACCCAAGCAAGCCCCAGGCAATGCACTCTCTTCTAGACCAAAGTATCCCCTTCCCCACCCCCACCCCCAGTAACAGAGGACTCTGAGTTCTTGGACAAAGTGGGATCGGGGAGATTAGGAAAAGGTTTTGAGGAAGGGTGCGTGGGGGGAGGACTGGAGGGTTCCTGGAAGCATCTTATCCTGAGTCATGCTGGGGGGGTGGTGGTGGTGTGTGGCATTTCAGTTGTTAGAGGATGGAGTAGAATTGGACACCTCCCTATCAAACCAGTTAGTCACTTCCCAGGATGAGAAAATAAAAGTTGAGTTGGAAATGGATGATTTCTCAGGGCCCACCCAGCTCTAATGTGCACCCAGGGTCTTAGATCATTGCCCTTGGCCACTCCTCAGGGTCCCTTTTTCTGAGCTCAGACAGTTTAGGTTACATGTTTTCCTCCCCCGAACGACCTGTTTTCTTTGGGGAAATCTTGCGGGGAGAAGGTGTATAAAACAACATAACGTCTTGATCTAGAGAGTGCGACCTATCACTGGGACAAAAAGGGCGTTCATCAGCCACCTTTCGCTCCTCTTCCTCTTCTCCAACCGTGCCTCAGAGACTATGGCCTCGGGGTTGGAGTGATGCAGACACACTGAGAAATGAGCTCAGTTAGCGACCTCTAAAATGGAAATGAGTCGTCTATTTCCAGATCACGCCTCCGCCTCCGTCACAGGCCCCGTCATCGATTAATATTGATTACCATTGATCCAGCCTTAGCTGAGCCCTGGCGGTCTGGTCCAGTGTCTTTCTGAAGGCCTCCTCTGCAAGGCCACGCCCCCGCCCTCATTTCTCCTGCCTCGGTTTTCCTTCCCTTCCTCCCTTCCTCCCTGATGCTCCTTCTTCGGGGTCCCGCTGGGCGCCTGGAAAAACCTCCTGGTTGGGCGTCAAAAAGCTGTCGGGCCAATTCTTTCCCGGTGACCGGGGTGGAAACTCCCGCTGCGGCCCTGGCTATAAATACCCGGCGGGGTGGGAGGGGATGGTAGAGATGGGTGTGTGAAGGGGGAGAATCTATTTTCCTTCTGGGTTCCCAGAACCTTGGGGAGGCCTATTCCCAGCAGGCGGGGATTGGGGACAGAGAGGGGATAAACTGGGCCTGACCATGGCCGAGGTCTGCGAGGAGGCTGCGTCTCCTGCGCTCCAGCGCACGCCGGCCTCCCTCCCCACCTTGGGTATTCAGTCTGTAGTTATCCATTTATCTTCCCCATCTCTCTGGCCCAGAAGAACGGCTGCTGGGGGAGGCGGGGCGGGGGGGGGGGGGGGGGGAGCGGGGAGGAGAGGAAGGAAGGCGTCCAGAAGAGGAGAGTGGCCGTGAGCCAAAGCTTCTTTAGGTAGTTAGCAGCCTCGTAATGGCGCTCTCGATCCTGGAGTGGCAAATAACTGCTTAGTGGAAGGGAGATTGAGAGGGATTTACTGTTTGACTTCTCAGGCAGGAAAGGGTTAATGGCCTTGCCGCCGCCGGCCCACCCTCCGATCCCCCCCCCCTCCCAGTGCACGAACTTTGCATTTGGTAGGCACTATATACCTTTTTAGAAAATTGACTTGGATTGCATTCATGCCGCCATTCCTCCTCCCTCTTTAGGCTCGCTGTTAGAAGCACAGAATGCCTGGAGCTTCTACCCAGGCCATGGGGGTTGGCCAGAAAGGGGAGGGGGACACTTCCATATTCGCACTCTGAGGCCAGGGCAGACCCCTCCCGGCTTTTGAACTGGAGATCCAGAAAACACCAGGGATCTAGGGTTTCCCCTGAGAACCTCCCCACCTAATGAAGAGGAAATGGGAAACTGGCCTGCTCTCTCTCCCATCTCCCTCCCTCTCTCAAGTGCTGCCTTCTGAATATCCGTCTTTCCAAGTTTACAACCCAGATGTACCCCTCTCCGGTCTTTGCGGGTCACTGACTCCTAGGTCCATCTCCCTCACCGCCACCCCCGCAGAAGAGGCCTCTCCGGGCTCCCCCACCCCCATTGTCCCTTTCAGCAAACACCTTGTTAATTTGAGTGCAGCTGTGCTGGGCGCCTGGTTGCTAAGCAGCAGCAGAGTCTTCGAGAGGACAGATAGAGCCGGCTGGGGCTCCTCATACCCTAGGGTGGGGTGACCCTAGTCCTGTTGGGTGGATGGTGGGCCATTCTAGATCTTGGCGATGGTGGTTGGGTGGGAGTGGGGGGGAGGGTTTACAATCTGTGCCCTACTCCGGCGCGGGGGCGGGAGGGGGGGCGCGATGGAGGGAGAAGGAGGAGTAGCCATCTAAACGATCAAGCCCAGGAGGCTGCCTTGGTGCTGGTTCTGCCAATGTCACCCTCCTGTCTGGGGGGGAAAAAAGGAGACGGTATCCTGCAACAGTGATCTTCGAGATTCTACAGTTTAGAATTCGGAAATCTTGGTTCTCCCTAGCCAGTCATGTCCAGACTGTCCCCCCTGGAAGAGAGACTTTGCACCAAGACTCTTCCTGGTGTTTTCCCTTCCTGAGGAATCTTGGAATTCACCCTATTTACTCTTCCTATGGATTAAGTAAATTCACAGGCTGCAGGTTCAGGTGATGGGAAGAATTCAGAGCAAATCTGCCCTTCCCAATAGAGTGTTTGGGACCTGACTTATACGTGGACAGTAGAATATTCATTCCCCAAAGTTGGGAGTAAGGTTGAGGAGTGGGTGATGATGGGAAGAGTTCTAAATATATATGAAAAAACCCGGGTTCAGATCCTACTTCTGATGCTTATTACCTGGGCCTCTGTAAAACAAAGGGTTCTTAACTGATTTTTTTTTTGTCAGCAACTGCTTTGGTAGTCTGGGAAAGGCTGTGGAGGCCCGTCTCACAATTATTTTATATGCATAAAATAAATTACAAAGGAAACCAATTATATGGAAATATGGTTATCAAAATACCCCCAGGTTAAGAACCCCTGAATTAGATGGCCTCTGAGGTCCCAGTCCTACCCACATCCTTTTCATAACTCTGAGGTTCGGGGCTAGAGGTCTCTCTTAGGGGCAGGGGCATCTATATACCTTCAGCTCTTCATGTGAATAGTAAAGGGTAACATCATTGAGGCTGGGATGTCATTCATCTCAGTTCTGATTCTCCTTCCAAAGGAAATGGTGGGGCAGCTAGGTGGTGCAGTGGATAGGGCACTGGCACCAGAATCAGGAGGACCTGAGTTCAAATTTGCCTTAGATACTTACTATCTATGTGAGCCTGGGCAAGTCACTTAACCCCAACTGCTTCCAAAAAAAAAGAAGAAAATGGTTTTTAGATCCCACGTTTCCATTTAAAAAAAACCCAAAAGCCACACATTAGCAGCAGATATCTGAGAACCTACTTCCCAACTGCCATTTTGGTGGATTGAATTAGAAATAGCTTTCCCAGATGCAGAGGGAAGGAAGTATTCTAGTAGTCTCCCAACTTCAGTGTACAGGGTGAGCTTGGGCTGAACAAATTTCTCTGCGATGGTGCTTTGCTGCTCAGTGAGAGGCACCCGAATCCCAGTACTATGTATTACTCCATTAAATTCTCAGACTCAAGGCCTGTTATGAAACTATTATTTGCTATAAAGGGATATTATTACCGTGTCATATTGTCACATTCCCTCTCAAAGGGGTCACTTTTAGAGACCCTTCGTTTGAAACAACTTAGTTCAAGGGTATGAGACAAGAGGGCCTCTTCTTTGTCTTTCCGCCCCTTAGCCTGGTTTCTGCCGAAACTCCCCCACTACACACACACACACACACACACACCCCTTTCCCAACTCCCTTGCCTTTGAGGACTCTGGAGACCTGGGCCCTAGTCCTGGCTCTGACACTATTGGTGTGACCTTGGGTAATTCATTTCATTTGGGGAGGCCTCTTTTCTTATCTGTAAAATGAAAGGGTTGGACTAGATCAAGGGTGGGGAACCTGGAACCTCAAGGCCACATGTGGCTCTCTAGGTCCTCAAGTGTAGCCATTTGACCAGATCCAAACTTGACAGAATAAATCCCCTTAATGAAAGGATTTGTTCTGTAAAACCTGGACTTGGTCAAAAGACTGCACCCAAGGACTCTCTGTGAAGTGTGGATTCAGTCAAAGGGTAGCACTTGAGGACCTAGAGGGCCAAATGTGGCCCTGAGGCCCCAGGTTCCCCACCCTTTGATCAGATCATCAATTTTGAGCTGAGTGGAACCTTGGAAGCTACGTACTTCAGCATTCTCATTTTACACGTGAGAACGCTGAGACCCAAAGGACAAGCAGTAATACTGGGATTTTAACCAAAGAAATAATTTCTTTAAGTCCCTTCTACATCTAATGTCCTGTAATTCTACTTTTGACTGCTATCTTCCTATCTTTTTTGTCCTTGCCTCAGTGGTCTCTACATCTGTTCCTGCCCCTCACCTTCATGGCTTTACCTCTCACTCCTTCACTTTCCTCTTAACCCAGGAACCTGAGGGGGCTTTCACCCTGACCCCCAGGATGATCCCCGTTTTGCTCTTCCCCACCATGCACTTCCGTCTAAACCATGCCCCCAAGTGTCTCTTGTTTTTCACTGTGCCGGAGGTGATTTTCCCTCCTTACTCTCCATTCTCGATTCGGATATTTGAAATCCTGTGCAACTGTGACCAGTGCCCACCCTGCCTCCCCCCTCTCCCTGTAGGAAATCAGCAAACGGGAAGATGCAGGTGGACAGTTAAGCTGTATTCAGCTGCCTGTCGACTCCTTAGGGGTAGGTACCCGTTCGGCATGACCTCTCCCCCTCTGTCTGACCTCTACCAGCCTTGTGCTTCCCTCCCACTGCCATCCCTCCCGTTTTGGTGTTCCTCTGGTCCTTCACTCTTGCCTGCGTTGGTGGTTGTGGTTACCTTGGTGGTTTCTGTGGATGTCGTGAAGCTGACTTTGATTTTAAGTCCCTTCCCTCTTGATGAGCTCAAAGAGGAAGCTGTCCTTGCTAGGATCCTTCTTGGCTCTGGCTCCTTGATGGGGGAAAAAGCCCCCCACCCATCCTCACCAGATTGTGATGGAAGTGACTTAGAATCAAGTATATATAGATATATATATTTATATGTGCGTGTGTGAGATAATTTTGAGCCATTCAGATCTTAGATGATAAAGGACTCCCAGCCCCATGGCCCCTTCTCCCTTTATTCTTTTCCCAGGCTTTTGGCTCTATGGGGTTCCTCCTATGAGCTGCTTAGGTTGGGGTAGGGCCACTGGAAGAGGTGGGGAAGCTTCTTCCAGAACCATACCCACGGTTTTAATACTACCCAAACACTAGGAGTATTAAGTGTTTCATTTTAGTTTTAATTCAACTCCTTTTTGCATCCAGAGAAGTAAATTGGGAACAGAGAAGTTCCTGTTCTTTGGTCTCCCCTTAGGCCTATCCCCCCACTGTAGACATGGTGGTCCCTAGGGGCTTCAAGGTGCAGGGAATGAAATTAGGGACTTAAGGAGAGAGAGGGAGAACATTAAACCAGGATCCCCAGGAGGCTCTGCCTCCTGGAGCAGCACCCCAGAGCTCCCACTTGATAATTAAAGGCCTTGTTAGGGATGTAAACTGAGTTAATGAAAATGTTCCCCTGAGATGCCAATTAAGCAATATTTATATCCTTATCAAAAGTAGCAATCAAGATTTTTTTTAATAACTTAAGGACGAGTGTGCAATTACTGGGAAACCTACTGACCTGTTAAGAAGGGAGAAAAGGCCATCCCAGAGATGAGAAGAGGGATTGAGACAGAAAGGTGGCAAGAAAGGCAGAGAGAAAGCCAGGAGCAGGTCGGATCTCAGAAATGTAGGGTCCTGAAGTGAAACAGAACAAAAGAAACTGCTTGGGACAGGGACTACCTGCTATGTAGGGGCTGAGTCTCCCTCAAGGATCTCACCCAGGCTTTGCTTGGGCAGAGGGAATAGGGAGCCCTGGAGGGGAGGGCTGCAGAAGCCCAGGTGGCCAGTTAATAATGAGGCTCCATCTGCCACTTCAGAGCTCCAGCTTGTGAACCACCAAATCCCACTCCCATTCCAGCACAATCCAGTTCACCCACCTGAGGTCACTGGGAGCTGAGTTCCCAAATGATCCAGTTCTCTTTGTGGCCATCGGAGTTAGAAACATTTTCCACTGACTTGTGGCTTATTGGGGTCAGAGGAGTCCATGCAATTCTAGCTCAGGCTGGCCCCAGGGGAGCCTGACTTTGTGAGAACAGGGCCTCCTGGTGTGAACAGATGCAGGTGCATGGCTCATGTTGTGATCAATAGTTCCTGTGGTGTGTATGTGTGTAATCCCGGGTGCTCCCTGTGGTGTTGAAAAGCCCCAGAGTCCTGACTCTCCCCTCCTCTCCCTCTCCCTAGGGAGATGCCACCAAATCTGAGTCGGAGACAGATTTCTTCTCACCAAGCCTGGATGGGAAGGGGGACAGGAAGAAGCACTTAGCCTGTGAGTAGCCCTTGCTCCTGGGCTGGGGAGTAAAAGGGAAATGTATGAACCTTCGGGTGGCTTAAAAGGTAACTAGGATTTCTGTTCTCTAGTGATGTCCCTGGGAGAGCACCCAGAGCTAAGGAGGAGTCTTCTGCCACCCCTCATCATCCATACTGCTGCCACACCCATGCCTTTGCCCAAGAGTGTTGGGTTAGGGGAGGCTTCAGGCTCTGCTTCTCGAAGACCCAGTGGCAGTGGCTCCAACGACCCCAATGTGGCCCATGAGATGAAGTCACCGGTAGGGCCATGTCTGTATTTGGGGTGGGACAGAGGGCTGGAAGTGTGATGTTGGAAGGAAGATGGGGGTGGGTGTCATTGAAGTTCGCTGCCCATGGTAGGTGACCAAAGGGAGGAAATGGGTGGAAGAGGTTTTCGGGGGAGGGGGTGGAGGCTGGGGCCCTGGTGGAGAAAATGGGAAGAGATTGGTAGAGATTGATGTGAAGGGGCAGGAGGAGGAATACATGAATGAATGAATGAATGAAAATTTATTGAGAGCTTTCTGTGTGCCAAGCATTATGCTAGATAGATAAAAGCAAGACTGGTTCTGCCCTCAAAAAATTACATTCTAATGGGATAAACAACACATCTAGGGGAAGAGGCAATTAAGAGGAAAGAGAAGATTGGGAATGGAGCAAATGGGGGGCTTCTGTTTAGTCAGCTTTAAGAGGAAGGATGCTGCCTAGACAATCCCCAGAACACTTCACACAGTGAAGACAATAGAGTTCAGCTACTAATCCTCTAATTTTTGCAACAGTATCAATTACCTTCCCCTGTCAATTCATCTATTAAGTGTTTATAGTGTGCAAAGCCCTAGGCATTGAGGGAGACAGAAAATTTGGGAAAGACCTGGTCCCTGCCTTTGTGAAATTTACAGTCTGGATATAACACATGCACAGATTGAGCAGAATGGATAGGGCCCAGATTGAGTGGACTGGGCAGTGGGTTTGGAATCAAGAAGACCCAAGCTAAAATCCTGCCTCCGACACTTATTACCTATGTGACTCTGGGCATCACTTCAACTATCTAGGCCACCATCTCTTCATCTGTAAAATGAGGAGGCCGGACTAAATAAATTCTAAGGTTCCTTCCAGTTCTAAAAGCTGACCCCATGATTTACAGCCCACACAAATTACATGGCTAATGTATTTGAGAGATGCAAAACAAATGTTCTGTGAGGCCTGAGAGGAAAGTCATTCCTGACTGGGGAAAGATCCGGGAAGACTTCATGGAGAAGATGGCATTTGAGTTGGGTTTTAAAGAGGCTGGATAGGAATTCAACAGATGATGAGGCATCTTTTGCCTCCTTCCTCCCATCTCCATCCTCTTTCCTTGTCCCTCTCCATTTCTGTGGGAAGTGATGGTGCAGTGGAAGGCAGGAGGTTGGGGATGTGATAGAGAGGCCAGAGGGGAGAGCAGCTTGGCTGACCTCTCATCCCACTTGGCCCCCTCCCTAGCCCAGTGTCCGAAGCTCCCCCCACAGCCCTTGGAGTGCAGCGAGCAGCTGGAACAGCCGACGGTCCAGCTGGAACAGTCTTGGCCGGGCGCCCAGCCTGAAGCGACGGAGTCCAAGCGGGGAGCGTCGGTCGCTGTTGTCTGGGGAAGGGCGGGAGAGCATGGAGGAGGATGAAACCTCAGATGAGGACCAGGCCAGCCGGGTGGGAAGCGACCCCCGGGCAGGTTCTCTGGACAGAGAGGCCAAAGGCTCGTTTGACCTCCAGGACACTCTCCAAGTACCTGGAGCGTATCGAACAGCCAGTAGCCAGAACTCAGCCTCCGAGCACCAAGACTGCAATGGCAAGACGGCATCAGGTCATGCTGACCGAAATGTGCAGCTAGATGAGCCCCAGCTAGAAGGGGATGATGCTGATGATGAGGGCAATATGGTGAGGGCCACTTAGGTGTGGAAGATAAAATGAAGAAGAGGGTTGTTCTACCTAGAGGTCAATCCCTCCGCTTCCTCCTCCACCCTTCTTCTGTCCTTCCCACCCCCACCATTTGGTCCAAAGAGAACATTCTATTTCAATCATTACTCAGTGGAGTTCAGCTCCCCTAGGATCCCAGATGGTAGTCATCTCTTGGGTAGGATCTAGGCATCTTTTGGTTCCTTTGACCTGGAAGTTTCTCCAATGATTGTGCCTTTGTCTCCCTTTCCCCTGCTCTGACCCAGAAAATAAGGGAGCAGGCTTCATTTTGTGCCTGGACCTGTTAGCTCTGAGGTAGTTGGTGGATATGAATGGTTTTGGGGGCATATGTGTATGAATCTTTCATAGCCCTCCCTCTGTGCCTGGGAGAAACCAATCATTCATCTTTCTGTGCTGATTTCTCCCCTCCCCCCTCACCCATATTAAGTTCCCTAATTCCAGGGTAAGATCTTATTCATCACTCTGCCTGAAAACTCCTTCCTTCAACTCTTGCAGTTCAATTAAGCTGTGGGTATGGTGGGTAAGGATAAAGGGATGTGATAGAGGCTGGAGGCAGATCTCAGAGATACTTGGAGTTCAGCATGAACAGATTTGAAGGGTATAGGATATGTTCCTTCTACTCAGGTGTATCTTTAAACAAACAGATGTTATTGGGAATGAGGTTAGATAATTGACATGTCTCCAAAGAATAGCAAAAATGGAGTCGGTGACTGAGACAGATTGGGGGGGAGGAGCAAAAGAGGGATATGGGAGAATAATGGAAATGAGGGACCAAGGAGGAGAGTGGAGAGGCAATGGGGAGAAAATGAGAGGTGAAGACAGCAGGAGAGGGGATAGGAGAGGGGTTGAGATGGGGGTGAGAGTGCTAAGGGGATGGAAGAGGAAGGGGCTGAAGAGATGGGGCAGAGGGAGTGAAGAAATAGAGGAGAGGGGGCTGAGGAGATAGGGAGAGGGGGCTGAGGAGATGGAGATTGGGGGCTGAGAAGATAGGGAGAGGGGGCTAAGGAGATGGGGAGAGGGGGCTGAGGAGAGGAGTTGAGAAGATGGGGAAGAAAGGGTGGGAGGGAAAGGGGCTCTTAGAAGATAGGATGGGGGTTGAAAAGATGACACTGTCCCTTACTAGCTATCTAACTTTGAATCTCATTTCCTTACCTATGAAATAAAGGAGGTGGGACTGGACAGCCTACTGGATCTTAATCTTTGATCCTAAAAATGAGAAAAGGGAAGGCCTGAGACAATGAGGGATTAGAAACTGGGAGAATCTGGAGGGAAGTCTGGACCTTGGTCCCTTCTTCCTTTTACAAACTGTTCTTTCTGCAGAGCAAAGGTGAGCGGATAAGAGCATGGATCCGATCTTGGCTCCCCACCTGCTGCAGGGAGAGAGATACTTGGTCTGCCTACATCTTTCCTCCTCAGTCTAAGTAAGAGGGGACCCTGATCTCCTGGGGTGGCATTGTGGCAGTGCAGTGGGAAAAGAACCAGCTCTGAAGTCAAAGGATTTGGGTTCAAATCCCACTTCTGATACTTAAGTGTGTGACATTGAACAAATGACTTTACCTTATGGGCCTCTGTTTCCTCATTTGTAAAATGAAAGAGTTGAACTGGCTTGCTTCCAAGGTCCCTATCAACTCTAAATTCCATGAACCTTTACCCTTCACCTTACCTACACTCATTTAGTCATCTTGATAGGGCCCAGATTTGAGTGGGGCAGTCTCCTTCTACCCCAATCAAGGCACCCTTAGCCTTAGGGAGATGAGGCCACCAAAGGGGGCTGATCACCCCCGGAGTAGGAAGTCCTCGGATGGGAAAAGGAAGTTTGGATGTGAACCCTGTGTCTCTCTTTGTCTTTTTCTGTCCCGTGGTCACTCTCTGCCCTTGTCTCTCTCACTTTTCCGTGACATACCCTTCCTCCTTGTCTCTGTCCCTGTCTCTTTCTCCTCTGTATTTCTCTATCCTGGGCCAGGTTCCGACTGATGTGCCATAAAATCATCACCCACAAGATGTTTGACCATGTTGTCCTGGTCATTATCTTTCTCAACTGTATCACCATTGCCATGGAGCGCCCCAAAATTGACCCCCACAGTGCCGTGAGTACCCCATCCCCACCCTCTCACCTGGCCCCCATTCCGCATGTCTGAAACAATCCCGTGTCCTGGATTTCCCAGGATTGTCCCCATTTCAAATATTCTGTCCCATTGCCCTCATAAACCATCTGAAATGTCCTGGAAATTCTAATATTTTGGCAAGTAGTAACTGAATTAATGGAGTCAGCAAATGTTACAATAAAAATACACACAAGTCACAAGAGACTGGGAGTTAAAGAAAATGGAGAAGTACAGGTTGAAGGAATATTTGAGGACACTTGAAAAAATGTAGGCCTTCTAGCTCAAGTTACTATTGCTACTCACATAGGAGACACACTTCTTGGGCACACGTCCTGGTGGTGGCAATTGACCATGACCTCTCTTGTGCCAAAGCCTCCGAGGTCTCCAAACTAACTTAAAAGTCTACACTATTGTGGCAGCAGAGAAATGACGCTGGGCCATTCATACTCAGCTTGGGATTTGGAAAATCTGGTCGTTGTACCCACAACTAGTGGTGTTTCCCTTAAAGGAGACGGCTACCTCAGCCTTTTGCACATGGTCCCCTCAGTAGCACGGGGAATAAACCATCATCAACAGTACAATAGCCAGCATTAATGTAGTGCTTCGAGGCTGGCAAAGCACTTACCTTTGTTATCTCATTTGACCCTCACAACAATCCCATTCTTGAAAAGGGAGAATGCTTGTCTCCCTATCTTAGTGGGAGAGGCAGGGTTTGTGTGAGAGAGTCTGTGCTCGTAGCAAGGAGGTAGAAGTAAGCATCTTTGCCAAAGGTTGGATGTGTGTGTGTGTGTGTGTGTGTGTGTGTGAGAGAGAGAGAGAGGGGGGGGGCAGAGAGACAGAGATAGAGACAGAGACAGAGGGGGGAAGAGAGACAGAGAGAGAGACAGAGAGAGAGACAGAGAGACTGAGACAGACACAGAGAGAGGGAGATAGAGAGACATAGAGACAGAAATAGAGAGACACTGAGAGAGACCAGGGACACAGAGACATAGAGACACAAAGTCACAGAAATAGGGAGAGATATAGAGACAGAGATCTAGAGGGACAAACACATGGAAACAGAAACACAGACAGACAGTGAGAGAGGGAGGGAGGGAAGAAGGGGGAGAGGGAGAGGGAGAGAGAGAGAGGCAGACAGACGGACAGAGAGACAGACAGAGACAGAGAGAGAAAGGAGATGAGTTAGTTACTATTCAGTTTCTATATCCTCTCATTTCATTTTGGTTTTTCTTAGCCCTGCCCTCGGGCTTAAAGTGTCCCTGATTTGAGGTCAGTCAAGAGGGATGCCCAGGAACTTTAAGCCTTGTGGTGGTTGAAGAATCTACTCTGCTTGGACTTTCCTGGCAGGATAGAGGAACAGTGGTCTGGGCTCCAAAGATGCTCCCTCTGCTCAATGGTCTGGTGTCCTGGGGGCGCTCCTTGGCTGGCTTGGAGAGGATCAGCCTCCTCCCTGCTCTGCATCCAGGGCCCAATGCCTATGTCCACAGGTTTTCAGGGAATAATTTTCTTCAACTCCCTTCCAGAGATTTGAAAATGCTCCATTCATTAGCCCTGGGCCTCAAATTTGGAGGTGATTCCTCCTTTCTGGTAACTTCAGCTTTTGTCTGGGTTGGAGGTGGGGAGAGGCTGGAGAACTGGGAGATAGTTCTCTGGTTTCTGTTTTTAGTATCTTGTATGTCTTGTTTGGATATTGCCAGAGCGGCCACCAGCCCCCTCCTCCCACCATTGTTTAGATTTTGGATACCACTCCAGCTTCTACTTCCCATTAGGGTGGAAGCTGCCAACCAGAGGGGTAAGGGTGAGCCTTGGGAATGTCAGTGACAGGGAAGTTTGTCAGGGCCCTGGGATTAGAAAGGAGGGGTTGACTCAGGAGTATGTCCCAACCCCAACCTCTTCCTTCTGCAAATACGGCATTCTCTTTTCACTGGGAGGGGCCAGGTGATGGTGCAAAGAAGAGAAGTCAAGGTTGCTCTAAGTGGAGCCAAGTGGACCACGCTGTGCGGAGAACAGAAAGACTCTCAAGTTTCTTTCTCCTTGGGCTGAAGCTCACGCTATTCTCATTCTGTACCCATTGTTCATCATGGGGCAGGATCCCAAAGGGCAGAACTCTGGAGATACCACTCTCCTTTCTCATCCCTGCATCTTTTCCAATGTACTCATTTCTCTATCCTTCACTCCAAGACCTCCTTCTCCCTTTCCTCTTTTCCCTCCCACTTCTCTCCCCTCCCTCCCTTTCGCCTCTCTGCCATCTCCACTTACTTCTCCCTCTCCCTTTCCTCCCTTTCTCTTCCCTCTTAACACCACATCTCTGGTCATTTATCTCCTTCTGTCCTTTCCTTTCTCTCTGTCTCCATTTCTTCCAGCTCCTTAATATAGTCAATCCTTGCCTTACAAATATCAAAAAGAAAGTATGTATTTCTTTTCTATGCACTCTCTGCCTTCCCCCATCCCCAAAATTATATAGTGAGGACGTCTGTGAACAGTCTCAGCTAGGATTGTAGCTCCTGTCGTTTGATGGGCTTGGGCCAGAATCAAGAAAATAAATTGTCAGCCAGTCAGTCAATAAGCATTTATTAAGAACCTACTGTATGCTGAGCACTATGTTAAGTGCTGAAGATACCAAGAAAGGCAGCTCTAATCTTGTGGGAGAAACAATGAGCAAACAACTGTGTACAAACAAGCTACATACATAATACATAGAAAATAATTAAGAGGGAAGAATAAAGTTAAGATGATTGGAAAAGGCTGTGTGGAGTGTGGTATGTGTGCGTGTGTGTGTGTGTGTGTGTGTGTGTGTGTGTGTGTGCGTGTGTGTGTGTGTGTGTGTGTGTGGAAGGGAATAAGGGCCACAAGTGAAGTTAGAGCTTGCTTCCCCTTTATAGATGTAGCTGTGTGAGTGACCTTGAGCAAGTCACTCCCTGTCTCTGGAAGGAGTGGATTAGACTAGAATTGTTTCAAGGGCCCCAGCAGCAATAACATTCTATTTCCCTGTTACTTAAGATCCTAAAAGTGAGGCTCAAGATTTCTTCATTCTGATCTTGGCCCTAACATTCACTTATTTTCTCCCTGGATCATCGAGGATGTGCTTTTAAAGTTTGACAACCAGTTCTCCAAAAACAAATCTAGATGATCAACAAAACAATAAATCAAGGCCTGATTTGTTGTAGCCTTTGCGAATTTCTGAGCTCTAGAAGTGCTTGTTCCCTTCCCTTCCCCTCCATCAAAAATTTCTCTCTCAACTTTTCTTTCTCAGGAGCGAATCTTCTTGACGCTTTCCAACTATATTTTCACTGCAATCTTTCTGGCTGAGATGACAGTGAAGGTGATGGGCAGATAGCACACAATTGGGACCCGGTGGATTACTGGGGTGGGGGCTCAGGGAAACAGGGTACAGTAGGATGGGGCAAAGAGCGGTAGGGCAGAAAGGGACCATGTGAGCCTACTGTTGTAGCACAAAAGGAAGGGGAAGGGAGCAGGCTGAGTTGGATTGGGGGAGAGACTTGGGATAGGTAGTGGACTGGTTGCATCAGGAAGAGTTGAAGGAAAGATAGGCTGGGTTGGATAGGGGAGAGCTGGAGCTTGGGAGATTGATGGGGGCAGATTTGAAGGAGAGAGCAGCCTGAGTTGAAATAGTTGGGGGGAGGGAAGAATGGTGGGAGGGAATGTTATGAGGAAAAAACTGTTTGGATAGAGTTGGGGAGGGACAAATTAGATTGTCTAGAGAAGAGTTGGGGGGAACAGACTAAGGTGAGTAGAATAAAGTTGAGGTAGGGGTAGATTGGGTTAGTACAAGAGATTTTGAGGGAGGGAGCAGGCTATTGGATTTCGGGAAAACAGAGGAGAAGGGCAGATTGGGTTGAGTAAGAAAACTGGGGGAGGAAAAAGCTTAAGCTGAATAGAAGAGAGTTATGAAGAACAGAGCAGATTATGTTGAATAGAAGAGAGTTGGGGAAAGATAGAAGGGTTCAGTAGAAAAGATTTGGGAAAGGGGTAGCCTAGGACATCAAAAGACTGATAGGTGACCATGGTTGGGTAACTGGGTTCACAGGTAGTAGCCCTAGGCTGGTGCTTTGGGGAGAAGGCTTACCTTCGGAGCAGCTGGAATATACTGGACGGGCTGCTTGTGCTCATCTCTGTCATTGACATCCTGGTTTCCATGGTCTCAGACAGTGGTACCAAGATTCTGGGCATGCTTAGGGTGCTTCGGCTCCTCCGAACACTCCGACCACTCAGGTAACACCCTCCCCCCAGGAAGTGTGACTACCCTCGCCCCCAGGAAGTGTGACTGCCCTCCCCCCAGGAAGCATGACTATCCTCCCCTCAAGGTAACACACCTTTTACTCAAGAGATGAAACTACCTTCCCTAAAGTAACATCCTTCCCTCAGGAAGTGTGACTACCTTTCTCCTAAGGTGGTTTATATGAGGGAACTGAGCCTTCCCTCAAAGGATGAACCCACCTGCCCACAAGGTAACACTCTTCTTGTAAGAATTTTGAATCTCCCTCTCCCAATTCCCACCTTAGGTATGACTTCTCTCCCTAACCCTTCCCTAAGGGACTGTGACTACCCCCCAAAGTTACCCATCCCCCAATCCAGTAACATTTTGGCCCTAAGAGAACAAGCCTACCTAAGATTCTACTTCCCCTTCACACACTTCAGGTAACACGTTTGAGTGTTAGAAGGATAAATAGAACCACCCAGAGCAGGGGTAGGTGGGCGGCAGCTTGGAGTTGGCTGCTCTGTGCCAGAGAGTGGCCTACCTCAGGGATTGGGGGCAACTGAGTTTCTCAGGAATGTCAAAGGAGAGGAGGAGGAGGACAGGGATCCTGAAGTGGGATCAAGCCTTCTCCCCTTCTAGGCCTGGATCCTCTTTGTTGCCTTAGAGATTTTCCTTGATCATTACTGCTACTTCCTCATTCCCCTCAGGGTCATCAGCCGGGCCCAAGGGCTAAAACTGGTGGTAGAGACCCTGATGTCCTCCCTGAAGCCCATAGGAAACATCGTGGTCATCTGCTGTGCCTTCTTCATCATCTTCGGCATCTTGGGAGTGCAGGTTAGGAGGGCTAGGGAATTTGTGGAGTGCGAAACTGTGAATGGAAGGGATGGGGGGGGCACCTGGTTACGAGGGGCAGAAACGAACCCATCAAACGGAGATGGGAAAATCTTCAGGAAGCTAGGTCACTAATCGGGGTGTCCTGGGGCTCCCACCACTGCCATTCTCTTCTTCTGTCCTCTCCCCTTTAAGCAACAGCAACAAAAAGCAGAACCGAGAGGGCAGCCTCTCCTCTTTTCTTCTTTTCCCCTATGGTGGGTGGGGAGGGGGAGGTGGGGAAGAGGGGGAAGGAGGGAGGGATAAGTGTGGAGTTTGGACATTCTAGGGACCTAAAGAGAATTAGGATTTCAGAGGTGTCCCCTTGCATCACCATTCCCCAAGCTCCAGGGCCAGCATCCCTTCCCTTCTATCACACTCCTACCTAGGAGGGTAGGAAGGGTAGGAGGCCAGGCTGGGGATCAGGAGCCTAGACAGCTGGGCCCAGTTAGCAGCAGGCGCAGGCCTCAGACGGGACAGGAAGTGGAGGATGGGGCTGGGGGGGGAGTGTTGGGGAAACTTGGCCCCCAGCCCAGAAAGGGAACTTTGCTTTGCTTTGGCCCCAGGATTGGGAGATCCCGACAGGGAATAGCAAGACCAGATGTGGGTGGGAGCCACGGATGGGGGAGCATGGGAGGGGCCATGGAGAAAAATAATAGAAGCTGCTCATGGCAACGAAGCAAATTAGCCTCAAGAAATGCCTTCCCAATCCCACTCCCCCTCCACGAATTCAGAGCCCCTGACTCTGGTTGTCCTAGCCATGACCATCTGGGTGGCAACGGGGCCGGGGTTGTTCATACAGGAGCTGAAGTCTCCCAGGTGACTGAACCCTGGCCAGCACCACCCCCTCCTCCCAGCTTTCCCCAGGGTCATTCTCTAAGGCTGGCTATTTCCTGGTCTCCTGTCAGTGCTCTGGCCACAGGATCCAGGCGTTCGAACTCATCTTCTCATCATGGAAGCCACACAGTGCTCAGACATCTCCCCCACCCCATCTCCTGATATTTGGCAAAGAACTGACATCATTTGCGCCCTTACTCTCCATACAGGGATGGAGACCCCATTGCAGAGGGTCTGAGAGCCCCCATTCACCCCTTTCATTTCCCTCTCACAATTCCCTTTTTAAGTATGATCCCTATCAGTTACTGCCTTCTTCCTTCCCCCATCACCCCTCCTCTAAAACATCCATCCCTTAATTACCCCTTTGCCTTCATTCAGTTTCCTCCTCCCCAAGTCACCCTTTTCTCCCACTTGTGCCTTGATCAGCCCTTCACCAGTATCCTTGTACTCCCAATTTCTCTGAATCATATCAGGGAGGCCGCAGCCCAAGAGGGAGGTCAGGATTATGACAGAAGGTGGGGAGGTGGGTGGATGTCCAGAGCAGGAGTTGGGGAAAGGGTAGTACCATCTCTGTGCTTTCTTGGGTTCAGGCTCCAGCCGCTCCAGAGACCTTCCACTAGCTTTCACGAGGAGGAGGAGGTTTCTTCTCCTTCCCTAATAATGGGTCTGAACCTTTCAACACCAGTCCCATCTGTGGAGCTGAGCTGAGCTAGGGATGTGGAGAGGGAAATCTTGTGCCTTTTTGGGTGCTCACAGCCTCTCTCCCTCTCTCTCTCTCCCTCCCTCTCTTTCACTTTTTCTCTCTCTCTTCTCTCTCTCTCTCCTCTCTCTCTCTCTCTCTCTCTCTCTCTCTCTCTCTCTCTCTCTCCCTCTCTCTCTCTCTCTCTTCTCTCTTTTTCTCTCTTTCCTCTCTCTGTCTATCTCTGTCTCTCTGTCTCTGTCTCTCCTCTCTCTTCTCTTTCACTTTCTCTCTCTCCTCCATATCTCTCTCTCTCTGTCTCTCTCCTCTATCTCTTCTCTCTCTCTCTTTCTTTCCTCTCTCTCTCTCCCCCATCTCTCTGTTCTCTCTCCCTGTCTGTCTCTATCTCTGTTTCCTCTCTCTCTGTCTCTGTCTGTCTGTCTCTCTGTTTCCTCTCTCTCTCCTCTCTCTGTCTCTGTCTCTGTGTCTGTCTCTCTGAATCTCTCCCCCACCCCTCTATGTCTGTCTCTCTCTCTTTCCCACCATATGTATGCATCTCATTCTTTGGGAGCAGCTCTTCAAAGGGAAGTTTTTCATATGCCAGGGTGAGGATACGAGAAATATCACCAACAAGTCAGACTGCACTGAAGCCAGTTATCGGTGGGTCAGACACAAGTACAACTTTGACAACCTGGGTCAGGTGAGCACTGTGGGAGAGATGAGAACATGAGGGGGGAGTTCAGGGAGGTTGTTCAGTCATTTTTCAGTCATGTCTGACTCTTCATGAGTCCATTTGGGGTTTTCTTGGCAAAGATACTGGACTGGTTTGCCATCCTTCTCCAGCTCATTTTACAGATGAGGAAACTGAGGCAAACAGGGTTAAGTGACTTGCCCAGGGTTGCCCAGCTAGTAAGTGCCTGAGGCCGGACTTGAACTCAGGTCCTCCTGACTCCAGAGCCAGCACTCTATCCACTGTGCCACCTAACAGTCAGCAATGGGATTGTCCCAGGATCTTGGCTTTTCTCCCTTTAGATTCCCCTGTTTTGCTTCCTCCATGTTGTCTCCCCAATGAGACTAAATTCCTTGAGATCAGAAAACGTTTTTCTTGTTTTTGTTTTTGCTTTTAATCTTTCTGTATATTTCCATCACTTAGCACTGTACATGCCACATGGTTAGTGCTTAATAAATACCATTTGACTTGACTCTTCTCTCCCTGCTGATTTGAAAATTTCATGGGCTTCTAGTGCCCGTGACCATGCCTACTTAAAGCCAGGAGATATACAGAGATTTTAGTGACAGTTCCTTTAGCCTTCCAAGTCTTGGTCTACAGAATGGAGAGGCCTCCCAGGCTCTGGGGTGTTTCCACAAGCTGACAATTGATGGCATTTATATAGTCAGGGAGCTGCTGCTAACATCTGAGGACGTTTTGGTGTGAGATGGAAAGATTTTAGCAAAAGTTGACTTATGGAGGCATCCCGTGTTCCTGACATCCCTCTTTCTTTCCTCCGTTAGGCCCTCATGTCCTTGTTTGTGTTGGCCTCTAAGGATGGCTGGGTGGACATTATGTATGATGGGTTGGATGCTGTGGGTGTTGACCAGCAGGTAGGTGGAGGGTGACCAGATGGTCCCTTGCTTTCTGAAGTCTGTCCATGATGGGTCTGGGTCCCTTTGAATTTCAGACTTAGTGAAACCAGACAGTAGGGTTGGAAGAACCCAAAATAACAGAGCCTAAGGTAATGAAGCTAATAGAAATGAGGCCCTAGTCCTATTTTAAAACAAAATTAAGCAATTAGTCTTAAGGGATTTAGTCACTGGTACTACAAGCCAGGAATCTGAGGGTGAGGGTAGAGGGAACCATCTCCTGTAGGGAATTTTTATGTCCCACCCTGTCTACCTCTAGAGCCTCTAGGCCACACTTAAGGATCTAGAAGGCCACATGTGGCCCCAAGGCCATAGGTTCCCCACCCCAGCTCTAGGCTCTTTCAGTCCTGAGATCTCTGCTGTGAACCTGTCTCCCACCTTGCGCCCCAGCCCATCATGAACCACAACCCTTGGATGTTGCTGTACTTCATCTCCTTCCTGCTCATCGTGGCCTTCTTTGTGCTAAACATGTTCGTGGGTGTGGTGGTAGAGAACTTCCACAAGTGTCGGCAACACCAGGAAGAGGAGGAGGCCCGGCGCCGGGAAGAGAAGCGGTTACGTCGGATGGAGAAAAAGAGAAGGAGTAAGGAGAAGCAGATGGCTGGTCGGTAGTCTTTCCACATCTCTCTGAATCCTGCTTGAATCTGGCCTTGGCCTAGTAACCTCAGGTAGTGGGGGACAGAGGGGAGGAGGCTCACCTCCTTCCCACCTTCTCTCCCTCTCACCTCGAGCATGTCTGCATGATGGAGACTAGCTCGGCCCTGCCAGAGGGGATGATATCCCCAACGGGGCCCGCATGGTTTTCAGCATCTAGTTCCTATGCCCTGCCCCACCCCCGGCCAGTACAGCATTTTGAACAATGCCAGGTGAGACCTTCACTGTCTCTCCCACCTCACCCCTGCTGTTGGGGTAGAGTAAGATGCATCACTCTGAGGTTTCCTGACACCTGCCAGTGGGGGGCCCTAACCTTACCCCAGGGCGGGATAACATGAAAGGGGTGGAATTTAGTAAATGGTTGAGTTCGCCTCAGTTTGTCCAAGTGTATAAGGAGTGCTATATTCACTCTATAGAGTGAATCTCTGGTTAGTCTCTGAACTGATGGGATGAGACAAAGACCCTGACCCTCCCTCCTCTCCCTTCCCTTCTAAACTATCTGACTTCTTGACCATTTCTTTTTTTATCTTTTCAAGTTTTGGCCTTGGCACAGAGAAGACTTGGGTCAGAGGTCAGAGCGACTTTCCATTTAGTCCATGGCCCATCGATCTGGGATTATTATGTCTTATTTCCTCTCCCACATCTCAGCCTTCTTTGTCTCATTACCTTGAAACCCTCTCCTTAGGGCCCTCCCTCAAAATACACACTATTGTCTCTTATAACATCCCCCCCCATCCTACCCTTCCTCCATTCTGGTTGAACATTTATGATCTCTGAGCCCTAAACCCTTTCCCCAGCCCCTTTTACTCTGAAATGGCTTTCAGATTATAGGGGATTCGTCTTCTAAATGAGGGGATCACGCTAAAATGATCTCTGAGGTTCCTTCCATCTCTGAGAAAATGACCTGGAGAGAAAGACAGGCCTTTATCTCTGCTTCTTGGCATCTGTATCCTTGTCTTTCCATTTCTGTCTGCATGACTTTCTATCCCTGTTTGTATGGTTTTTTTTCCTTCTATTACTCTTTTATCTCAATGAATCTGTCTTTCTAGGTGATGTCTCTTTCAGTATGTGTAAAAGTAGCCTGTTCATATCTATGCATCTTCCTGTTTCTTCCCCTCTTTTAATGTGTACCTCTCTGTGTGTCTCAGTATTTCTCCATTTGTATCTCTCTGCAATACTTAACCCTGTCTCTGCTTGTTTTTTTCTTTGTTATTCTCTCTTTCTCTGAATGCCCCTGCATTGGTGCATGATTCTTTGTCACTGTTGATATCTGTCTTTTTGTCTTTCTGTCTTTCTTTCCCATCTGTTTTTGTCTCTCTTAGTGTGTTTCTCTCTCTCTCTCCCTACTTCTCTCTCTCTCTCTCTCCCTACTTCTCTCTCTCTCTCTCCCTACTTCTCTCTCTCTCTCTCTCTCTCTCTCTCTCTCTCTCTCTCTCTCTCTCTCTCTCTCTCTCTCTCTCTCTCTCTCTTTCTCCAGATAGATTTTTCTGGCCCTGTGTGGCTGTCTAATTTGTATATGCCTCTTTTTCTGTCCCCCAAATTAACAAGGAATTTGGACTTCTCAGAGTTTTCCCTGTGACTTGTTGGAATGTGAATTTTGTAAGATGAGTTAGGGGATTCTTTGCCTCTCCTTTTTCATTCCTGTCTCTCCTCACCGTGTCAGAGGAGCCAGGAGTGAGGGACAATAGTGTTGGGCTGGGAAGATGGAGGTGAAGATAGGTGCTATTTATTGAGCGAATTATAGAAATTACATGAAGTCCTCCAGCCTCTGACCAGCCCTAGCACCAGGACAGAGATGGGAAATGAGGTTCCCTAAATAGCCTCTGTGCATCACCTCTCCCTTCCCCTCCTCATATCCTTACTCAGCTGGCTGGGGCATGTTCAGTCTGGGTTCTCGGTGGAGACGTCTGAGGCCGACTTGACGTGCTGTCCCCCAGTGGCAATGTTCTGACTTGAACCTCCCCTCCACCCTCCTCCTTGTTTCCCTCTGCCAATGAACTTCAGATTTAATTTCTTTTTCAGGATACATGTGTGGCCCCTACGCCAGCCTTGCAGCGCTGGGGATCAGTGAGCTTTACCTATCCACAGACATAATAGCTAATTTCACATTATACTGAGATGTAGGAGCCTTGTTCTACTCTCCCCTCCTGAAGGCCTCATAGAGCTGCTGTTTGCTCTGGAATGCCTCTGATAGCCAGACAGAGCTGCCATCCCTGTCACAGTGGTTCCGATAGCCTGGAAGTCACTGCTTCTCCTTGGGTGTCTCTGATGACCCAGAAAATATAGCTGTTGTCACGGCACTGCTCTCTGCTGTTCAGGGAGCTCCTGCTCACTTGTGGTTTAATATTATGGGTGAAGAATGGGTTTGTAGGAGTTGAGGTCAGGGGTGAGGCTTGAAGTTAAGTAGTTGGTGGGGGGGGGGCGGTCAGAGGTAAAGTTAATAATTGGGGTCAGGGTGAAGAGCAAAGATCAGCGAATCAGAGGTGAGGTTAGGAGCTGGGGTCTGAGATAAAAGGTTAAGGTCAGGAATTGGTATTAGGTATGAAGATGGAGGTTAGGAGCTGGGGCAAGGAGTTAAGATTTAAAGTTAGAAATTGGGAGTTAGGGTGATCAGAGGTAAAGGTTGAGGTTAGAATTTGGGCCATGGGTGAATATGAAAAAGAGGAGTTAGAGTCACACAAGGGTTGAAGTTAGGAGCTGAGGTCAAGACTGAGTTTTGAGATTAGGAGCTGGGGCAGGGGGGAGGGGGGAGGTTTAGAACTGGGGTCATTATTAAAGATTGATGGTGGGAGTTGAAATCAGAGGTGAGATTTGAGGTTAGAAGCTGGAATGAAGAATAAGGTTAGGATTGGACTCAGGAGTGAAGAATAAAGATAGGAATTGGGGTCAGAGATATCCAGACTCGGGTTTGGGGTGGTCAGTATCTCCAGGGCGAGAACTGCTGTTCTGTGCCCAGCCCAGCACCGCCAGGTCCATTGAGTGACCAATGTCGTTTCATTCTTTTAGATCTAATGCTGGATGATGTAATAACCCCCGGCAGCTCTACCAGCGCAGCACCAGGTACTGCCGCTATTGGGTACTTGGTCCGAGGGGCATGGCCTGGGGGATATTACTGACCTCAGACCCTGCCTACTTCCCAGTTCCTCTCTCATTTGTACATGAATATGTCATTTGCTTCCTCTCCATGACACATCAATCTCATACTTGTGGGGTGAGGGTTGGGGGTTGAAGGGTCCCCATGTGCCCAAAAAGGCACCATTTGAAATCCTAGGTCTTATCTGACAGAGCTTAGGCTCAGTTGGACAGGGCCTGAGGACCTAGGTGAGGCCATATCCCCAACCTCTGCCTTATACCCCTGCAAAGACCAGGAGATGATGGTCCAAGAGCCAACCACAAGCTGGACCACCTCCCTGAATCTCTTGCTATCCTGTCCCCTCTCCTTCCCAACTCCTCCACTACCACCCTTGGCTTTTCAGCACAGTGGCAATTATTACAGCTGCAAATCTCTCTAGTCTCCTTTTGTCTGAAGAAGAGACTTTGATCTGAGGGAGCACTATGAGAGGAGAGAGGATTTGTTTTTAAAATGTAACGATGAATAATTTAACAGACACATTAATAGTCAAGAAAACGCAGTCTCTACATCAGGGCTACAAACAGCAGGAATTAGATCGAGACCTGAGTTAGCCAAGATCCTCTTCCCCCCAAAAGCCAAAGATTTGGGAGAAGATCTAGGCCACTTGTTGGAGACTGTCTTTGGGCACCCCTGGCCAGACAATGTCCTCTCTCTACCATTTGAGATATGGCTTCCCTTGCTCTCCTCATCTCCAATACACCCATGACATCTCCCATGAGATTTCAAGCAGCTGTGTGCCAGCCCCTAACCCTGGCCATGCTCTCCTGTGTCACTGCACGCTTTTCTCCCTGCACGGACTCACAAAGGACTCACTTCATGGGTATGTGGCTGTTGGGTCAGTGCCCCATGCCAGGGAAAGGCTCTATGATAGCCCCAGTGGTGGAACCACAAGGAATTAGGTCAAGGGTCTGTCTTTTAGGGCTCACTGATCAACCCAAAGTAGGACACCCCAAATGTCCATTTTGCATGTGGTATCTCAGTAACACCCCCTTATCTGCCTTCACTTCACCGTGGTCAGAGTTGTACATCCCATAATTACGGTGCTGATAGTGACATGTCCAATATTGAGTGGAAGCCTCTCTGGAATCATCAGCTATGCTTTGTGTCTGGATCTCCTGGATGTCCATATGTGATAATGTTAAGATCCCAGATCCCTATCATGCTGTGCTTGAGGGAAAGAGTGGAAGGCATGAGCAGGAGGAATTCTATCCATGCTCTCTAGAGTGATATAAACCCTCTTTCTCTCTCTCTCTCTCTCTCTCTCTCTCTCTCACACACACACACACACACACACACACACACACACACACACATACAGTAATACATGAGCTCATACGCATACTGTCATTTAAGTCCAAAATAGGGGCTCTCAGTGGTCCTGTTTCTACCCCATACATAATCTCAGATACCCACTGTTCCCCTGCCTGCTTACATTGTTTCCTTTGAAGGCCTTTGGTCTTCTGTGATTCAAGTAGCTGCATTATGTATGATCCAAGCAGAGGGTCCAGTCTAGTGTGATTGGTGGATGTCCAAATTTTCTATTCTCTGACATGTTTCTGACCCCTCTTCCACTTATATCCAGGTTTTCTCCCAGTAGGAAGGAGTCTTAGACCCCAAAGTGAAAGTGTCAGTTCAGTAACTCTCTAGGATAAAGGGTGGGTTGGAGAACTGAATTCCTTAGGTATCAGCAGATGGGGAAGGAAAGAAGAAACAACAGTGACCAGGGCCCCAGTCTTTTGCTAAGCAGGTTTGGCTATAGACAGATGAGGACTGAGTTTGGTTTGTAGCCAACTTGGTAGTAGGCATTGACCCCCACAGCCATCAAGTGCCCTCCTCCTTCCCACCACATCCCCATCTCAAAGTCCAGACCTGGTCAAAGGAGCTCAATGTGTGACCCATCCTATGTGGGGGACTGTGTCACATATCATATGGCTCCCTACCTCCCCACTTTCCACCTGGTTATCCCCTTTCACTTGGTCTTTGCCTGATATCTACTCAACGATAACCCCAACTAACCCACTGTGCCTGTTGCCCTTGGTCCTGTGTTTTCCTCTCAGCCACCCAGTCCTTGGGTGGGTTGTGTAAGGAGGGATAGGAGTGGGGGGTGCCCCACTTCCCATCTTGTGGATTTGTCTGATATTTACCAAGCCTGTTATGACTCATGCAGCTGGAAGGGGGCATGGGTACAAGGGAGAAAGGCATGGACTCCAGGATAACTCCCAATCAACTAAGGATTTCCCCAATGACTTAAGTAAGAGTTCCCCATACCTCTCCCTCCTTCCTCCTCCCCCAATCTCCTTGGGCTGTTGTGGCTGAGACAGTAGCTTCCAAAGCAACTTAATTTGTGGCCCCCTGACAAGGTAATCTACATTTACACTAATCTGCATGCCAGGCATGTGGGGGATGTGCCACCCCCTGCCCCATGTAGCCAAGAGAATGCTAAGCAGGGTTGAATCACCAGGGCTGCCCTTCCACACGGTGGATGCCCCTGAGGGTTTGTGTCTAAAAATAACCAAAAAAATAATAATAAAATAAAACCCCACAACCTGTCAGTGGTTTGGAGAGGGAGGGAGGGGTTGAGAGGGAGTGTGCTAAAGGGGGAGAATGATTCCACTGGGATCCAGGGGGATATGGGTTCTATCCTCAGCCCTGCCCCCTAAGCTAGCTATGTAACCTTGCACAGGCCGCTTCAATTCCCTGGGCCTATTTCCTCCTCTAAAAAACGAATGGATTGAATTAGATGATCTCTGAGGTTTCTTCTAGCTCTGACATTCTAGATTTTGGTGACCCTAAAACACCAACGAAGGATTTCTAGATGTTTCTCCATGTTATGGTGGGGAGGGTTGAGGAGGGGGACAGGGAGGGGGAGACAGGGGAGGCTGCCTTATGAATGCTTGGGATGGTTAGTGATCAACCCTGCTCTAGGCAGACACCCCTACTCCTGCTTAACCTTGCCTCCCTGGCCTTATTTGGGTGTGGGGGGAGTCTTGGAGGACTTGCCTGTCAGGAGCCCCTGGCTGAGTCCCAGTGCAACTCTCACTCGGAGGGATAGAACGAGACCGGAGGTAGAGGTGGGGACCTCTCAATTTGGCCAGCAACACTGCACACGAATTAAGCCTATATAAGTATTCAGTTTGGGATACAGGGATGGGGAAGGTGCCCTCCCTCCCTCCAGTTCCCTTCTGCATTGTCTCAGCTAATAATGGGGCTAATAAGAAGACAGTGTTTCTAGCTTAATTGTATTCAAACATTTTGGTTAATTCCCCATTCATATTTTAGCATAATGGGATCGGGTGCTCTCAGCTTTTATGGAGATTAATGTAGAGCCAGAGAGATCCCGCCTCTTGAGCTGCATAGCTCAGCTCCCTCCCTGCTCTTGCAGGAATGGAAGGAAGAGCCCTCGCTTGTCTCCAGTCAACTCTCTGTTATCCATCCAATGGAAGATCCAAGGCTTTGTTGTTCCCAGCCCAGATCAACCTACCCCCCCTTCCCTGCTCCCCCTAAATTGACATATCTTTCCTCAGGGAGATACTGTCTTGAGTCAACCATGACTTAGAAGATCAACCTTCGGTGCCTGAAAATAAAACAAAAAATCATAATGCATCCCCAAATTGAAAAGACAAATCTGAGGATGCTTTGGTTTGGGGGGGAAGGGGAGGCAGAGATGATTTACATCATTGCCTTTTCACATTAGTCTAGATAACTGAGAATTGGCCATGTGAAAACTGAACTTTTTTGTTGTTGTTGCTGGGTTTTTTGCCCCACCCCTCTCCTATGGAGAATTTTAAGTCCTGACTCCCTTTTTCAATCCCCATCTGGGTCCCCCCTCCTTTCCTTTTCCTGCTTCAGTCTATCCCTCTGTTAAATAACCAGCATGAGGGTGGAGTCCTGAGTGTGAGCTGGTTTAGGGTCAGAACTTCCAGCCAGCCCCATTCTGGGGTGCAGTCCATGGTGCTGATGGGCTTAAGTCCTCCTAGACCTCCCTGGGGTGGGGGAGAAGGACTGTCTGAGATCCGTGTCTGTTTGATGGAGCTGCCAGGGAGCCTGATCAGTCCCCAAAACAGTCCCCCAGAATGAGGGGAATGTCACTCTTTCTGCTCTCATGAGAGCCACCCCAGCCCTCAGTCTCTATCTAGGATGGATCTTGCTCCCTAGATTTGTCCTTAGTGCCTCTAGGGGACAGGAGTGCTCCTGGGGCAGTGATTTTAATCACTAGCTGATCTGCTAATTACAAGAGTAATATTATGCTTCTGACAGATCTCAGACAGCCTCTTCCACTCCAATATGCATTATCATGCTGCCCTGAATTTATGGTCTCAGGCTGGGCATTTCCTCATTAGAGATTAGGTGAGCAAATTAGTTTATCTCCTCAAACATCCAGGATTCCAAGAGCTTGTCTCTAGGATGAGAGCAAACCGTCTTCCTCCACCTCCACTCTGGAAACACATGGGCACAGGGTGTGGGGGTGTAGAGGGGAAGGAGCTTGGGAGTATGGGGCTGGTGATGTCCCCCTCCCTGAGATCCAGTCACCGAGATGTACAAATTCTGAGCTCTAGTTTTAATTCCAAAGCCTTAGCTCCATTTAATCTTTTTGCAGTACTCCTCCACCCCCACTGAGCCTCATCTAATTCCCTTGGGTTTTTTTTTCCAATTTTTGGATCTGGCTTTGTTTAAAGAGTAGAGAGGTGAAGGAAGGTGGAAAAAGCTGTCTTTTTCTTCTTAAGGGATAAGTGCTCTTTGGACCCCAAATGTAAGGGGAGGGGGTTGTCTCACCTGTTCTCTAATTTGGATTAGGAGCTGTGCATGTTCAATGCCCTACCTTATCTGGAGAGGTATCAGTAGAAATGCTTAGACTAGAGAGAGCAAATGCCTGTGATACCCTCTCCCAGCTCCAACTCCCTCCCCAAAACAGCTTGTCCTTTTGGGGAGGGAGTAGGAAGAATGGGGGATGCTGATAGAAGTAGAATGATCACCTCTGGTATTGGGGCTGGTGGCTGTTTGGGAGCCTGTCTTGGGTAGGGCAAGGGAGACGGATGGGGCCGGGGGAGACTAATGGTTTCTCTGCTCTCTGCCCCTCTCATTGGCTTCTCCCCCACCAGAAGCACAATGCAAACCCTACTATTCAGACTACTCAAGGTTCCGGCTCCTTGTCCACCACATGTGTACCAGCCACTACTTGGATCTCTTCATCACAGGCGTTATTGGTCTGAACGTAGTTACTATGGCCATGGAACATTATCAGCAGCCTCAGGTAAGAACTCTCCCTCCCACCCACACACACAGCCTATCCCCAACCCCCCACCCTGCCCCACACATATGGAAGGAACCTCCTCCTCCCTGTCGGATGGTTTATCCATATGGGGAGACATCAGTGTACCATTGTGGGGGGTGAGGGATTCCCCTCCAAAATATTTGACAGATGGGATTTCCGAGTCCTATTCAAAGCCATGATTCCATTATAATAGAAAAAGCATCAGGCTTTTTCAGTGTCTCAGTGGATAAAGTGCTGGACTTAGAGCCTGGAAGACCTGAGATCAAATTGTTCCTCAGATGTTTATTAGCTATATGACCCTAGGCAAGTCATTTAACATGCCTCAGTTTTCCTATCTGTAAAATGGGATAATAATAGTAGCACCTACTACATAGGTTTGTTTTAAGGAACAAATGAAATCATATATCTAAAAAGCTACATAAATACTGTCATTATTAGATTTAGAGATTTTGGGATTTAGATTTTGATTAAAATCCCACCTCTACTGCTTAGAAACTGTGTGCCCCTTGAAAAGTACCTCCTCCTCTCTGGGCCTCAATTTACCCATTTGTAAAGGGAGGGAATTAGATTTGTTGATCTCCAAGGTCCCTTCCAGTGTTACGTCTTCTAATCCACAATTACCCAACATACCACAATTTGGTAGGTGTAAAAGCGGTGCTCATCTGAGGACTCACTGATCCCCTTTCCCTCCCCCCACCACCTAGACCAGCTAACTCTCTGCCACAGGGTCTGGGGAGGTCTGATAAGGAGACTGTTAGCCCCTCTGACATCAGTGATGAGGCCCCCTGCATCTGTTCCCCCTAGATCCTGGATGAGGCTTTGAAGATCTGCAACTACATCTTCACTGTTATCTTTGTCTTGGAGTCTGTTTTCAAACTTGTGGCCTTTGGTTTCCGACGATTCTTCCAGGACAGGTAATTGAGAGTGGAACTACAAGGTGCCTTTGTCCGCCCCCCACCACCCCAGTCAAAATCTCCAGAGAATTCTTGTCATCCCCAATTACTCACTTTCTCTAGACAACTTGGGCAAATCTGGGGGATACTGGAGCCTCCCACTGTCTTCCTCTCACTGTTGTGGGAAGGGGAGGTGGCCCAAGGGTTGTGAGGAGGTTCAGGACACAATGCCAAAACAGAGGGTTGGAGGTGAGGGTAGAGAGAAGGGAGGTAGGAGGTGGCAAGAAGGCTCCTAATGGGATGGAAGGGACATTAGACTGGGGATCAAGAGAGCTGGGTTCTAGTCCCTCCTGGTGTGGGGGATGGAGAACCTCCTCTGGCCCCACCATAGTCAGGTTCATCTAAGAAGCTAGATGGTGCAGTGGCTAGAGCTCTAAAGCTAGAGGCAAAAAGACCTTGAGTTCAAATCTTGCCTCAGACACTTATGAGCCTGGGCATGTCGCTTAACCTCTATTTGCCTCAGTTTCCTCATTTGTAAAATGAGAATGGTAATAGCACCTACCTCTCAAGGTTTTTGTGAGCATAAATTGAGGTAATATTTATAAAGTGTTTTGTAACCATTATAAATACTAGATATTATTAGAAGGTAACCTGGTATTACAGAAAGAGAAATCAGAAGGTCTGGATTTCAAATCCCACCTTGGAATTTCCTGTCTCTATGACCCTCACTCAGCAAGTCACTCCTCTGTGAAATGGGGGAGGCCTGACCTAGATGTCCCTCTAATATCCCTATGAGCTTTTAGTCCATGATTGTATGCATTCACAAGAACTGCGGTTGAACAGAATGGGGAAGGAAAGTCCTACAAGGCTGGATTTCTCTATGGGCACATTCCTGCACCATAGTGTGATGGAAGGAGAATCTAGTTAATAGCAGGCATGCAGCAAAAAAAGCTACTATTGAGTACCAGAGATTGACAGACCTGGATGCTAGGCTTGGATCTGCCACTGACTAGCTCTTTGTGACCTTAGGTCAGTTCATCTCCTTCCTTCTCTGCAAAATGCTGGATATCTTTAAAGTCTTTTCCAGCTCTAGCCTTCAGAGTCTAAGAAAATGTTCTTATGCTGCCCACTCCCCCATTCCAACAAACCCAGCTCTTCCACCCTTTGGGTTCCCTTGGCCCCTACCCCAGAATCCCTCCATCCCCCCAGGGAGACACGTTTCGGGTTTCCAGGTGGAACCAACTAGATCTGGCCATCGTGCTGCTATCCATCATGGGGATCACTCTGGAGGAGATCGAGGTCAATGCATCACTGCCCATCAACCCCACCATCATCCGCATTATGAGGGTGCTTCGAATCGCCCGTGGTCAGTGTCTGCAGGAGAGGCTCACCCCAGCCGCACCAGGCACTCTAACATTGCTCCTCCATCCTGCCTTTGGAGACCAACAGAGCTGGGGGCTGGAAGGCTTGTACCTTGGAGATGGATTGGGAAATAAGATCCGTTCTGGGATAGAGCCCACCTGCCCAACAAATGGACCCATTTTTCTTCTGTACAATATGAAACCGGTTGGAAGGGAAGGGATCTGGGCTGCTTAGGACCCTGGCCAGCTCCCAGTCTACTGTCCCATTCTTAGTGCATCCAATCTGACCTTTGCCAGCCCATCTCTGCTGAGTAAGAAGGTTGCTGGGTTCCTCAGACCTCTTTCTTGCCTTCTTCTCTCTGTGGTGGGTGGGGAAGTTGTTACTGGCCCCTTCACAGCCTAACAGCTTCACTGGAACCCCATCAGTCCTGCCCCTCCCCAGCAACAGTCTAGGCCAGGGCTAATGGGGCCTTGAGGCCTTGGAAAGGGGGAAGGTAAGGGGCTGTTCACCCTCATCCCATCCTTTTGTTTCCTCAGTGCTGAAGTTGCTGAAGATGGCGGTAGGCATGCGGGCTCTGCTGGATACAGTGATGCAGGCCTTGCCCCAGGTATTGGAGGGGGCTGGGATGGGGCAGTCATTTGGGTTTTCTGGGCCCTCAATGACTCTCCCTTTCTTTGGTGGGCCTAATTCTTCCTCTTTCATGAACTGGAGAAAAGGACAGAGGATTTGGGGGAGTGGAGGGGAGGGAGAAGGAGGAGGAAAGTTTGGACCTGGACTGGGATATCCATATGCATCTTTGCCTTTTCTTTTCTTCTTTTCCAGGTGGGGAACCTGGGGCTCCTCTTCATGCTACTATTTTTCATCTTTGCAGCTCTGGGGGTGGAGCTTTTTGGAGACCTAGGTGAGCTGAGGTTGTGTGTGAGGGAACTCTGTGTGGGCGCTGGAGGGTCCTAAGGTCTGGGACAGAAGAAGTAGCTGACTGGGGGAATCCCTTTTCTCTCTTATCCTCTCCCCTAGAGTGTGATGAAACCCACCCCTGTGAGGGCCTAGGCCGTCATGCCACCTTCAGGAACTTTGGTATGGCCTTCTTGACCCTTTTCCGAGTCTCTACCGGTGACAACTGGAATGGCATCATGAAGGTGGGACCCTCCCCCTCTCCCCTGCCTCGAATGTTCCTGGCTCTTCCTGGAGTTGGTCTATCCTCAAAACTTCATTGTAATAGCCTGAACTAAGTATTGTTAGGAAGTTGAAATGATAGTAAGTAAAATCTTGTAGCGTTCTCCCCATCAAAGCACTCTGAAATTCACTTTTGAAGACTTCTTTGTTTAGAGGGACAAAATAGCAGGTTTTTCATCCTTAGAACACCCCAAAACTCCTCTTTCTCCAGAAGATACACTATAACTTCTTCCATATTCAAGATACCTAATAACTCCTCTCTCCCCAGAACATTCTATAACTTTTCCATCTTCCTCTGACATCTTATAGATCCCTTTTTGAGCAGGACACCTTATAATTCATCCCATATCCCCAGGACACTCTATAAATTTTTCTTCTCTTCAGATCATCCTATAACTTCCTCCAGGACCAACAAAGCTTTCTTTCTGACACTCTATAGCTTCCCCTCTCACCAGTATACCCTATAACTCTGCTTTCTCCCTAAAAGGCCCCTTCTTCCATCCCCAAAACACACCCTCCCTTTCCCCAAGACACTCCAAAACTAATTCTCCTTCTCCCTATAATACCCTATAACTTTCCTGCCCCCTCAAGAAACCTTATATCTCTCCTTTCTCCCTAAGATTCCCTATAACTTTTTCTTATAACTTTTTCACCTCCATTGCCAGAACACCCTATATCTTCTGCTTTTCCCTTAGACACCCTTAACTCATTTTTCTCCTTGGGACACTCTATAACTTACCTCTGCCCCAGTACACTGTATATACATATACGCGTACAATATACATATATATTCTCTTCTCCAGATCACTCTATAACTTCCTTCATCCCTAAGATACTTTATACCTCCTCCTTCTCCCTTGGACATCCTATAACTCTTCCCTCTTTTTTGATACTCTATAGCTCCCCCTTTTACCAAGATATCCTATAACTCACTCCTAAACCAGGACACCCTCTCAATTCTCTTTCTTCTTAGGACACTCCTTTTTCTCCTTCAAGATACCCTCTAACCCAAAAATTCTTACCCTTTTCTGTGTCAGGGACCCCTTGGGTAGTCTGGTGAAGTCTATGCCCTCTTCTTGGAATAATATTTTTAAACACATGGGATTATAAAAGAAATTAATGATATTGAAATGCAGTTATCAAAATATTTTTAAAATTCAATTTATTTTATTTTCCTAATTCTCTCCCTTTCTTCTCCCTTTCTCCCACCTACTGAGAAGACAATTAAAACAAAACCCATCTCAAAATATTTTTTACAAGTTTCAAGGACTTCCGTGAATTCCAGGTTAAGAACCCAGTTCTTGTCTGACTCCTCCATTTCCCTACTCAGGACACCCTCCGAGACTGTGACCAGGAGTCCACCTGCTACAACACTGTCATCTCCCCCATCTACTTCGTGTCCTTCGTACTGACTGCTCAGTTTGTGCTGGTCAATGTGGTCATCGCCGTCCTGATGAAGCACTTGGAAGAGAGCAACAAGGAGGCCAAGGAAGAGGCCGAGCTGGAGGCTGAGCTGGAGATGGAGATGAAGACCCTGGCCCCGCCCCAGCCTCCCATCCCAGGAGACCCCTTCTCCTGGCCCCGGGGAGAGGGAGGGCCCGACAGCCAGCCCGGCAGCCCAAAGCTCAGGGCCTCTCAGGCCTTGCACGTCAAAGTGGCTTCTCAGCTCTCCTTGGCCCACCCCACGGTGAGACCCCAGTGGGGAATGAGGGGACTGGAAAGAGGGGGAGGAGTGAAGACCCCCCCCCCGGGGAGGTACTTTATGAAGCAGACAGAGGATGGGAGGATTAGGAAACCATCAGACCCAGGCTGAAAGCCAGCCATAGGACCCCATATGAAGACTCATTCACTGCCCCCTAAAACCAGGTCCTCACTCTCCTCCCAAATGATCAAGCCCCCCAGACGTAGGCTCCCCTACCTCCCTAGAGAAGACAAGAGCTGGAAAGGGCATTGCCCCATGGGATGATGTTGGCAGAAACAGAGCAAGAAGGGAGGTTGGAAAGGCACTCCAGTTCCTCATCAGGGCTGCTGCCAACAGCAAAGCTTCATGTCTCTTCCTGTCTCCTTCAAGGGGAACTGTGTCAGTAAAAACATTGCCCCCAGCCCTGGGTGGTCCCCAGGTAACTGTGGGATCTGCTTACCAGGCAGCCTGCCTGGCCCTGACCTAGAATAGCAATGGTGCTGCTCTCAGCACCTCTGTCTTTGCTGTTCAGGGGGCTACGGGGGAGTGCCAGGGGTGACAGTCTCCTTCCGCCTCACCAGGGATGGTGCTTTCTGATAGAAGCAGAGGGTTAGTCTCCTTGCCAGAGATAATAGAACTCCCCCCACCACCACCACCCTGTCCACTTTTTATTTTTTCCTCCAAGCAAACATATTTGTTTCCCAGTACTGATCTGGCCTCTCCTTCCTTGATTCAGGACTGAGCTTTCTGAAAAGCTTTCTTTGTTTTCTTCCTCTTTTTTGGTACCCTCTCATCTCCTTCCCCTCATCTTCTTTCTACCCCCTTTCTTCTTCTTTTCCTGTTTTCTCTTTTCCATCCTTCTCAATCCATGCTTTCTTTAACTTGTCCTATTTCCTCTTCCTAACTTCCTTTTCTGCTTCCACCATTCTCGATCTCTCTCCTTCTTCATTCTCTGTCTCTATCCTTTAATGCCACACTCACTCTCTCTCATCCCCTCTATTCTAAGTCTTCCTCTCTCTCCCATCCCTTCTTTCTTCTTCACCCTTTCTCTCCCTCACTCTCTCTCCTTCATCTCTTCCTTCATCCTTTCTCTCCCTCACCCTCTCTCCTTCATCCTTTCTCATCCTCTCTCCTTCATCCTTTCTTCCTCATCCTCACTCTCTCCTTTGTTCTCTCTCCCTCATTTTCTCTCTCCCTCATCCTTTTATTCTTATTTTCTCTCTACCCATCCTCTCTCCACATCCTCTGTCTCTCTCCTTTGTCCTCCTTCTTTCTCTTCCCTCTCTTCTCTGTATCCCACTCCTTCTGACATCCTTTTTTCCATTAATCTTCTCATCTGCAACCCTTTTTTATTCTCATCCTCTCTTCCTTATGTTTCCTTCCTATTTCCCTCATCGCTCCTCATCTCTTCTTTCCTACTCATCTTTTCCCACTCATTTCCCCACCTCCTGCTCATTCTCCTTCTCTTGCCCTTTCTCCATATGTCACTCTCTTCTATCTGCTCTCCCTCTCCTCTCTGACCCTCTCCCCTGCCTCTTCTTCTTCCTTCCCTAACTTCTCCTCGGCACCACTCAGGACAGACAGCTGTTTGACACCATCTCCCTGCTGATCCAGGGGTCTCTGGAGGGGGAGTTGAAATTGATGGATGAGCTGTCCAGCTCTTTGGGCCGGCCCTACACCTTCCCTCCCGCCCCTGGCCAGGGCGACTCCGAACCTCAGGTTACTGTCCCTGTGTTGTGTGCCCTGCCCTGCCAGTCTAGTATTGGAGGGGGGTTACTGTGTCCACCACTAATTAAGGTGGCCAGTAAGAAGGGAAACCTAGGGTTACAGTGTAGGTTAGAAAAATAATTGATATTCTGGCAGGTGTTTCCTTGAGCTGGCATGGTCCATTCTAATACAGCAGGAGGCTGAAAAAAACAGAGGGGAGAGAGTTAGTGGGGCAATGGAGGTGGGAGGCTGATGTGGGCATTAGAATAAGAGAGGTAGGTAAAGGCTCAGGCAGATGCTATAACAGGGATTTTTAACCTGGTGTCCACACAGACTCCAAAGGGGTCCGTGGATAGATTTCAGGGTGTCTATGAACCTAGGTGGGGAAAAATTATATTTTTTAAACTAACCTCTAATTGGCATTTATCATTTCTTTTAATTATTTATAAAACATTATTGTGATAAGGCGTCCATGGGCTTCACCAGACTGCCAAAGGTCTTTATGACCCACAAAAAAGGTTAAAAATCCCTGTGCTGAAAGAGAGAGGTCGGGGAAGGGTCTTTAGGGCCCTTTGTGGGGGAGGAAATCACTGAGGAGGAGAAGAAGAGAGAATAGGGAGAGAGAGGGAGTATGGAGGGGAGGGGATGTCTGGTCAAACACTCGTGGAATGGGGAGGGGAAGGGGAAGGGGCAAAGAGATTTTCTTGGCAGTGCTGACTGACAGGCCTGTAAGTGTGGGAGGGATTTCCCTGGATGACTGGCCTTGGAACCAGGATTAGGCCAGTATGTGTCCACCCAGAGTGAGAGGCTGATGCTTCTCCCCAGGTCCTGGCTCCTGCAGGCATCCAGGATAGTGGCTTCTCATTGTATTCTTGTTTGGGGCATGACAGCTACTTCGTTTATCTGATTATTTTAAGCCGGAATTTATCCTAAAAAGAGATTCGGGGAGTTGGTTGAGGAGTGGGGGCAGGGAGGAATTAGGCCATGACACTGATCTCTAAGAACATGCGAGATGTGAAACATGAAATGGATGTTTTCCTATTCCCCTCCCTATCCATCACAGCTCTATCATGCCCCGCCCCTGGGACTTCCACTATAATTATTCCTCATTTTCAAGCCCTTGTCCTTTCTGCTTTGCTACCTTCTATCCACCCCTTACTAGGCCTTTTCTTCCCTAATCTCACCTTCTCTTTCACACTCTCACAGCTCTCTCCATCTCTCTTCCTACGGCAAAGGAATCAGTTCTATAAATTAGGACAGGAAACTTGGCAGATCAGGGTCTAGGGGGGTTCTGGGAGTTCAGAGACCAAAGGAATTAGCTTTAAAGCTCCCCATCCTCTGTTTCTTATCCTTTCTTCCTTTCCAGCTTCCCTTTGCTTCCTAGTACAGTCCTTGCTCCAATTAAACCTACAAGAGCACAGAACCCCAAATCTCCTCTAGGATGGGGAAGGATAAGAAGTCAGGGCTCATCTGCCCACCTTTCTCTTAGTGTTACATCATCAGAGTGGGAATGAGGATGTCAATGTTTTACTCCAGAAGAGGGAAGGAGCCTGTGGGAGCATCAGGACCGGACTTTAGTGCGATCTGTGATTATTTCACTGGGTGGGAACATGAAGCCTGGGAAGACAGGACCCTTAAAGATATCTGAAATAGGATGGCAGTAGGGGAAGAAAGACTCCAGGGAGGAGAAACTGAGGAAGGAAGGGTCAGAGAAAGCCCCTGAACTGGGGCTGCTGATAGGAGCCTAGTCTCCCACACTTAGATCCCTAGAGCTCAGAGCTGGAAGGGTAAACGCATCATGTTTCCCATTCCTCATTTTATGGAAAAGGAAACTGAAGGCCAGAGAAGAGAGTGGCATTCCCAAAGGGTAGGGAAGTGGCATTCCCAAAGGGGAGCAAAGGTGGCATCTGAACCCACATCTCATGCTCTTCCCTCAGTGCCACTGTTGAGAGTGAGTCTATCATGTGCACAGACCAGATCTTTGGGGGGGAATGGGCAATAGTTGTAACACACCCAGGGGGCTAACAGCAGGGGAAGTGTGTACTACCGTCAGCCCCTATGTGTGTAGACACACATCCCAATACCTCTGGTGGCTCTCAGAGAGAAGGAGGTCATCCCAAGAGGTGACTGGAGATGGATGACGGCTACAGAAGAAGACAGAGACAGACTGTGGTTTTGAAGGAATCAGAAGCTGAGGCCTTGACAAACCCTGCCAAGCCTTTTTAGATGTAGAAGAAATAATAAGAACATAGCCAGGCTCTCTGTGGTATTGCCCCCCTCATCTCCCTCTCCATGCCCCACCCCCACCCCCATACCACTGCCTCTGTCTGTAGAGAAAAGGGAGAAAAATCATCTTTCTTTTCCTTTTCTTTATTTCTCTCTCTCTTTTTTTGGTTTCATCTTTCATGACTGTGTCTAAAGCCCTCCCCTTGACACAGGGTGGCAGGGGGTGGTCTAAGAATCTGCAGGGATCTTTTTTTATGTGGTTTCCCCGTGCTTTGCTATTCAGGTTCTGTCGATGTTTGCCCTCAGTCCTTTTGTATATGTGGTGACCCTTCGAATTCATGCTCTGATGCTCTGTGTGTGTGTGTGTGTGTGTGTGTGTGTGTGTGTGTGTGCGTGTGTGTGTGTGTGTGTGTTGGGTCAGGAAAGTCTAAGGGATGTCAGTTTATTGGAGGTTCGGGGGGAGAGAAGGGAGGTTTTTGTTGTTTTTTTTTTTTTCAGTGTGTTTTGTTAAAAAAAAAAAAAGGAAAAAAAGATTTTCTTTTTTCTTCCATTTTTTTTGTCCTGGTTTCTTATGCTTGATCATCTCTCTCCTTGTTTAGATCCCTCTAGCTGAGATGGAGGATCTGTCTCTGACGTCAGATATTCTGTCTGAACAGTCCTGCTCCTTAGCTCTGACGGATGATTCTTTGCCTGATGACACTCACACACTTTTACTTAATGCCCTGGAAAGAAATGTACATACATAGACCCGCTCACTTTCTCCCTTAGCTCTGTGTAGGGCTCTGAATACTGGCACTGGGGCTTTTCCTCCCTCCATTCCCCCCATCCCATCCCCCTCCTCTCAAAGTTTCCAGTTCTCACTTTTCACCCCAGATACATTAATTCAGTTACAATTCTTGTTTTTTTGCCAAATTAACATCTCTCACCAGCTCTTCTCCAAAGAGAGAGAGAGAGAGACAAAGGTTGAATGTGTGTGACCTTTTCCACAAGGAATACAGGGGAGGGGGGATAGGCATCAAAGTATTAACCTGGGTACCATCCACACCCCTCTTTGGAATTGGCCTTGCCAGGCTGCAGAACCAGGCAGCTGATGAAAGAGACAGTATGTTCTGGAGACCCTAGACCTGTGCCCTGGGGGTTCAGATTCAGCCCCCTGTATTTGGAGCCCTGCCCAAGCTGTGCCCCCTCATCCCACTTTTCCTCCTTTTCCATGCCTCCACTCCACCCTTATCAACATTAGACATTCACCACTGTGTAGTGGGGCAGTGCTTTCACCTCTGCTGTGACCAACATAATTTCTTTCCCCGCTTTTGGAAGGGGACCATTTTTGTCTTCTCTGTAACTCTCCATGTCTCTCACCTCCCGCCCTAATTTCTGAGGACCCTTCTTTGTGTTGCTGATAAATCCTCCAAACTCTCTTGTCTCTCTAGCCCTGTGTGACTCAGAACCTAGACCCCTTTCCCATCCCCCGAATCAGATTTCCCATGGTTGTGGCACAAAAGAAAGAAGAGGCCTCAACAGGCCCTTGGGACTTGCTGGGGGAGGGAGGTGAGATGAAGCTAGTTCTCAAATAAACCTTCCTTTTTCCAGTGCAGCCCAGCTGCACCAGTAGAAATGCACTAGGCCAGGGCCTACAACCACTTGGAATGTTGCCACTGGTTGGAGGTCCCAAAGGGACTGTGGGTTATTGGCTTCAGTGGAGCCCAGTGCTGGGGGAGTGGGAGCTAAGAATACAGTCCTGTCCCAGGCTCAGACATTCTCAATCAAAGCCCTGAGTTGTATTCTTCTTAGGTTGCTAAATTAGGAGTGAGGAGAATAAAACCCAGAACTGATGATGGTAGAGGAAGGAGACAGACCATAGTTATGTTTCTTGGTCCTGGGGAGCCAGCTTCCATCCTGTATGGCCTCTGAAGCTGATGACTAACCTAGCATTGGAACTAAAACTAAATTGTCTTCTTCCTCACCTGGCCTAGACTCTCACTGGTCTCCTCTTCTCCTGTCCCCAACTCTCCTGCCACCTGCTCCCTATAGCTATAACCCTGGGACTACAAAATTGGTAAGGAAGAAGCTCAGGTGGGTGAGGTCAAGAACTCAGGTCCTAGTAGACATCTTTACAACGGCTCCATGTCCTCTGGTTCCTAGGAGGCACTGATTTTCCTGTAATTATCCCACATGTTGTACCTCTACCAGAACCTGGGAGTAGAGATGGCAGGTGGGGGTAGGAGATGGAATTGAGGCAGGGAAGGCCTCATGTGGCCTTCTGCTAAGCCTTGGAAGAAAGTGATTTAAAATCCTTCCATCTCTAGTGAGGGAGACTCAAGGAATGTTTAAGGGGAACTCTGTCCAACATCATTTAGAAAGACCTATCCCCAAGCAAAACACTTGAGGTTCTCATCCTATGATGCTGGGTGACCTCTTTTATAATCCGTTGACAGGGATATCTGAGCCTCCTTAAAATAAATAGCCTCCACCATCTTTTGATACACATGTGAGAGCAAGCGCGCGCGCACACACACACACACACACACACACACACACAAACACACACACACACACACACTCCTTTGCCATCTGGTGCTATGTATAAAAATGTATTGATGACATAAACTATAAACCTGGGGGCAAAGTTTCCTCCCCACCCTGCCTCCTCCTTGAAAGCTCATTTGTCTCACTTTTCTGTCTCTGTGTTCCTTGTTGTTCCCTTTTCCCAAACCCTGATAGTCTGCATGCCCATCCTTCCTACCTGCTGGGGTGGGGATCTGGTTTCCAGCTGCCCAGTTGTGCCTCAGTGGCCAAAACTATGCATCTCCTCTTCCTCCCTCCCCTCCCATTTTCTTTTTCAGACTGTGACCCTTCCCCACCCTGAAGAGGCTCTGGCCACCGGACCCTGTGCCCTCCAACCAAGTCTGCTAACTGTCCGGAAGTCAGGGGTCAGCAGGACCCACTCCTTGCCCAACGACAGCTATATGTTCCGAGATGGGGCCTCCTATCAGGGCTTCCTAGGGCAGAGGGCTTGGATGCTCCCCAAATCTCAGTCAGGTAGGAGCTCTTGAGGGATGGAATGGCCAACTGTGGCTTTGCTAAAGCAATAACTAGACATCAACTGAGGTTCACATTTCAGTCTTGTGCTGGACACCTGGGAAGAGAGTAGAACAAAATGAATACATGTGGTCTCCAGGCTCAGGAAGCTTCCAAACCTTTTGGGAAAGAAAGATTTACCCTCACAGAACTCCTAGTTTGCTGGGAGGGACAATCTGAGAAGTAGGGATGATAGCCAGGATTTTAAAAAGGTTATGATGGTTTGGTAGACAGGAGCGGGGCAGGGTTTCACAGTTCGGGAGAATAGTAGGAACGAACCTCTTTGATTACAAGAATAGAAATGGAGACAGAGAGGAGATGTTAGTGGGGGTGGGGGTGGGAAATTCAAGGAAGGTAGATTTCAGGGCAGACATTACTGATGCCTCTACCCTTCATAACAACCCCACAGCCGGCTCAACTACTTCCGTCCACTCCCAGCCAGTAGATGCTAGAGCCCTCCTACAGCTTCCCAAAGATGGGTCCCACCAGCTCCAGCCCCATGACCCCTCCAACTGGGGCATAATCCCCAAACTTCCCCCACCGGGGTGCTCTCCTTCTGCACAGAGGCAGCTTCGGCGACAGGTGAGGGGAAGACTCCATCTCCCTTTGTCAAGTGGGGAAATGCAAAGGTTTTGGTAGGAGGTGTGTGTGTAAGCATTAGGGTCCTGGGTTCTCTACTGGGATTGGTCTAGAAATGACGAACTAGCTCAGTCGGGAGGGACCTTAGCAATCAGTCCAACTCCCTCATTTTACAGATGAGGCTGAGAGAGAAGCAGCTTGTACTAAGTACCTTAGGCAGGATTTGAACCCAAACTTCTCCCACTCCACATGTTTCACTTGTGTCCTTTTTAAAGTGTGATTGTTACCCTGGGCAAGTCGCTAAACTTCCTCAGGCCTCGGTTTCCTTATCTGTAAAATGAAGGGGCTGGACTAGATGGCCTATTTTTTTTTAAAAATCTCATGCATGTAACCAAGGAGTCTGCGTTTGTGTACAGTAGTGAACACAATGGGAAGGAGAGAAGAGCTTCCTCTAGGCACAAGCCCCCTTTGCTTTAACCAGGAGCCTCAGAGGAGACAGTGAAAGAATATTGGGTTTAGAGTCAGAGACGTTGGGCAAATCACTTCATTTTCCCCTGGCCCTCAATTTTCCCCGCTGCAAGATGAGGGATTAAACTAGGTCACCTCTTGGGCCCTTTCTGTCATATTCCTGTGTTCCTGTACTAGGATCATTCTGTGACCTGAATTCAAATCTCAGTTTGGCTGTTTGTAATTTGTGTGTCCTTGTATAAGTCATTTCCCTTCTCCGGGTCTCCGTTACTTTCTCTCTACAGCGAGGAGCAAGGGGGTTATTACAGGGCTGGACTAGATGACCTCCACAGTCCCTTTCAGCTCTAGAACCAGAATCCTATAATAATAATAATGATAATAGTAACAACATCCAAGGTTTATGATAAGGTGGTTCCTACACCTACTGCAGATATAATAATAATAATTCACATTTAAATAGTGCTTTAAGGTTTATAGAGCATTTTGCCTATATTATCTTAGTTGAACCTTGTGAAAGAGGTACTATAATTATCCCCATTTTACAGATAAGGAAACTGAGTCTGAGAGATGTTAAGTGACCTGCCTAGGTTACATAGCTAGTAAGCATCTAAAACATAATTTGTTCGAGGCTCCAAATTCATCACTCTGTCCACTGCGCCACCTAGAGAAGGAATAGGAACAAGCTTTTGAAACCTCCAGAAACTTCTTTCTTGGTGTTTTATAATTCTAGTTCTAGAACTCTCAAGGGCCCAAGCTAGATCTAATGTTTGTGGGTGGCAGGGGAACCCAGAAGATAGAAGTCAGGGCTAACCTTACTAGGGTGGAAGAGACGGTGCCCAGATAAAGGTCTTGCTCCTGCCTTCTTCTCCTTCTCAGGTATGTTTTATAGACTGACTCTATTTTCTCCCCTTGTACCTTCTCTCTTCTTCCCCCACTCCCGAAACCAGGCGGCAATAAGGACTGATTCCCTGGACATGCAGGGTTTGGGCAGCAGGGAGGATGTTGTAACTGAGGTGAGCGTACCCCCTACCGCGCCCCCCCAAGACACTCCCAGCTGGGGCCGTTCCAGCATCAGAGTACAGCAACGTCCTCGGAACCAATTCGAGAAATCCAAGCACATGCCGCCAGCCCCCTGCCCGGGCACGGATCTTCTCCAGGACAGGTGCCAGCCAGGCCACGAGGCATCAGAGAACATTAGCTGCCTGGAACGACATGCCCAACCAAGCTGGGGCTCAAGCCCCAGGCCCCAACATCCCCCAACTCCAAAGGCGGGAGAACATCTAAGGGATCTGAAGAAATGTTACAGTGCAGAGACCCAGGGCCGTCCTCACCGGCCCACCTTGTGGCCAGATGAACAGAGGAGACACTCCATCGCAGTCAGCTCTCTGGACAGCTGTTCCCAGGCCTGCCCAGGCCCTGGTGCCTTGAGCCTTGGGGGCCAGGAGCTGAACAGGCCAGGGATAGGCCCTAAAAGCTGGCCCAAGAAAAAACTGAGCCCTCCTTGTATCTCCATAGAACCACCTGAGAGCCAGGGTTCCCGGCCCTTGCCCAACCCAGGTGTCTGCCTCCGGCGCAGGGCTCCATCCAGTGACTCCAAGGACCCTTTGGCCCCTGACAGCATGGCCATCTCCTCGCCCTCCCCAAAGAAAGACTTGCTGATACTTTCTAGTTTCTCCTCTGATCAGTTAGATCTGGAACCCTGAATCACCTTCCCCTTCCTCACTGGGCTCCACTGGGTGCCAAATCTCTCCTTCTGAGCTATATCCTTGAAAAAGTTCAGTATAAACCAAGGAGGGTATCACTTCTATCATCCTACCAGGCATTGGGTAAACAAGCAAATACAACTTCCAAAGACAGTTTAAATGCAGCAGTTTTGGGGTCATTGTGGTGGCTGAGGGGCACCAGACAGAGTGAGGGGTTGGGCCAGGAAGTTCTTCCAGGTGCCCAGGAGTGATTGGGAGAAAGCAATACGTCTGTGCAGAATCTCTATGTATATTCTATTTTATTAAATTAATTGACTCTAGTATTTGCGGGATGTACGACATTTTGTGACTTAAGAGATTTTTGTTTTCCTCTTACTTTATGTGTCTCCTAATATTTCTGAGAAGGCATCCATCTCTTGGCTATTTTAACTTAGAATAACCAGACTAGTTATAGTCCCCCCTCTTACAAAGCACAAGCTGTGACCGTGAGTGCATTAAGTCCCCAACTGTGTCCCATCTTCGGCAAAGAGAAAGAACAATCAAGAGGGGAGAGGGAGAGAGAGAGACACACACAGAGAGAGAGAGAGAGAGAGAGAGAGAGAGAGAGAGAGAGACAGAAAGAGAGGTTTGGAAACTAATGTATCTTTTTTCTCTTTAACCACGTTATTGTTTTCAGAAGGGAAAAAAAGTCATTTGGACAAAAGTCATTTTACAAATGCAATGGAAACCTTTTTTATATACATATATACACATATATATATATATATAATAAAAATGATTTTCCAAAATAAAAGTTAATCACATTTCAGAATAAAAGGGGGGAACAGAACTTGTTCAGTCAGTGAGGGATAGATGCCCAGGGGAACAGATGTAGTTACCCTAAAGTATTTGGAGAGTGTGAATGGTGTGTGTGTGTGTGTGTATGTGTGTGTGTAGGTGAGGTACACTACCAAACTCATCACTGAGTAAAGAAAGAACTTCCTCTCAAAATGAAAGAAGTCTCAGGAGAGGTTGATGAGGGAGGAGCAGTTCAAATTTCCCAAAGGTTGGTGGTTATCTCTTAGTCAGTGGGTTCTGCCTTGAATGTCTTTCATTTTAGATTAACTCTTGTTTCTTCTGACAGCCATCAGCAGTCCATTGAAAGCTACAAAACGATGTTAACGAAAGAGTTTTGGCTAATGATCGTGATTTCTTCAGCTTTTTTCAAATTTACGAGGTTGGGCAGAACTCTTGGGGGAACGGTAGGAAGGGAGAGGATATGGGAGCTGAGGTGTATGGACTTGAACTGTTTTTTTTTTTTCATTTTCCCCAGAGCAGATATTTTGACTTGTCCTTGAGCGGTAGGTTTCTTGTAGGTTACGGTGGTTTATGGTGAGCTCTCTGTAATCCATCACCTAAGATGCTGTTCCCCTAAAGCCTGGGGAAGCATTATGGAAGGTTTCTGCAGCAGAGGACTGTGGGGGCTCTCCATGGGGCAAATACTCTATCTAATCACTCGGCCTCCAGCCTCGACAATAGTGTCATTAGAGCCGGCACCTCCAGCGACTGCTCCATCACCACTTTGCATTGGCCGGGATCAAGTGAAACAAGGGAATTAGGGTTGATTAAAGCTGAGCTGCATCCTTTCTAGGCAGCAGTGTGGGCCTGTGGGCCTGGGGTGAGCACAGAGTGGACCATCTGCTAGTTTGGGCAGGGGAGGGGGGGCACCGGGAGAGCCTAGCAAGGCCCCCTAGGAGGGTGATGAATGAGCAACATCTAGGTGTTTACATGGTCTGGTGCTGCCTGCCAAGGGGAGCTGCTTTGTATACGGCCAAAACCGAAAAGGCGAGTCAGAAAGATGGGAGGGAGAGCCAAGAGGAGGGAGGCAGCCATGGGCAGAAAGGATCGTGGAGGAGAGGGGGAGATAAGGGACAGGGAAGAGTTACCTTCCTGGTGCTATAATATGCAATATTTCTGTCTGAAACCTGGTGCAAGGAGGCAGTGTCATCTGATCCACATGGAGCTCAGGTCTGCTTCTCATCCTTCCAGACACCTGCTCCCTACCACAGTCACCCCTAATTCCTGTCCTATTACTCCTAATCATCTCCTCTTACTTTTTATCCCTTCCCTGACTCCTACCTAGACACCATTCTTCCCGTTCTCTTGGCCACCCCCCTTCCTCATCCCATTGGCATGTATGTCCCCTCCCCCTAGGGTTGAGGTTTCTGTACTCCAGGGCTAGGTAAACTGTAGGACCGGTTTTTGTCAGCCCAAGAGCAGACCAGACCTGATGGGGTGGGGGATGGGATGGGGGCACTCAGGGCCTGGCCACTTTGTAAAATTGTGTATTTTCTAAGCTGTGGCGAGCTTTTCTAGTCACTCTTTTGGAGAAAAACAGTGCTAATCCTTAAAGCAAAAACCTGGTTTGTATCATTCTGGGGTGTGCGATAATGTTGGGCTTGTTTTCTTGGGGTGTCTGGGGAGGGGTGGGTTTATAGGATCTCTTTTTTTTCCTTTTTCCTTTTTTTTTTTAAAAAAAAGCAAAACTGTACAGAGCCCCTAGGGTTCCATCACCTGGTTCCGTTGATAGAATTTTTATATTTTTGTAGAACTCTCTTAGCTGTTTGTCTGTATCCTTTCCCTGGAACGATATGGGAGGGCGAGGGGAAAAGGGGTTGGGGGTTTTCTCCCCTGTGGGTTGGGGGCTTTACTCTAGATCAGAGAAGGCCCCACCTACCAAGGCCAGGGAACTGGACCTAAAGTCAGCCCAGTCCTCCCCCTTTTACCACCTCCCTCATTCCCCTCCCCCAGTCTTCCCTCAGATTCCTTATTACTTACTACCCCAGCCTATCCCTAGCACACCAGCACTTTACAACTGTGGAGTTTCTTAGTTTTATCTTTTGGGGGTGCCGGAGTCCCTCTTCAGAGGACCCCGGGGGGAAGACAGAAAAGGGAAGAGTCATGGGTTCTAAGCAATTCAAAGACCCTTCCCCCCTCTCCCCCCCACCCTCTTCTCCCTTGCAAGGGCCAAAATAGTCTGTATGGTTTGTTGCATGAAATGAGGTTTTTTGGAGGCCAAAAAGCTGAAGATATATTCCAGGTGAGGGGGGAAAAAGGTCTCCCTTCCCTCTGGCTCCAGCCAGGGTCTGTTCAGCTGGAAGGCTGTGGTGAGCCAGAATTCTCTGGAATTCTCTGGTTTCTTGTTATTACATCTCAAGCCCGGAGGGGGCAGTGCAGGAGAGAGATGCGGTAATATGGAAATTGTGGGTCAGAGTGAATAAAAAAAATACCACAAATAAGTGTGAAACCTGTACAAATGATGGAAACCCAGTGTGACTCTTGAAGGGGTTTTGAAATGAAAATCATGATGGCTCTGAATATATTAACAATAATAGTCATAATAATAATAATGATGATGATGATGATAAATAATCTTGTTGTCTGTCTGGATGGTTATTCCCTTCGTCCGTCCGTCCTGGGGCTGGGAGGAGGGGAGTGTTGAGACTGGCGGGTGATGTTGGTGGCACTCATTAAGTTTTGCAAAAGTGTTTTTTATAAGCATTATCTCATTAGATTTATGCAAAGACCATGTGAGGTAGGTGTTGCTACCTTCATTTTACAGATAAGAAAACTGAGTCTCAGAAAAGTGAAGCTAGCTTGTCTGTAGTCACAGAGCCAGTAAGTGTCAGAGGCTGGGCTGTGACCTCAGGTGACTCCCAGGACAGCATCCTTTTTCCTGCTCAGCTCTGTCTCTGTGGGAGGCTAGAGGGTGTGGGGTGGGGGAAATGGAGACAAAGGTAGGGTGGGCCCTCTCAGGGAGACTAGGCACTGGAACTTGGGGCTTGGAGGATGGATTGCTTTTGAACGAGTTTGGAGACAGGGTGGCCTCATCTGAGCTGGGCAAGAGCACCCCCACACACACACACACAACGAAAAGTGATACAGTCAGTATCTAAAGGAAAGACTAGCTGCAGTGTCCTGAGGAGCCTGCCCGCACACACTGCCTTCCCCACTGAAGGGCAAACCCTGCAGTGAGGGCAGAGACCAAGGATAGGCAAGGTGGGCAGCAAAGGAGGGCACAACATGGGGCTGAGGGATGGAATGGAATGAGGAATGCATTTGAATACTGCTCTTCATAAATGCACACATTTTTGAATGCTAGAAAATTCCATTTTCTGTGGCCTAAAGGCATTTTCTTTTGAGATAAATCCAAGCACGCATGCTACAGTAAAAGCTCCAAGTCTTCAGTGTCTAGTCACACACAGGAGGCACAACTTTCAAACATTTTCCAGGTCACACAAATACCTCGTCCTAGCTCTAAAGTATATTTATGGGGCCACCTTCCCCATGCTTTCTTACCCTTCCCCACCCCCACCAGCCCACACTTCCCTGTCTAGAATAGTACCTATGGCAGAGGATCTTAACCTGGGATCTTGATGGAGAGATTTCAGGGGGCCCCTCCATTTTAAAAAAATAATATGTTGGTCACTATATTTTAATATAGCTAGTTTCCTTTGTAATCCTATATATTTTATTTTCTGCATTTAAGAACATTATTCTGAGAAGGGGTCCACAGATTTCACCACAAGGCCAAAGGGCATTGACACATAAAAACGTTAAGAATCCCTGCTCTGGGGTATGGAGATCTAAAGAAACTGTTTTAAGGTCAGCACTTAGTAAAAATCTTCCTGTCCCTGCCCTGAGGATTTGGGGAGCAGTCCATAAATGGTACTTAAAAATTTTGAAGTTCGTGTCCATAGGTCAACCCACCTAATCAAGTCAGGGGTGGGGGTGAGACACCCTCCATACAAACACTCAGGCTGTTCATCTCTCTAGAGGGATTTTCTTTTAATTTGGGGCAGTCTTTGAGTTAGCTTCGGTAGAAATGCTGAGATCGGAGGGGAATCCACTGTGATTCTCCATCTCCCCCATTCCAAATCCCAGATTCCACTAGTGATGGCCTTGGACTAGCTTTTCTCCCTGAATTGAGTCTAACAGTGAATTCCCTTCAGAATGATGGAAATTTCATTTTTTTTTTTGGCATTTGCACAATGCCTACCTACCCCCAGAAGAAGTAATGGGACTAGAGAAAAGGGATTTAATTTTTAGGGGGAGAAAGGGCTCAAAAGCCCCTAAGGAAAGTTACCCTCAGGCTTTAAGGATTCTTTCCTCACCAAAAAAAAAAAATCAACCTTATTTCCCAAGATTGAGGCCAGTTTGGGGCTGATGGCAGAGCTTAACCAGCACTGACAGACACAAACTCTTACAGTGTGGGTATCCCAGGAGAGTGGGGCCCTAACACTGTTCACAGAGGGATGGAAGGAGACTCCAACTCCATGCCCTGATACCCAACATGAGAGAGAGTGTGGAAAGAAATGAGGGAAGACGGTGTCATGTTGTTAGAGCTTTTAATGGTGAGTTTAAAAAAATCCCAAGACAGTTTTGAAAATGGCCTGCTAGTAGGAACTGCAAACCTCTATACACAATAATCTTAGAAACACATGAAAATAAATGATGCTCTTCCCCCCATAGCTGCGTTCCATTAAGAATACAGGCATGCATGTACTTGTAGGTACGAATACACGTGCTCGCGCGCTCGCGCGCGCGCGCACACACACACACACACACACACACACACACACACACACACACACAAACCTGCTTTGGATATCACTCTGCCATTAAGGAATAGAGGGAGGGAAGGAGAGAGAATCAAACCAGAGGAGAAACTAAGCAGCCCTGAAAATCTAAAAACCAGACCCCTGTGCATTCCTAGAGGGTGTTCCCTGTGTCAGGGAAAAACTGACTCTAGAAAACCCCCTTTCTTACCCTTCCCATCTCACTCCATTTGTGGGCATCTCCTGGTACATATTCATAACATTGACCTTTAATCTCACCCCACCCTATCCTGCTCCTTTCTCTTCATTTGTCTGACCCTTCTTACCCTCTAATCTCATTGTCATTCAGTCGTTCAGTCATGTCCAATTCTTTGTGACCCCGTGGACCCTGTCCATGGGGTTTTCTTGGCAAAAATACTAGAGTGGTTTGCCATTTTCTTCTCCAGTGGATTAAAACTAGCAGGGGCTGGGTAACTTGCCCGGGGTCACACAGCTAGTAAATGTCTGAAGCCAGATTTGAACTCAGGTCTTCCTAACTCCAGGCACAAGGAGTCTAATCCACTGAGACAAGTAACTGCCTCTACCCTCTGTCCTACTCTGGCTCAAATCCCAGGCCTCACCCTCTTCCCAAACAGCCTCACCTTCCACCTGCTACTGTACACCCTCTACTTACTCATGGGAATTCTTAGTCCTGCTTAAAATCTCCATTCCCTCCCCTCATCTATGGTAGGAGCAATAACCATAAAAATTTCCTGCCATCTGGGGTAGGCTAGGGTTTTTTTTTTTGTTGTTGTTGTTGCTGGTGTTTTCTTTTCTCAAACAGGCAAAAAAAAACTGTACTGGAGACTTGATTGGCCCTGGGAGATGGGGGCTGGTGGGGGGTTAAGCCATTGATGTGACCTCCTAGTCATCTAAAGGCATAAAAGAGGCTAGACGAGAGTCATCACAGATCCCCCAGACTTGGTGAATGTCCTGCAGTCATGCACGTTAACTCACTTCGCCCTCTGGACCAGATGTGTTTCTGTATAGTGATGGGGGTGGGGGAAGTGTTTGCATATATCTCAGAGTCACTGACATGTCCTGGTCTAGTTTCCCTTCCAGGCATAGGTAAGCAAACCTAACCGTTAACTGTCATTTCACTCCAGTCTTGAATAAGAATCAGACAAGCCAGAGCCAGGCGCAACTTCCAACAGTTTGGTGTAGAAGGAAGGACTGAAGTAAATGGCATCATGACACATTGTGGCTGAAGTGTGGGAAGGACATTGCAAGTGAGGGGGACGGAGCGATAGGGTGGCCAAATGTGTGGCAAGAGCCGTTCTGGTGGCATTTAGGAAGTCCTAGAGAGAAGGCCCCATTAATAGGGAGGGAGGAAAGAAACATTTGTGAAACACCTACTATGTGCCAGACATAGTGCTAAGAGTACAACAACTCTGGGAGGTGCCTGCTACTGTGATCCCCATTTTAAAGTGGAGCAGACTGGGGATGAGGGAGGTTAAGTGTCACACAACCTGAGTGTCTCAGGCTGGATTTGAATTCAGGTCTTCCTGACTCCAGGCCCAGGATTCTCTCTCCCTATTAATTAGCTCAGTGGGTACTGAAGGAGACTTACTTAAAGATAACACCAGGTCAAGCATTCCCTGGCTTTTGTCAACAGGCCTAGAGAAGCTGGATAACCCAAATAAGGAATGTTAAAGTAGATCGGCCTAGCACATTCATCACCTAGAGAGAGCTCTTGGTTTTGAAGGACTGTTACATGATGGCAGGATAGCTAATGGTCTTGGAAACATCACAAATGAAAGCACTGATGCTGGTGGGGGTGGGAACTGACAAGCCACAGGTAGGAAGTGACAGACCATAGGCAGGAATTATGGTCTCTGACCCAGGGGTTTTGCTGGAAAATGGGTTAAATGCCACTGAGATCAAGGCCATAAGGGGAGAGAACGAGAACTGGGAACTTTCCCTGGTGGTACTAAAGCCTCAGGTCTATCCTTTTATGGCCCCTGGTACATGACTTGATCCATTTGGGGGCTGGAGAGTAGGCAGACTTTCACCACTAAAATCTGGGGAGGTTTCAGGAGTTCAAGCAACAATAATGATGAGTCACTGGAATGACAGCTTCTGAGGGCTGGGCTAATTGTGGAGATCTCTGCAGCCGAATTCTATTGGCTTGGGGAGCTCTCAGGAGACTTACTTTGGAAAAGCCATTTAAATAAATTCGAGGCCTCAGATGCAAACTGAACTTTGTCCTTTTTTAGATGGCTCAGATGAGGAGCTGGGGGTGGGGCGGGGACCTGTGGCCTCAAGGCCACATGTGGCCCTCTAGGTCCTCAAGTGTGGCCCTTTGACTGAATCCAAACTTCACAGAACAAATCCCCTTAATAGAAGGATCTGTTCTGTAAAACTTGGGCTCAGTCAAAAGGCTTTGCTTCTACTAAGGGGATTTGGATTCAGTCGAAGAGCTATTCTTGAGGACCTAGAGGGCCACAGGTTCTCCACCCCTGATCCCTAGTCTCGTAAAGATGAATTCCCATTGCAGCTGGTTCCCCATGCGGGTCTTCAAGGAGAGGGGCTGAAGTTTATAAAGGAGATCAGTTTGACAGACTGTATTGTGTGCCCCACACCACTCCTCTGGCCAGCCACACACTATGCTCAGCCTTCATGAGGACAATTAGGTTCCACCTCCTAGGAGGATCCCCACCCAAATGACATGTGGCTAAGGGTCTACCCTACCACACCACCAGACAGATGTGGACAGATCAACTGGTAGAATTTGATTGGGAAAACTGGACAAAAGTGGCTGTCTGGGCAAATATGGCTCTCATTGTAAATAGTTACTCTAGAGACGGTGGGAGGAGGCATAGCACCCACTACCAAGGTGGAGAATGAGGTCACCCTTTCCCAGAGAGAGCTTTGAGTATATCTCCTGAAATATGGCATTGGTGAGTAAGTGATCAGTCACCAGGCTATGGGGGCAGGGGGTGGAGTAACTAGTAAAACTGTATGGTTACATCTGTGATTACATCAGTAAGGAGTTTTCTATTTCACCTAGGTTTAAGGCATCCACTAGGGCTCCCAACCCAGTTGGAAACACTGAGTTACTCAAGTCTCTCTACATTCAGATCCTGGGAATTAGTTTTCCTTGGGACTAAGGCTGGTGGCCAAAGTACCGCTGAGGTTGGATCATCCTAGCTGTAGGACCACAAGTTCATCAGAGGCCATATTCCCAAGTTGAAGTGGACTGGAAATGAGAGGGTAGAGATGCCAGACACATAAGGGGCCATAAGACCCTGGAATACAGGTTACTGTCATAGTAGAAGGCCCCCATTGAGTCCATAGAGCTACCCCCATTTCCACCAGGGGTTTTAGAAGACGGGCAATAATAATAGGAATAGGAGAGAAGAAGAAGAAGAAGAAGAAGAAGAAGAAGAAGAAGAAGAAGAAGAAGAAGAAGAAGAAGAAGAAGAAGAAGAAGAAGGAGGAGGAGGAGGAGGAGGAGGAGGAGGAGGAGGAGGAGGAGGAGGAGGAGGAGGAGGAGGAGGAGGAGGAGGAGGAGGAGAACAAGCAACAGCAGCATTTAGTGTCTTAAAACTTGCAAAAGGCTTTATATAAATTATCTGATTTGAGCCTCAACAGCACTGGGGAATAGATACTATTATTATCCCTAATTTTACACATAAGGAACCTGAGACTGAGAGTGGTTAAGTGATTTGCCCAGGGTTTACAGAGCTAGCAAGTATCTGAGTCAGGATTCAAGCTCAGGTCTTCCTGATTCTAAGGCCATGGAGGGAGAGAGCATCCTTGCCTAGGTGGGAAACTCCCCGTCTGGGGCACACTTGTAGTGGCTAATCAGGTTGAGTGCTTTGTGGGAATCGACATTATGTGCTTTGGGGCGTCTGCACCTATGGGCAACATTTATGCTGGTTATTACGGTCAGGGCCAAATGAAAACCCTTAAAATTGCTCAAGATATTCTGCATAGTTAATACCAAAGAATAATGAGGCTCTTGGGAAGTAAAAAATATTTCCTCTCTATTGATGGAGATGATGGAGGCTGTAATACTTTGCCATAACAATTCCCTTGTGTTGCCACTGAGGAGGAGGATGGTACCTGGTAGTGATACAGTTGCAAAAATAAAAAAATAAAAAGAGCGTCCTTGAAGCCAGTTTTTAAAATTGCCACAGAAGAGAACAGAAGGGAGGCCAGAAGGAAGCAGAGACAAGTGAGACAGCTTTGAAATCATATGTCAAACTGATCATATACTTCAAAGGAAAATCAGGCTCTATGTAATAGTTGCAGTTTCATGCACACACCTTTTTTTCTGGTTCTATTATTTATATGGAACTGTTTTTATTTGGTGTTTTAGTTCAGCCTTTTAAAAAATTAAATAAATAAATTAAGAAAATTCTGTGTTTACGCTGAACATCAAGTTCTTGGAGAGACAGTGGCTAAGAAGAGCCCAGATGATTCTGGACACAATCTAGAACCAGCCATTGACATTTGCTTCTTTACAACCTAAAAAAGGAAGCCCAGAAGCTTATTATACCCTTCAGGGTTTTGAAGAACCCACAATTCCCACCTGGATTTCTGGATAGCCTCCATATATCAAGTTACTCTCAAGTCTTTTTCCAAGTATGTCCCAGAATAAGCTACAACTCTGGAAGTAAGCCATCCAGGAGACTCTTCCCCTGAGCCCTTATTCAATCAGTGAACAAGCATTTATTAAGCACTTACTGTATGCCAGGCACTATGATACAAAAAACCCCAAACAAAATAAAAAGCAGTCCCTGCCCTCAAGAAGTTTCCACTCTAGTGGGGGAGACCACATATATATGTATATGTATATATATATATATATATATATATATATATATATACACACATATATATACACACACACTCTATATATATATATATATATATATATAGAGAGAGAGAGAGAGAGAGAGAGAGAGAGAGAGAGACAGAGACAGAGAGAGAGAGAGAGAGAGAGAATAACCGAAGGTAGTTTGAAAAGGGCAGACATTAGCAGATGCGGGCACTAGGAAAGGTTTCCTGCAGTCAGGATAACTCATCTTCCAGAGTTCAAGTCTAGCCTCAGACACTTACTAGCTGTGTGACCTTGGGCAAGTTACTATTGGCTTCAGTTTCCTCACCTGTAAAATGAGCTAGAGAAGGAAATGGCAAACCGCTCTAGTATCTTTGCCAAGAAAACCCCAAATGAGGTCACGCAGAGTCAGACATGACTGAAAATGACTGACCGACAACAAAAAGCACCCCACGAGGCCTTTGTTTTTAGAGATCTCTGTCCATAAAGAGCAAACTGAGTGATCGTGGGCAAGCGATAGGGGCACCAGATCAAAGGACTGCTAGACTTCTAGAATCGCAAGCTCCTGAAGCAGCCACTTTTGAAATAGAGTTACCTATCTGGTACAAACTCTAGTTGATATTAAAAGGCTTATTCATGGTCATACTCTCATCCTTTGTCCAGAGTTTCCTATTATGAGTGTAGTAATACAAGATTGGCCCTTTAACAAGGTGGGTAGGATGCAGGAGGCCCCTATTGTTAAATGGAAACAGTATATTTAAGATCTAACTCACCCAGGTCCTTTGGGGGTTAGTGTGACACCTTCATGAACAGGTTACAACTCTGCCAGAGACTGAGGCCTCAGTCTAAGCCTCAACATTCTGTCTCTTCCACACTAGCCTAATGGGTCTCTACCTCTTAGGACGTGGCTCCTGAGGAATGCCATTTTGCTGGGTTCACTGACAGATCCACCTGCTAAAAGAGAAGCCATTAATCCAGTAACAGAGGATATCTTGGGGAAAGGAGTCCCAATGGGACACCCAGGCAAATGGGTCCAGTAGGCTGAGCTATAGGCCACATAGCTGATATGAGAGAGGCTTGAAGGATAAGATCTTCATCTACACTGATTACTGGCCATGGTCTTTGGAGAACTAGACAGAACAAGACTGGTTGATCAAAGGCTCTCTTGTTTGGAGTGAAGACCAGTCAAGAAATCTTTTCTGATGCTTCCCCACTATGTAGCTGTTGGTGGAACAGGTCAGTGCTCAGTAAAGACATCATGTTCTCCCTGCTGAACTAAGGAACCAGATTGACTCCCTTCTGAAAACAGCAGATTTTGGGGAGTGGATCCAGTGCCAATCTGGACATGGTGACTGTGATGCCATCTTGAGTTGGGTGAGGGATCACATAGATTCCTAACTAAGGTTGAATAAGCTGCTTCTGCCCATTGATGATCCTTAAGCCTACCAGAGCTCTCCTCCTTGAAAGACCCATATGGCATTCTCCTGCATGGGCCCTGATTGGGAACTTCATTTTATTGGCCCCCTTCTCCCATCTCAGGGCAAGAGGTTTGCCCTTACTGCAGTTGATGCCTATTCAAGATATGTCATTGCCATGCCTGTCAAGACTACCATTGTGGCAGCTGCCATTAAAGCTCTTGTGGAACATATCCTTCTTCCTTAGTGATCCCCTTGAATTATTGCCTCTGATCAGGGCGCTCACTTTTCCCCAAAAGAGGCCTGAAGTTGGGCTCCTACCAACATATCTGCTTGGTTTTTCACCTCCTATACTATCCTCAGGAAAGGAAAAGGCTCCCCATTCTAGCAGTTTCGTAATTCCAGACTCTAGGAAGACTTGCCTGATAAGGATGGATTGTTTTTAAATAATACCAGTTGACTCTCCCAGGCCCTTCTTTATTCCATCTTCCACAAATTATATGAACTTCAAAATCCCTGCCTCTTCAGAGGACTCCCTTGGGAAACAGCTCAGGTCCCTTTCAGTGGTGAGGTCTCCTTTACTCTGGAGAGTTCAGATGATTCCTTCTCAGAAAAGACTTGAGGAACCATGAGGTAGAATTGCTGGGAGGTGCCTTGTTTTCTATTGACATAGGGAACTGAAACTATCTGTGCATAACCATGCTGATTGTCAATTCACTTGGGAAAAAAGATAGCAGATTTGGTGGCAATCCTGAGTGCCTGGATGAAGGTGAGAAAAAGAAGCTTTAGAATAAGAAGATAAGCCCTCAGTAGAGGCCTCTAAAGGAGTCAAGATTTGGTACCATCCCTTTGGTAGAGCACCAAAGAAGGGGGAGCTTCTGGTTGGTGGACCAGGGAATGCTAAATGGGTACGGGGTAAATCTTGGTATCAACTCAGATCCCAGGACATGCAACCTAGAATCTTAGATGCATGTAAGACATTTATTACCTCTTAGCTCCTTTACAAATGACCCTGACCCATGATGAATAATTGATGGTCAGGCCATCTCTAGATAGAGATGAAGGGGGTTGTCTCTGAGTCAGCATGATGTCCTGGCTGAATATTTCTTTCTCTGTTGTAACTAAGTAAATCTTTTCTTGTTAGCTGTTTAATGGGTCCATGAGTTTCTCATTTTGTTTCAGTCTCAAACCTGAACTGCCAGACTGGACTGAAGCACCACTTTTTCTATCAGTACCTTTCCTAGACTAACAGAATTAGAAAAGGAAAGATAGGAGAGTCTTAAAGGCTATTATTATAATAACAGCATAGATTTAGAGATGTAAGGACATACCGGAAGTCACATCACTTTACAGAGGCAGAAACAGTGATGCTTGGTTCCCTTTTTGTGTGACTAGAGAAAGGGATGTAGTAAGTCTATGAGTCACCAGGTGGCAGTATGAGGCATCATCACCACCATCACACCCTACCACCACATCCCTTACCCCATACCAACTCCATGCCTGGAGTGCCGGCTTCTCATGTAAACACTTTGGCCCTGTAGCCTCTAAGGTCTTTATTTCAGGGGTACCCAGTGGCAAATAGGAATCAGGAACATCAGAGATCAACTGAGGATCGCCCCTCAAAAGTGGATGAGGAGTGGCCTAGATCACTGACCTGGAGAGGGACACCAGATTGTGTAGGCAGGGAGGGAGAGGTCGTGGAGCCTCATTCCAGCCAGGACTAAAAGGCAATATCCTGCAGCTGGGTACCTCCTGGAAGTAAACTAAAAGGCTTGCTTTGAAGTCTTCTTGACATTTCCTGTTCATTCCAGATGTTCTGGATATGCTGATGAAGCTGAGGTTGCTAATTAATTTGTTTTATTTTGTAAACTCAGAGTTAGGGGTTGAGGAGTCTAGCATGTCGATGAATACAAAATAAGATGCAAATGAAGATTTGGAGTGAAGGTCTCTAGTAATCTTTCTTCTTGATTATGCAAAAGGAATAATCAAGGTTTGATAAAGAAGAACCTTAGCGTTGGCCTAGAGGGATGGATTTCGGTTTGGTATCTAATCTACCGGTGCTGTAGGTGTTGAAGGTGGGAGGAGGGAAGAGAGAAAAAGAGTGGAGGGGAGTGAGAAGAGGAAAACAGGAGCAATTAGAAGAACAAAGTGAATGTGTTTGGAGTGGAGGGGAGGGGAGGCCAGTGTCAGGGAAGGACCAGTGAGTAGTAGGCTGAATCCAATCTGCACCCTGTCCTTGGAAACACAGGGGAGAAGCTTCTCAACGCTAGATGAATTCAAGCAAAAAAATCTGATTAGATTTTTTAAAAATCTTTAATCCTTTTAATTGATTTTTAATCAGGTTTGTTGAACTAGTTCCCCCATTTGCTGTCCCAGTCCCTTTCTCTCTCCTCAAATTTCTTTCTCTCTCCCTTGCTCCCATTCTCTCTGTCTCTGTGTCTCTTTTGGTCTCTCTCATTTATTTTCTCACTTTTCCTCCCCCTTCTGTACTCTCCAACCTCCCTTCCCCTTTCTAGACTTCCCTCATCCTTCTTCTCCTTCTCTGTTCCACTTCTCTCTCCTTCATGTCTTTCTCTTTCTAGCTGTCTCATCTCTCCCTACCTCCCTCTTCTTTTCCCTCTTGAGAGATCTCATGGTACGGTGGAAAGAGTCCTGGCTGTTCAGATAGAGGACCCAAGTTCAAATCTCACCTCTTCCTAAATTCAATCATAACATCAAACCATTCTCTCTTTCCCAGTGCCTTCCTCCTATCAAAACTATTCTTTGTTCTTATCCTAGCCATGACCTGCAATCTCTCTACCTTTCAATATGTTGCCGGTTCATCACCCCTGCTCTGACTACAGTCTCTCTGCTTTCTAATCTTGACTCTCTTAGTGAACCAATTCAACTCTAAACCCTCTTAAAAACTGGAACCCCTTATTCCCTTGTTTTATCAACACTGACACTGCCAAACCCCTACCTTAAATGACTCCTGACAGCAGCCTCCTCTGCTCTTACTCACTGCTTGAACAGTCATTAAAAAAAAAAAGTCACTCTACAAAACTAACTGGGTCCACTACAAGTTTATGTTATCTAATCTCGATTGAGCCCTCAAGGCTCAAATGCAGCAAGGCAACTTTTTATTTACCCCTTATTGATTCTTTATCCCACTCTCCAAGACCTCTGTTCCTAATCTTTTTTTTTCAATCTTCCCACTAGACCCCATTTTCTCAGCTGAGAGCCTTGCCTCATCCTTTACAGAGAAACAAGAGACCATTTGGCATCCTTCTCCCCGCATTTCACAACCCTGATTCCACATCTCATAATCACTTAACATCATCCCCAACTATCTCCTCCTTTGCTACAGTCTATGATGAACAGTTTACACTTCTCTCTAAGGCCATTCTCTCTACACGTACCCTTGATCTCATCTCTTCCATTCCATTTTAACCCCCACTCCCTTTCAATCTCCAATTCAACTCTAAACCCTCTTAAAAACTGGAACTCCTTATTCCCTTGTCTTATCAACGCTGCCAAACCCCATCCTTAAATGACTCCCAACAGCAGCCTCCTCTGGTTCCTTCCCTGTTGCCCCATGTCTCCCCGTCTTTAAAAAGTCCTTGCTAGATCCTACCACTCATACTATCTTTTCTCTTTCTTAGCCAAACTCCTTGAAAAAGCCATCTACACTTAGTGTGCCTGCTTCTTCTCTCACTCTTTTCAAAACCTCATATAATATGACTGCTGACTTCATCACTCAACCAAATCCGCTCACTCTAAAGTTACCAATGAGAAAGTTTAAAATTTTTTTTCTGTAAAATACATTTTTATTAATAGTTTTTAAAATGTCATCTAAACTTCCCAATGTATCTTTCTCCTTCCCCATCCCAGAGAGCCATGCCTTACAGCAAAGAATTAAAAAAGAGGGTCAAAAACACTTCAGCAAAACCAACATATCAGAGAAAACTGATATGATATGCAATATTTTATCCCCACAGGCTACAGTTTCTACAAAGAATTGGGGAAGAGCCTTCTCACATTTCTTGGTCATTGCAATTTTACAGCATTTAATCTCAACTATTTATCACTATTTAAAACAATTGGAATGGAAATATTATACATATATGTATATATGTATCTCTCCACTATATTGTTTTCCTAATTCTGATTCCACCACTCTGCAATGATTCCCATGATTCTCTGAATTCATCATATTTGTTGTTTCTTACAGCATGATAATATGTATGTATGAGTGAATGAATAAAGGAATAAATTTTAAAAAGCATTTACTAAGCACTTATTGGGGGCAGCTAGGTGGTGAATTGGATAGAATGCCAGGCCCAGAGTCAGGAAGACTCATTTTCCTGAGTTTGAATCTGGCCTCAGACACCTGGTAGCTGTGTGACCTTAGGCAAGTCACCTAACCCTCTTTTCCTCATCTGTAAAATAAACTGGAGAAGTGAATAGCAAACCACTCCAGTTATCTCTGCCAAACAAACTCCAGATGAAAAATGAACATCAAGCACTTATTATGTGCCAAGCCCTCTGCTAAATATTAGGGATCCAAACACAACAGGGTAGGCATTCCTTACATACAAGGAACTTGTATTCTAATAAGAGAAGACAGCACATGTCTGGGAAATGTTGACAAGGGAGGGGTATTTCGGTCTGGAACGATACAGGGTTGGTTTTGATCTCTGCAGTCTTTGACACAATCACCCTCTTCTCCTTGAAACTCTCTTCTCTCTCAGTTTTTGAGACACTACTCCCTTCCAGCTCTCCTGCCTATCTAACTACGCCTTCTGAGTTTCCTTTGCTGGACCTTCATCCAGGTCACACCATGAATATCCCACCGGGTTTTGTCCTGGACCCTCTTCCCTTCTGCCTCTGTATTATTTTACTCAGTGACCTCCTTAGCTCCCATAGATTCATCCTGCCCTAACCTCTTTGCCGATCTATTCCAGCTATCTATTAGACATCTTAAATTTAACATGTCCAAACCTGAACTTCCAAACATCCCTATTATTCTCAAGGGTACCACCATTCTCCCGGTCCCCAACGCTTGCAACCTAGGTGTCATCTTTGACTCTGCACTGTCCCTCACCTGTCATATCCCAACTGTTGCCAAAACTTGTCACTTTCACCTCATCAGTTTCACCTCTTCAATTTCCCTTGCATGCATCCCCTTCTCTCCTCTGATACTGCCACCACCCTGGTGCAGTTAGAATCTCCTCAAACCTGGACTTTTGCAATAGTTGATCTGCCTGTCACAAGTTTCTGTTGACCCCAGTCCATCTTCCACTGAGCTGCCAAAGCAATTTTCCTAAAGCACAGGTATTGAGCATGCCACCTTCCTCCTCAGTAAACTCCACTGACTCCTTATCACCTCCAAGATCAAATATAAAACCGTATTTTTGGCATTCAGAGTCCTTCACAACCTAGTCCCACCACCTTTCCAGTCTTCTTACATCTTTTAGTTCAGTCATGTTTGACTGTTTGTTACCCCCTTTAGGGTTTGGCAAAGATACTGGAGTGGTTTGACATTTCCTTCTCTGGACAGATGAGGAAACTGAAGCAGAGTCAAGTCACTTGCCTGGGATAAAACAACTAGTAAGTGTCTGAGGCCCTATTTGAGGTCCTGAACATAAGTCTTCCTGATTCCCAGCCCAGTGCTCTGTGCTCTATGGCGCCTAGCTGTCTTCTTATACCTTACCTCCCCACAATGTTAACTGGTCCAGTGACACTGGACTTTTTGCTGTTCACACAAGATATTCCATCTCTTGATTTGGGGCATTTTCACCGGCTATCCCCCATGTTTGAAATGCCTTCCCTTCTCACCTCCACCTCTTGGCTCCTCTAGTTTCTTTCAAGTTCCAGCTAAATTCCCAACTCTACAGGAAGCCCTTTTCAATCCTTCTTAATTCTAGCATCTTTGTTGATTACTTCCTCTGTATACTGTATACAGTTTGTTTGCATGTGGTCTCTGCCATTATATTGTGAATTCTTCAAGGGCAGGGACTGTCATTTTTCTTTCTTTGCATCCCCAGAGCTTAGCACAGTGCTTGGTAGAGAGTAGATACTTAATACATGTTTATTGGCTGGCTGACTAACCTATAAAGGATTAGATTGACACACCCTTTCCAGGAGCAACGGCAGCATGGATTTGAATAGAACTGGAAAGGATAGGGGGGTGGGGCTCTCATACACAAGGTTGGCAAGGCAGCTGGTAAGAAAATGGCAGGATTATAGAAAGTGAAATAAAGCATAGCTGGGGCCTGCCTGAAACCATAGGCCAGGTGAGTCACTCACCCATAAGCAGGGGTGTGCTGGAGTCACCTCCAACCAGACCACTTGAGCCAATTGTTAAATTCAGTGTGAGCACTTATAATTTGGAAATTGGCAGTGCCACAAATTGGGGCTCGATTTATTGTTTTGCTTATTGCATAGATATAGAAAAGAAATAGAGAAAATGTTAATAATACAGGTTAAAAGGATGTCATACAGCCAGGTCATTTAACAACATCCCCCTGCTGATCAGTCCATGGAGTGTAATATTCCATTATATTCATGACAGTTTGCTTAGTCATTCCCTTGTCTGTTGGATCTTGACTTAGGGATTAGACCTATTAGTGAAAGGAACTCCCATGAAAAAAATTTCTCTACCAATTTTGATTATCACCTTCTGGGATGATACTTAGAGCACTGGGAGGTTATTTTACTTGCCCAGAGTTTACAGGGCTTAAACCCAGATCTTTTCAACTTCAAGGACAATTCTCTATCTACTGTGCTATGCTGACTCTCATCCAGTTCTTTGCTACTGAAGAAAGTACTACCTTAAATATTTTGGTGTTTATGTGACCTTTCTTTTTGGCATTGACCTACTTGGAGAACATGCCTAGCAGTATAATCTCTGGGTCAAAGGGAGTGCATATTTTAATCACTTTCTTAGCATAATTCCAAATTACTTCTCAGAACATATGGACCAATTCATGGTTCTACCAACAGCACATTAGTGTGCCTGTCTTTTCACAATTCCTCCTACATTGATTATTCCCAATTTTTGTCATCTTTGCCAATTTGCTGAATGTGGAATGAAACCAAAGTTCTCTTAATTGCCAAATCGAATGACCTCTTCTTGGTCCTCATTCCTTCTTGACCTCTCTGCAGCGTTTGACACTTGGGACCACCCTTCTCTTCCTGGATACTCTCTCCTCAGTGTTTTCATAATGCTGGTTTCTCCTACTTGTCTGAGTCTCCTTTGCTAATTCATCATTCATGTCACATCCACTAACTATGGGTTTACACCAGCTCTCTGTCTCTGACCTTCTCTTTTCTTCTGATTCTCTCTCACTTGGTAACTTCATCAGCTATCCTGGGATCAATGATTATCTCAGTGTAGATGACTCACAGATCTATATATCTTGCCTTAGTCTGTCTCCTGAGCTCTAGCCCCTCATAGCCTTTTGGACATCTCCAACAGGTTATCCCAGAGCCATCTCAAGCACAACGTGTCCATAACAGAACTTACCTTTCCCCTTAAACCTTCTCTTCTTCAGAATTTCCTTATTACTGGCCATGGTACCACTATCCTTCCAGGCATCCAGGCTCACAACCTCAGTGCCATCCTCAGCTCCTCATTCTCACTCACTCTATATCCATTGAATTGCTAAATCTTGCCATTTTTCTCTCTATGACTTCTCTTGTATAGGCTTCCTCCTCTTCACTCACACAACCACCAACCTAGTTCAGGCCCCTCATCATGCCTCACCTAGACTGTTGCAATAGCCTCCAAACTGGTCTCCCTTCTTCAAGCCTCTTCCTACTCCAATCTATTCTCTACATGGCCAACAAAGAAAATTCTCTAAAGCACAGCTCTGACCAAATCATTCCCCTACTCTATAATTTCTAGTGACTCCCTATTACCTCTAAGGGGCAGGTAGGTATTGAAGTGGATAGAGTGCCGGGCCTGCAGTCAGGAAGACTCATCTTCCTGAGTTCAAATCTAGCCTCACTTACTAGCTGTGTGACCCTGGGCAAGTCACTTAACCTTGTCCACCTTAGTTTCCTTATCAGTAAAATGAGTTGGAGAAGGAAACAGCAAACTACTTTAGTATCTTTGCCAAGAAAATTCCAAATGGGGTCATGAAGAGTTGGATCCAACTGAAGGATGACAACAATTACCTCTAATGTCAAAGATAAACTCCTGTTTGGCATTTAACATTCTTCTATCTCCCATTTCCTTGTTTCTGTATTGGCTCTTTCCTGTTCCTGGGATGCTATCCCTTCTTTCCTTTACCTCTTGGAATGGCTAGTTCCTTCAAGATTCAGCTCAAGCCCTACTTCCTACATGAAGGCTTTCTTGATCCCCCTAATTGCTACTGCACTCCCTCCCCAAACTACCTTATATTCATTTGGCATATATTATAAATTAAGATTCGGTATATATTATATATGTACATGTTATCTCCCCCTAGAATGTAAGTGCCTTGAGGGCAGGAACTACTTCAATATTGTCTTTGTATGCCCAAAATTTAGCCTAGTGCCTGGCACATAATAGGTGCTTACTACATGCTTGTTGATTAATTGAGTGATTATTGTATGACCTTGAACAAATCATGTCCCCTACCTGGTGACTTCCCAGCTTCCTTATCTGTAAAATGAGGTTGGACTAGATGGCCTCTGGATCCCCTCTAACTCTAGATCAAGGATTATTCACCTTCCTTCTCCTTGTCTCCTCATCCACTTTGTCCCTCAATCTCCTTCCCCGTTCACGTTTCCTTTTTTTCTCTTGTCCTTTAATCTTCCATGTTTCTCCCCTCTCTCCTTTTGTCCATCTCTCCATGGTTCCTCTCTATCTCCCTCATATTTCTTGGTTACACTTCCCTTTCTCTGTTTCTCCTCTTATTCTGTTTCTTTTTCCTTTCCCTTGGTGTTATCATGATTATTCTGCATATTTCCCTGTGTTATCTTATTTCTTCGTTTGTCTGCTTTTTCAAAATGTCTGTTGCTGGGTTTTCCTGGGTCTTACCTGGGTATTGTGCACGCTCAGCCTGCCTGTCTACCTTCACCTATTCCTGAGAACTGCAGGAAGGGCTCTAATTAGTATTGGAAAAGGACTGAATATAAGGTAATTTGGTCTCTACCTGCTCCAGCTTGGAGAAAAAGGTTCAGTACCAGAAAATGGAACAGGTGTAGTTCATTTCTCTGCACTTGGGACCCATCCCCTATTGATTCTAGATCCAACAGCTGAGCCTACCATCTAAACAATGAAAGGCAGCCAAAGTGACTATCAGACGTCTCACCCAGTGATGGGTTGATCCATTTACAACTCTCAGGAGCCCCAAAGCACCCAACTTCTTCAAGCAGAAAAAACAAACAATCGGGATCCCAGAGCTAGCACCCAATGCCAACATGGCTGGCCTTGATGACCATGACTCCATCTTATAGGACTACGTACAGATAAGAAGCCTACAATGCAGTCTATTTTACATGGACTGCAACAGAAGAGAAAGTACCAAATTTGTTCCTTATCCTTTATAAGGGGGGAAGAGTGAGAGGAGATGACAGCATAGGTTCTGACAAAAGCTCTAAAGATGTGGTTGTCCAAGCTCATCCTGGGATCCAGAAGAACTTTCAGCATGCTCTCATTTACACCCATCAAGCACATGAGGCTCACAAATGATACCTGATTGTAAGGATAGGCACTAGTCCTGTGATTTCATCAGTGTAGGGAACTCCCAAGTGAGTAATCAATCTCTCTCTACCTACTCAGGTTGGCTTCTTCTCTCTCTGAAACTCAGTTTTAGAGACATACCTAGAGCACTGACAGGTTAGACAATATACCCTAGGCCATATAGCCAGTGCATGTTGGAGACAGGACCAGAATACTGCTACTCTAGACTCTAAGGCCAGCTCTCTAGCCACTGAGCCACACTGCCCTTCCCTGTGCAGTTAAAAAAATGGAAGCATACAGATATGTAGTGAGACCAAAGTCACATGGCTGAAACCAGAATCCAGAGGTCTTTGTCCTAGGCCTGAGCTGTGATAGAGAGAGAGGTAAATGGATGGATGGATTGTGTATTTGTCCTTTGTTTTTGAAGAGGATCATGACATCAGGAAAATGATGACATGCCTTGCAGTTGACTTTGATTTGAGTGAGGGAGGACTGTGCAAGGTCACCAGCCTCACTTTCTCCTCCAAAGCCATCTGGGTCCAATAGCCTGTATTCATCAGGATGACTAGAGATGGCCCAGGATGCTTTTGGAGACCCTGGCCCTTTCAGGTTAAGGCCTTTTCAGATTCTCACTTTGAGTGAGGTAAAGCTCATTCAGTGAATGGGCCTCTTTAAGAAGTGAGTCAAGGGATGGCCCCTTTAATGAGTAAAAAGAGAAAAAAATCAAACTGGGAGAGGAAGACCCTCAGGGTTGCTAATCAAAAGAGAAATAGTTACCATTGACATTCACTCTGGGCCAGGAGGGCCAAAATTATAGCCCTTAAGTGGAGCTTGGGCAGGGACCTACTGTGGTCCAATCTATGAGCTTCAGAGTGAAATGGGGGGGGGGCAGGAATCTAGCCAGTAAACCCCAAGTTAACTTGGGAGCTTCTGGCTTACTGGCTAGATTCCTTCCTTCCTTCCTTCCTTCCTTCCTTCCTTCCTTCCTTCCTTCCTTCCTTCCTTCCTTTCTTTCTTCCTTCCTTCCTTTCTTTCTTTCTACATGGACCCAGCCAGTTGGGTAACTCAGCTCAGCCTCTACCTCTCCTTCTCTTCTCCAAAGGAAGGTAAATTTCAATGGCTGGAAGGATGGATGGATAGAGAGATAGAGATAGAGATGGATGGGTAGAGAGGTAGAAAGAGAGAGAGAGAGAGAGAGAGAGAGAGAGAGAGAGAGAGAGAGAGAGAGATGGATGGATTGTCATGTACCAGGCACTGTGCTAAGAGCAGGGGATGCATATTCAAGCAAGCAGTCCTTTGACCCAACTATATCACTACTGGCCTATACCCCAAAGGAATCAAAGAAAAAGGAAAAGAATCTATAAGTACAAAAATATCTATAGTAGCTCTTTCTGTGGCAGCCTTAAATTGAAAACTAAGGGAAAGGGTATCTTATTGGAGAAGGGCTAAACAAATTGTAGTATATGAATGTAATGGAATATTATTGTACCATAATAAATGATGAAATGAATAACTCTAGAGTAAATTAGGAAGATGTCTACAAAATGATGCAGAGCCAAGTCAGCAGCACTAAGAGAACAATTTGTACCATGACTACAACATTATAGAGAAAAACAACTCTGAAAGACTTAGAAGTGTGACCAACACAATGAGAAACCATGAGTCCAAAAGAATTAAGATAAAACACACCATTTGCCTCCTCCCAAAGAAGTGATGAATTTAAAATGCAGAGAAAAACATACATTTTTGGACATGGCTAATGTGGTAATTTATTTTGTTGGACTATGTAGTTACATATTGAGGGATTTGTTTTTCAGGGTTTTTAAAAGTATTTGCTCAATGAGGGTTAGTAGAAGAAATAGATTCATTTTTTTAAATATTTGTTACTTTAAAAAAATTAAAGTTATTTTAAAAATGAGTACAAGCAAGCAAGTAGATACCTGCCCTCAAGGGGCTTACATTATTATTTAAAGCATAATTTTTTATTGATCTTTTGATTTCATGTTGCCTAAATTTCCCTTGCCTAAATTTCCCTTTGCATCCCTTCCCATGCCCCTTCCTAGAGAACCATCCCATATAACAAAAAATTTAAAAAATAACAAAAAAGAAGAAAGAGAAAAATCTGAAAATGTATGCAATGATAGACATCTGTGGGCCTCCCCTTCTGCAAAGGAGTGGAGGGGGAAGATGTCTTTTCATATCTCTTCTTCTGAACCATGCTTGTTCTTTGTAATTTTGCAACATTAATTTTCCACTCTTTTGTTGTTATTTTCCCACCAATTACAGTGTTTAGTCATGGTGTATATTGTTTTCTGGGCTCTGATTACTTCATTTTGCATCAGTTCATGTCTTTCCATGCTTCTCTGTATTTATCATAGTCATCATACAGAACATGACATTCAATCACGTGATGCAGTGGATAGGGCACCAAGCCTGGAATCATTAAGTCCTGAGTTCAAGTCTGACCTCAGATATTTACTAACTGTGTAACCCTGGGCAAGTCATGTAACTTCTGTTTGTCTTGATTTTCTCAAATGCGAAATGGGGATGATAATATTGCGAGGGTCAAAGGAGATGATATTTACAAAATGCTTCTCAAAACCTCAAAGCACTATTTGCTATTCTTATTTTGATCCACAATGAGCTTAGCCATTCCCCAATTAACGGCCTTCTACTTTGTATACAATCCTTTGCTAACACAAAAAGTGCTACTATAAATATTTTGATATATGCAGGGACTTTGTTTTTATCAGTGATCTTCCTAGGGGTACATGGCTAGCAGTAGCATCTCTGAGACAAAAGGACATAGACGTCTTAGTCACTTTATTTGTACGATACTAAGTTTTTTAAGATTGTACTATTCACATCTCTACCAACAAAGCATTAGTTGTGCCTATTGCTCCACAATCCCTCCAGTATTGACTAATTTCATCTTTTGTCATCTTTGCCAATTTGCTGAGTATGAGATGACACCTCAGGGCTGTTTTGATTTTCATTTTCTCTTATTGTTTTAGTTATTTGGAACATTCTTTCATGTGCTGTTAGTAGTTATCTTATAGGGCATGTTTTACTAGAAGGGACCTGTCCCTCATGGTTCTTGGTCAGTGAGAGTCACCTCAGACATTCACTGAGTTATTGTTTAATCAAATGGAACATAACCAGTATAAGTTGTGCCCATTTCCCTCTTTACTAATGTCACCTTTGTGCCTCAGTGAGGGGGCTGCCACCCTCTGGTTTTGCATCACACATGGAAGACTGCCCTCCATGCGTTTAGATTGTAGCAATCCACAGAAAGACTGTGGATCCAAGAGGGAAACGAGAAATGATTCCTGGAAGGAGCATCTGAGATTGTGAGGAAGCTCTGAGGTCCCACTTCATTAGAGGGGACTACGGACCCTTTAATAAAATGCCATTGGCTCAGAGCTCTGCCTGTGTCTCTCTTATTGTAAGCTGAATAATCTTTATCCCCATAACATCTTTGTTTATTTATCTATTGGAGAATGGATTTTGGTAGTACATATTTCTGCCAGTTCTGCCAATTCTTTAGGACCCAGGAAGTCATAGGGGAAGGGATGACAGAAAAAAGGCTCGGGCTCCACCCTACCCTAACATGTCCTTCTATATATCTTGCCTACCAAAGCCTTATTTGGAAAATCTGATACAAAGATTTTTTTCTCATACAACTGCTTCCCTTCTAATATTGACAATGTTATGATAATAATAATAATAAAGATATTATTATCATCAATACTATCTAGGACCAAGTGGTTCCAAGAGCAAAGTCCAATTATCCTGTGGCAAGGTGATGGAGATTAAAACCTGAGAGGAGATGAGTATTAGACATAATTTCCTATATTTTCTCTGAAGGTGAAGGGCCTTTCTTCCCAGTGAGATTCTGGCCTTATCCCTCCTCTGCCCCCAGCAAGAATCTTACCCAGTAAGATCACGGAAATACCTGAGGGTGGGGAATGGGGGAAATTTCTATGTCTGAACTTCATCAGTAAAGAATCTATGATACGTTTATCTCTGAACCACTGATCTCCAAGCTCCTATGGCAGAAGGAGTGCAGGTCCTGGAATTGGTAGTTCTAAGTTTGGATCCTGGTTCCCACCATTACCAATTGTGTCACCTTGGGCAAGTCAATTAACCTCTTTGAGCAACACATTTTCTTCTATAAAATAGGGGTGACACCTCTGTTCCTTATCTCAACAGTCATTATGAGAAAAGGCTTAGCAAGTGCAATTTAAAGAACTACCTATAGGAAGGTGAGCTATTATCATTACCTGAGACATTAGTGAATCAGACCAGGGTATGTACTGTGGCTAGTGCAGGGGAGAGAGGGGGATGGAAGGGAAGGAAAGTGAAAACAAGGAAAGGAAGATGAGAAGAAAGGAAAAGTGTTCCTCTATAGAGGCTGAGACTGGTGTGATCACATTTTAAATACGGGGAATGAAGAAGATAGAGGATCTAACCATGGGGGTGGGAGCTTTTAAAACTGGTGATGATTTTCAATTTTATCTTTTTTTTAAATCCCCTGACCCTAAAGTATGGAGCTAAGTGCCACTGATGGAAGAGAATGAAAGAGGGTAGATTTAAGTTCTCAGAAATTTGGGTGGGAATACAATGAGGCTGACCCAGGAATCCATTTCTCCCAAAAGCACTGGTCAGAATTCCAAAGAGACTAACCTGGATTAGAGAAAGTTTGGACCAACGGGGAATTCTTTAGGACCCAGGCATCCATAGGGGAAGGGATGATAGAAAAAAGGCTGTGATTTTTACTCAGGCTCCACCCTACCCTAACATATCCTTCAGGGCAGGCTCCATCTAGTTTCTATGCCTATAGTTCCCCTGTGACCTAGTCCTTTGTAGTCAAGGCAAACAAAGGGCTAAGCCAGTGCACTCTGGTGAACTGGGAGCTACATTGGTGTGAGAAAGGCAGGAGGAAGGGAGAAATGAAAGAAAATAAGAGAGAGTGAGCCAGAGCTTTTTGGCTGCTTTTGCTTTATCTCAGTGGCTGATGCCCGCCCACCATTGCGGAGGAGTCCAGGAAGGAGCCAAAGAAAAATACCTTTGCCTTAGAACATGTGCCAGAGCCAAAGAACTGGGAAAGGGCAAGAAAGAATAACTTTCCCAGCCCTCGGGCTTCGGGATGGATGAAGAACAAGGGGCAGGGGCAGAAGTAGGCAGGAGGCCGTCCATGTTACAAAGTGACACCCAAGGTCTAACCTTGTAATTTTGTTCCTTCCTTCTGGGCCATTCTGAGAGAGAGAGAGAGCGAAAGAGAGAGAGAGAGAGAGAGAGAGAGAGAGAGAGAGAGAGAGAGAGGAGGAGGAGGAAGTGGGGAAGGAGAGACAGACAGAGAAGGAGACAGAGAGAGCGTTGGAAGTAGATGGTAGGGACCTGCTTTGAGGGCCTGCTGGGTAAAGCAACTAGTGGTGAGAACCCGCATCCCATCCCTGCCCGTCCAGTACCGACCCTGATGACAGCTTTTGTCAGTAACTCAGGAGACACATTTTGGGGTGCATTCATTTGGCTTTCATCAACTCAAGAGACAGCACCAATCGTTTGGATACCAGGCACAAAACTCTCCTTTCTTCAGTTTGCCTCAACCAGCAGTCTCTGGCAGACTGCTGCTGTTCCACCTGGATATATCACTCAGGACAGTGAAGACCTGGGCACTAGAGATTAAATGGGTTTGGATTTAGAATTTAGGGACATTATCTTTTTTCTCTTGGGGGTGAGAGAGGGTTTAGTCCTCCCCTTCATGTAGCCTCTGATCTGTCTCCAGTTAGCTAGCCGGGTGGACTTTTGAGCGATGGTGTCCTATTTTGTGAGGGATTGGACAAGGAGACTTTAACCCACAAGTGCCTATTGTTTAGGGAAAGGGTCTCTATCTGAGGGCCCCCTCGCTTCTTCCGGACTCTCCTTACCCTGGGAAAGTCACTCTCAGGGTGGGGTACAGGGGAGAGCCCCTTGACGCAAATATAACCAAACTTCAGGGTCACGCTCCCCCTCCCCCTCCCCCTCCTCCTCCTCCTAGCGTGCCAGGCCAAGTTCCCCAGGGACCGCTTTCGAAAGAAGTCAGAGGAGAGGCAAGGGGGAAGAACTCGCTGGGAGGACGGGCGGGGTCCAGGGACGAGTGGGGGCGTTCCTGCGGGTGAAAGGGGTGAGGGAGGGTTGGGGCGGTTCTTCGGCAGTCACACCCTCCACTATCTCGGCGGGTGCTCTAGACTCTGCTTGGCTCGACTCGGCTACGTCCGCCGCATGGATGCCCTGTGCAGGTCTGGGGAGCTCGGCTCCAAGTTCTGGGTAAGGCGCTGGAAGCGCAGGGCCACCGTCTAGCAGGAAGGCCTTGAGGCCCCGAGGGGGACAGGAGTCCTTCCTGGGACAGAGGGAGAGGCGGAGGCAAGGAAGAAGCCCCGGACCAGGAAGGAAGGGACTATTGCTGTTGCTTTCTAGGTTGCCCTCCAACAGGGGAATCACCTGGGAGGAGGAATGATGCACTGTCCAGTTAGGAGAGTTGGTAAGGGCTCTCCCTGGCACAGAGCCCAGTGTGAACACCCTGAATGCCCTACCTGAGGGGACAGACAGGATCGAGTCCATCTGTCATTGTGAGCGCCCCCCCCGCCCCGCCCCGAAAAGAGCCGGTGCTCGGGCCAGGGATGATCTCGCTGAATGCTGGCTCGTCGCCGCCTGTACCCCAGACTCTGTCCTTGCGCGTCTCCATCCCATTCGGCACATAGGTTTGCTGGGGTTTTTTTTCCTGTTTTTTTGTTTTGGTTTTGGTTTGTTTTAGGTTGAGGTTGTGTGTGTGTGCGTGTGCGTGTGTGTGCGTGCAATGAGGAGACACGTGGAAAAGGGGAAGCTGGGAGCTCGTGAGAGAACTTCGCCAGTTCTTTATGAGGGAGGAGACTCAGCTAGAAGAAAAGTAGCAATAACAGGCGATTTCCTTAAGAGAACCCTCCCCCCAGCTCCTACACGAGCTTCGTGATTTAACTCCAATTTCAGAGACTTCTAGGATCTGGGAAGAAGAAAGTTCCCCATATCCCATCCCACAAAGAGCACTTGGATGCCTTGTTTCGCTAGGGCTTTTCGGATGTGACGCCGGTTTACTCACCAGCTGCCGCGAAGACCCCCAGCCTCACTAAGTACAGATGTAAGGAGAAGCCAGCTTAATCCAGCGCACTTTCATTAAGCTCCTTTTAAGCTCTGGAGTTGGAGATAGGTGCTGGATCTGCGATTTCACTGATATAGGGAACCTTCAGATTGGCTGAAATTTGTAGCCTTGGAAAGTTGCCTAGCAACTCAGGATAAAATGATTGGCCCAGAATCACGTAGGCTGGTGTCAGAGGCAGAACTAGAACCCAGGGCTCCAAGGCCAATTCTGTATTTGTGTATGGGGATACAAAGACCAGGTGGGCCGGGGAAGGGGAGAACTACTAGGTCTTATACTCTACTGGAGTATCCTCTACTGGGAGGATACAGCATGTGCACAGGTAATTAAATATAAATTGAAGAGAAAACGTTGTACTAATTATTGGAGGCAATCAAGAAAGACATCTAGGAGGAAGTGGCATCTGAGCTTTGAAGGACACTGGGGATTCTCAGAAGTAGTGGTAAGGAGAGAGGGCATTCCAGGGCTCGCTAGGAGGAGCACCAACAGTCAGCCCAATCCAGTGTTTTCCAAGACTTGGATGTAAGCTGTGGAAGGGAGGCAGCCAGGATGATTAATGCTGATGGAGCAGATTTTCTTTCCTCCTGAGAAAGGCAACTTTTTGCTTCTCCGAGACACTTGGTGATCATTACAACCATTCAAAAAAGTAAAAAAGATTGTTGTGTCCCATCCCTACTCCAATTCCTTGTTCTGCTTTCCCAAATAGGTCTCTTGGAGTGGGTTAGGCTTTCCTGTTCAGTAGTAATATTCCTGGGGAGCTGATCTGGGTTAGTCAGTTGACCTTCCAGGTGTTTTCCTGATAGACCAAGAGCTGAGCTCAAGAGGGGTGGGGGAGTGCCCAGTGTTTGGGCTGGCAGAGTGCCAGGTGCCAGGTGCTTACCCTGGCTAGTGTATGGGGTGGGGTGGACCTGGCACCAGCTTTTCTCTGATCCCTATGGCTTCCTCTGCTCTAGATGAAAGCTTGGTAAGGGAGTGTATTCTCTTTGTTCTTAAATCCTATCCTTGAAGTGTAATACTCCAGTAACCAGAGACACTGTGACTTGTGACCCATTCACCCAGTCTTGAATGGATCCCACTCAGGGCTGGGCTAGTCACTCACCACGGTCCAGAGGTTGGCATGTTGGGCTAATTAATATTAATTTCCTGTCACCCATTCCCTCATCCTCAGGAGATGCATGGACAAAGGTTTAGGGAACTATGGCATAAGAAGCCTATGTCATATTTCCAGAGTTCTTTAACCCTTTCTTCACAACAGCCCTATGAGTTAGGGAGTGTAAGTGTCATTATCTCTGTTTTACAGATGAGGAAACGGAGCTGTGACATGGGGATGGTGATAGCACCTACCTAACAGAGTGGTTGTGGGTGGAAATTTCTGCTCATCACTCGGGTGGCTCTAAAGAAAATACAAGTACCTCTGGATAGGGAGCTAAGTCCTTGGGGAAGGGAATAAATATCTGGGGATGCTGAGGGCTGACTGACTGAAGAAAGACAGGAATTCTGTCTGGCCCTGGACTCTAAGATCAATTGTCATAACTGGGCCCACCCTCTTTATCCTCGATAGGCTTCCAGACTTTGAGAACCTAGGATTTTGTGGCTAACAGAGATGACAGCTTGCCTCCAATATAATAGGGTAGGAGTTCTTAACCTGGGGTCCATTCACTTGTTTTTTTTTAATATTTTGTCTATTGCATTTCAATATAATTGGTTCCCTTTATAATCTTATGTGTTTTATTTAAAACAGTATTCTGAGAAGAGGTCTACAGGCTGCAACAGGCACCCATGACACACACAAAAAGGTTAAGAACTCTTAAAATAGTCTTGGAAAGTTACTATGGCAAAAAAAAAAAAACCCATCACCCTTCAGGCAGCCTGGAAATGTGCCTCTTTGAATTTAATTAGGCTGATCTTTTAACAACAGGACCCCTATCTGATACTTTTTCCAATTTGGTGGGACCTGTAGCCAAAGCTGCCTTTGAGTACTCAAGTCACCTCCAGGTTGCAATGAGCCTTCAGTGGAGGTTACCTTCTCTTTACAGTGTTTAAATATTTTTTTAGCCCCTCCTGGAGTCCCAGAACCAACTGGCCCTTTGTGTACCCACATGCAGATTTCCCTGATAACAGCTCCTGCTTTGTGAATTGAATGCTGAGCATTATATATTGTTTTTGCTTGGTGACTTAGGAGGTAGGAGAAAGTGTGGTTTAACCATTGAGGGTGATCTAAGCACCTCCCAACACCATTCCTTACTTTTTAGTGAGGCCTAGAAAGAGAAGAAGAGATTTACCAACTAACTTGGGGGGGGAGGGGCAGATGTTTTCCAAACTTGGCTGAGAACCCACTAGTTTTGGTCTTGACACCACTAGCCCTGAGCTTTCCCACAGGAAAAGATTCAAAACCTAGATAGAGACTAACCCAAAGATTTGAGGTGGGAAGGAAGAAGACAAGGATAGACTGAGGAAGACCAGATAGGCGAGAATGCTTCAGGGGTCTTACCATTCTGCCATAAGTCACACTCGCCTATCCACCTCAAGGCCTAAAAATGAAGTGGCAGGCCTAAAAGTGATCCAGCCATCTTACCCTCCATGTTTTGTGGCCTCGGGACTAAAAAGAACAGGATCTAGAAGATGCCTAGAACAAGGGCTTTATTCCTAGGGCCTTTGAGCAAGCTTATAATGGACACATACCTAGTTTGTCAGCTACCTGTGGGCTTATGGGGGTTGAGGGTAAGTATTAAGAGGAAAGGATGGAGGGTAGGGCTCTTTTCTTTTCTAGAAAGTGACCCAGTGAGGTCAACTTCCTCAATTACTTCCACAATCCTTCTAGGGCCTGATGTAGAGGTTCCACTATGGGGTCCCAGACCCCTGAAACTTTCCCCAGAGTCAGGACCATGGACAGAACCCCACACGCAGCTGAAAATCTCACCTTCTAATCTGTCCTGTTGCCTGAAATTCTCACTATAAGAAGCTTTTCTTGTAGACTACATCTTAACTTGCATTTTTGTGCTTGAAGGGGTATCATAGGACATAGAAGGAATTCACAAAGTCTCCGAATTGGAAGGTGCTTCAAAGTCCATCTAGTTCAACTCATACCTAATCTCGTACATGAGGTGATTTGTAAATAATAAAATAACAGCTAGCATTTATATAGCACTTTAAAGTTTGCAAAATTCTGTACATATTTTATCTCATTTGATTCTCTCAGTGACCCTGAGAGGTAGGTACTGTTATTATCCCTATTTTATGGATGTGGAAACTGAGGCCGAGAGAGCATAAGTGACCTACCCAGGGTCAGACAGCTAGTAAGTATCTGAGGCAGGGCTCTATCCACCCTGCCATCCAGATGCCTCTCTTTTATCTTATTCACCCATTGTCTTTTGACCCATCTAAGGGTACCAAAGGAATGAGCCATAAGATGAATCCATTTTCTTCCATTACCGTAAGGAAAGAAGTCCTCTTCTCCCTAACTTCTCCTTCCCCTTCTAGGGGAAGTCTGGGAGATCTATGCAGGCAACTGAAAGTGTGTAATATATCTGGTATGGTGCCAAAGAGGAACTGGAGGACTATAAGGGTACTGAAGACCAACTGTGCCCAAGGTTAGGTCTACTGAGGTTGGAGCAGAGCTGAGTAAGCCACACTCTGGGGATTTATTAACTTTGGATTGTTTAATGGCATAGTTTATTGTCATTTCTCAAGGTTGAGCTTCTGGCCTTGGGAATAAATTTCTAAGGGTGAGGGTTGATCACACAACTCTTAAATATGGATGTGTTTTTTTTGCAGGGCGAGTCTGAAAAAAAAGGAAAAGTAAATGGTGTCAAAACTGGAGAAATATATTGCCAAGGACCAACTTGGCCTCATAATGACAACCTCAAGCCCTTTATTGAATTCCCACTGTGTATAGTTTTGTGACCATCGGCAAGTCATTTAACCTCCCCTGAGCCTCAGTTTACTCATCCATAAAATAGACATAATAGTACTTGTGCCACCTACCTTATAGGATGAGGAAAGCACTTCGTGGTCTTTAAAACACCATATGGCTGCTGAAGTCTTCCTCTTCCAATGCTACAGAATAATTTGTCTAGTGACCCAGGATTGTTGAAGACTGTGGCATTCGAACACTATTTTAGCATCTCATACCCAGCTGGAAGGGCTGGGTAGATAGTCCTCAGATAGGTCTATAGATAGACCTCATAACTGACCAGCAAGACCATCTATTGAATTCTAAAAAGGTGTTAAATTTGTGTTAGTGGAAGGAATACCCACAATGACAAAATCATGGAAATATTAATCTATACATACAGAGTGTGCCAAAAGTCTTAAGTTCAGTTTTAAGCTATTATAGCACTAAGACTTTTGGGACACCCTGTATCGCTATGATCTATTAGTATCTGAGGATCATCCTAGTTTTAGAGCTGGAAGGGACCTTGGAGCCCATTCATTTTACAGATAAAGAAAGAGACCCAGAGAGGTTAAGTGACTGGCCTTGGTCACACAGCAGAAAAGGGAGGATTGGAGCCAACATCCCATGCCTTCACACCCCTAGGGTTTATTCTGTTGTACTGCAGTGCTCTAAAGCTCTGTATTAGGGTCTCCAACAGTAGGGAGTTGTTTCTACTTCCAGGGAAGGTGCTCAGTAAACATCTATTGATTGAATTCCCATCCCTTTCCTCATCCCCCAGGAAAAGGGACCAGAAGGAGGTCCTGGGAAATAAGACTTTTTTGCATGAGGACAGAAAATGATTGTACCATGCAAATGAAATGCAAAGTAACATGCAACTCAGTAGCTATTCTCTAGCCTCTGGTATTTAAGGTACAGGTATTTAAGATAATGGGAAAGCGGTTGGGGTGCTCCCCTTTTACCTCATGTCCCCCAGCATCTAGAGTAGATCAGGCTACAGCTGGAGCCAAAAAAATTCCCTATATAGATCATATTTCTTCTTATTACTCATCATTTCCTCAGTCACCACCAATGTCAGTCAAGCAATCAACAAGCACTTACTTTGTGCCAAGAAGGTGATAGGGACTGGAGATACAAATAAAATGAATGAATGAAACAAAATTTCCTTGCAAGGAGCCTCTCCCCTGCTCTTCCTGATGGAAAAAAGACCTTTTTGGGCTAATACTAAAATGGTATGTGGTTGAAGACAAAATGGGAAAAGAGTGGAGGAGGAAGAAGAGAAGGGAGAGAGGAAGGGGAAGAAGGGATGGAGGAGGGAGAAGAGAAGTGAGAGAGGAAAGTAGAAAAGGGATGAAGGAAGGGAGAGAAGAAGGGAGAGAAGAAGGGGAGAAGGGATGAGAGGAAGAGGTGGGGAGGAGAAAGAAGAGGAGGGACAAGACAGGGAAAAGAGGAGAGGAAGATTAGAGGTTAGATGTTCATCATTGGCTCACACAGATTTAAACATAATAATGATAAGTAGCACTTATATAGAGTTTTAAGGTTTGCAAAGCACTTTCCAAATATTATCTCATTGGATCCTCACAATAACCCCAGAAGGTAGGTGTTATTATTATCCCCATTTTACAGATGGGGAAACTGAAACAGAGGAAGGCTAAGTGACTTTCCCAGGGTGACAGAGCCCTCAAGTGTCTGAGGCTGAATTTGAACTCAAGTCTTCTTGACTACAGGTTCAGCACTTGATCCACTGTGCTACCTAGCTGCCTCTTCTGAGGGGAAGAAAAAAGGGAAGGGAGGTGGGAAGGGGAAAGATGTGAAAGGAAGGAGGAAGAGGAGGGGAGGAAGAAGAAAGACAACAAGGGAGGAGAGTTGGAATAAGGATCAGGAAGGGGGGAGGAAAAGACTTATCTTTATTACCATCAATAAACTTCTTGGGAAAGTAAGGCAGAGGGAAGGGAGGAGAAAGGAAGAGTCCAGCCCTCAGAAATGGGTCAACAGCTCTCACTTTAGGTGAGTGATCAATGGAAAAATATATTGCTTATTGAGGACCTCTTCCCTTTGAACATCACACAAACCTTTAATTTCATAATCTGACCCACTGATGTTACAGATGAGGACAAAGAGAAGGAGACTGAATGGCTGAAGGGCCTACCATATCAAATATGGTAGCCAAGGTTTATGTATGATGAGAAGGCTGTCTCCACTCACTGCCTGTTGTCAGATCAGCGATAACAGATGGCTATCCCAAGAGTGGCCCATACCCATGAAACCAAGAGGAATGCCTTGAATACACTGGGTGTCCTTTGTGGAGGGCAAGGGCAAGACTTACACAAGATGAGAGGGCCTGGATAGGTTGTGATTAATATTGGCAGAGGGAATGCCTTCAGTATAAGATCATGGCTCTTGGAGCAGAACCCCAGTCTCCTGAGCTGCACTGTGTTTATTTTGTGGTACTATCTACTATGGTTCAACAGCAAGGCTTGAAGGTCTCTCCTATAGCCTGTTCCCCTTTGCATGGCTGTGGGGATGCCCAGACAGAATAATGACCTCTTTCCTAATTCCTTGATTGATAGAAATTTTGTACCTTCTGTAAACCTATTTAAAAATTATTATTTTATTTTTCCAATTATATATGAATATAATTTTTAGCATTCATTTTAACAAAACTTTGAGTTCCCAATTTTTCTCCTTCCCTTCTTCCCCTCCCCACTTCCTAAAATGGTAAGCAACTTGTTATAGGTTATAGATGTGTAATCACGTAAAACTTATTTCCATATTAGTCACAGTTGTGAAAGAAGAAACAGACTAAAAGGAAAAAGCCATGTAAAAACTAAAGTGGAAATAGTATGTTTCAGTCTGCATTCAGAGCCCATCAGTTCTTTCTCTGCATGTGGATAGCATTCTCCATCATGAGTTCTTTGTAATTGTCTTGGATCATTGTATCACTGAGAAGAGCTAAGTCATTCATAGTTAGTCATCACACAATCTTGCTGTTACTATGTAATGTTTTTCTAGTTCTGCTGATTTCATTTTGCATCAGTTCATACAAGTTTTTTCCAGATTTTTCTGAAATCTGCTTGCTCATCATTTCTTATTGCTCAGTAGTATTCCATTATGTTTATATACCAAAACTTGTTCAGCCATTCTTTCCCCAATTGATGGGCATCCCCTCAATTTCCAATTTTTGCCACCCCAAAAAGAGCTGCTATAAATATTTTTGTACATATAGATCCTTTCCCCTTTTTTGATCTCTTTGGGATACATACCTAGTAGTGATATTACTGGATCAAAGGTTATGCGTAGTTTGGTTGGGCATAGTTCCAAATTGCTCTTCAGAATGGTTGGATCAGTTTACAACTCCACCAACAGTGCATTAGTGTCCCAATTTTCCCACATTCTCTCCAACGTTTATCATTTTCCTTTTTTGTCATATTATCCAATGTGATAGGTGTGAGGTGGTACCTCAGAGTTGTTTTCATTTGCATTTCTCTATTCAAAAGTGATTTAGAGCACTTCTTTATATTACTATAAGTGGCTTTAATTGTAAGCCCGTTTTGGAGAGATCCAAAGCCCACTGAGTAGGATGGTTTAGGAGCTGCCCCACCTGAGTGTAATGAGGTGGATCAAACAACCCCTGCCTACTGACAAGGCCTGCCAGGGATTGGATACCAAAAGAGTCCAGACTTCCCCTGGCTGAGGCAATCCTTCAAAATGCTCCAAAGAACAACAATGGAGCCATGACTTATGCTGAGGCCATTCTCTCTGCCAGTATTAATCACAACCTATCCAGGCCTTCTCATCCTGTGTAATTCGTGCCCTTGACCTCCACGAAGGACACCAAGTGTATTCAAGGCATTCCTCTTGGTTTCATGGGTATGGGCAACTCTTGGCATAGTCATCTGTTATTGCTGATCTGACAACAGACGGTGTGAGTGGAGACAGCCTTCGCGTCATACATGAACCTTGGCTACCATATTTGGAGCCTCACCACATGAGTAAGAGCCAATCTTGTTACACATTGTCACCAGCTCAATTTCTTTCTCTGCCATACATTTCCGTAGTAAGAGGTAGCTCTCAGATCCATTGCTTATGTCATCATCAGTGACATGCATCAGCTTAGTCCCGTGTCTCTCCATGTGTCTCTCCTTTGTCTTTGGGGTCAGCTATAATTTTGGTTGTTCCATGACTCATAGCCATTTAGCATTACTAGAGGAATGCCGGTGTTTAGAAAGCTCCTTTTCCTGTGGTTGAAGGGGTGGGTTGTGTTGTTGTTATTTTGGTCAGGGAGCAACTTGAGAGCCCTCTGAAGTTTACCAGATCAATCAGCAATTATTTATGAAGCCCCCATAAGGTGCTAGGTCCTGGAAGTAAAAATGTGAAACATTAACAGCCTTCAAGGACCTTACATTTTACTAGGGAGATAAAATATGTAAATAATGATAATGATAAATAACAATACCATTTATATATCACTTTAAAATATGGCTTTATTTTATCCTTATAACATCTCTGCAAAGTAGGTCCTATTATGATCCCCATTTTATAGAGGAGTAAACTGAGAGAGAGGTTAAGTGATTTACCCAGGGTCACACAGCCAGTAAGTATCTGAGGGAATGAACTGAGGCAGACAGAGGTTAAATGACTTGCCCAGGGTCACACAGCCAGTGATTATCTGAGGCTGGACCTAATGTCAGGACTTCATGGCCCAGAGCTCCAGGCCCAGAGTTCTATGCGCTGCACTACCTAGCTGCCTAAAATATAGACAAAATTAATATGTAGTGACTGTACTGAGGGGTGAGTAAACACCAACAATTGAGGGAAATCAAGAAAGTCCTCTTGAAGGAGGTGATGGGTTAAGCCTAGTGGGTTACAAGAGGCAGAGATAAGGAAGGAGAACATTCCATGCAAGGGGCACAGCCTAGGCAAGGGCATGATGAGAGGAGGTGGAATGTTCTGTAACAGCAACAGCAGGTAGGCCATTTTGGCTACAGAACCAAGTGCCTAAGGGGCTGTGATGTATAATCAACCAGGGAAAATAGACTGGCACTAAATTTATAGTCTAGCTTTAAACCCCATCAGTATTTTAGCCTAAGGATACTAGGGAAGCTTCTTGAGCAGGGGAATGACACAGTCAGACACATGCTTTACTAATACCAATTTGGCAACAGTGTGGCAGCTGTATCAGAGAAGAAAGTGACTGCGTGCAGGGAGGCCAGTGACAAGGCCAACATCATCATAATGGTCTAGGCAAGGGGTGATAAGAACCTCCAAGTGTTATCCAGAACCCTTTCTTGCTAACATGAAAGAAACAATTCTGTATTCTCTGTTTTGGGCACAGGCTTGCCAGAGACAATATTTTTTAATCAAAATATTCTAATTCTAAGTACCTCTGCCTAGAGGGAGAGAAAAAATAAAAGAGCAAAAATCCATCCTGCTTTTGAAAATCTTTACCACTGCCCCCAAGCCATTTTGGAATTACAAAGTCTAGTATTCCCACAGAAAGATAAAATTCCACAATAAGATAAAACTTACTAGGAGAGGTTAGGTGAAAGTTCAGTTAATAGTATGTTTTAGAGCCAGATGAGGGGGCACACACCAGTAATTCTGGCTACTGGAGTGGGGGGTGGTGCTGTGGCTGATTGATCTCAGCTCAAGGGTTCTGAACTTCAACAAGGCATTGGAGGTCCACATTAGAAGCAACATCAATATGGCGAACCACTGTGGAATAGGGGGTGTCACTAGGCCATCTAAGGAGGGGAACAGGTCCATGTTGGATACAAAGTAGGTCAGAGCTTCGGTGCCAATCTGTAGTGGGATTGGCTTTGTAAGTGGTCACTGTATCTCTAGCCTGAATGAAATAGTGAGACCTAGTCTTTAAAAAAAAAAAGATTGGTTTATAAGACAGAGCAAAAGTCACTTAGCGATAGTCAATTTTTGACACCTCTTGGACAATTATTTTCCTAAAACCATTCAACCCCTCTAACCATTCGTCTCTACTTAACCACTGTCCACCTGGTCAAAGATGAAATCAAGAGATGCTTCTATGAGTAGGATTAATCCTTCTTCTTTCTCTTACATTAATTACTTCAGAGAGGGCTAAGCCCTTCCAGTTCATTCTAATTATAAATTGATTAGACTTTCTATAAGAATGATGTAAGGAGTCTAAGTGTGAGACATTGTTTGGTCACTTATAGTTAAAGAAAGACTGTTAAGAGTTTCTCATTCAGTTTGGAACAAGGACTTCAGACTAAAGGACTATCCTAATACTGTTTTGTAATACAGAGCCTAAAGAGGGCATGGGGAGAATTTGGAGTGCTTCCACACAGCTATTCAATTTTGGGCTCAGCTCACCATCTATCTGTGGTTTCTACCCAATATAGAAGTATTGATGAAGTAACTCAATGGAATGCTCATCCCTGATCTGGGCAATATGAATTATGTATCCACTGGAGTTGATTAAGTAGGGGGATGGCATGAGCAGAGCTGCACTTCAGGAAAGTCATATTAGTGGCTGGATAGAGGATGGATTAGAGTAGGGAGAGCATTGAGGCAGGCAGAGCCACCAGCAGGTTATTGCACTATTCTAGGTGTGAGGTGATGAGGGCCTGTGCCAGGGTGGTGGTGGCAACAGAGGAAAGGGTGGCACTCCAGAGATGTTGTGGAGATAAAATCAAGAGGCCTTGGCAAGTTTGGATATGGGGGAGGGGTAAAAGAGAGTGAGGAATCCAGGATGACTCCTAGGTTGGTAGCCTGATGGTCTAGGAGGATGGTATGGCCCCCTACAGTAATAGGGAAGGTTGGAAGGGGGGTGGTTAGGACAGGCCTGCACAATCTGTGGCCCCATGAATGGTGTGTGTGCACACCAAAGGATTTCCGGCAGCCCTTTGGCGGGCTGCAGGTTGTGTAGGCCTGGTTTAGGAGGAAAGAGAATAAGTTCTGTTATGGATATATAGAGTTTGAGATGTCTACTGGACATCTACTTCCAGATGTCTGAAAGGTAGGGGGAGATGAGAGATTGAAGGTCAGCAGAGAGTTTGGGGAAGTGACTCCACTCTCATTACCAATTCAAGCAGAATGCCAGAAACCTCAGCAAACCTGTTCCATCTTGCATCTATTTGTCGCCCTTCTAATTTCATCTATAAATGATCTTTTGACGATCTGGCTTAATTGAGTCCCATGCCAAGTTATCTGTAGACTCGTTTTCCAATCCCTTCTTGTAATTTTATGAAGCGATACTGTTCCTTGTCTTCTATTGTATACTATGTAAGCTGTTGTTCAATTGTTTCAGTCATGTCCGACTCTTTGTGACCCCATTTGGGGTTTTCTTGGAGAAAATACTGGAGTGGTTTGCCATTTCCTTCTTCAGCTCATTTGACAGATGAGAAACTGAGGCAAACAGGGTTAAGTGATTTGGCCAGGGTCACAGAGCTAGTAAGTGTCTGAGGCTGGATTGGAGCTCAGGTGTTCCTGATGTCAGTCCTGGCATTCTATCTATTGTGTCTCCTACCTATAATAAGTATTTAATACATAACCATGAGAAGCAGCCTGATACAGTGGAAAGAAGACTGTCTCTGGAATCAGAGGACCTGTGTTAGAATACTTAATTCAGTTTCCTCATCTGTAAAATGCTAGAATTTGACTAGATGGCCTCTGAGGTCCCTTCCAACTTCCTCTTGGTCTATGATACTATAGTAAATGGGTGGATGAATGAGTGCATTGATGATGGGGACAAGGAAGGTGGGGGGCTCTGGTTTCTGTATACTTTGGCTTTAAAATGAATTGCATACCAGTGGAATACAAAGTAATATTTAAAACCTTCTTTGTCCCTAGGAATCCTAGTCTTGGACATGGTAGGCCAATGGGAAAGAGGCTCAATCCTTGCCCTGTGCCCTGCCTTACCTTGTCCCTTCCAGCACAGTCTGCCAGGAGGAAAACATATCTTGCTCTTAGACATTTGAACCTGTGAACCTGGTTCAAACGATGCTGTCCTACCCCACACCCCAGAATTCATTCACTTCTTACCTGTCCTAGAGATCTTCCGGGTGTCCTCTGCAGTATCACCATCCATACCCCTTGCCCTATATTCCGGGGTTCTGTCATGGGCTTTGTTCTCTTCCCTATATATACTTTCATTCTTAATTATCTCATCAATTCTCATGGGTCCAGCTGTTACCTCTATGCAGATGAATCCCCAACCAACAACGTGCCTATTTGGCCTTCCTTCTTCTTTCTCCCAAGTGCCAACCCCGTATCACCAAATGCCTGCTAGACATCTCCACGTGGATATTTCATGGGCACCTCAAACTCAACATGGCCAAAACACAACTCATCATCTTTCCTCCTAAACCCACTGTCTTCCTAACTTTCCTGTTTTGGCCAAAGGTACCACTGTCCTTGCAGTCACTGAAGGCTCACAACCCAGGAGTTCACCTGAATTCCTCCCCCTCCCTCCTTAGTCAACAAGCATTTATTAAGCACTTACTATGTATCAAACACTGTGCCAAGTACTGGGGATAAAAAAATGCAAAAATATGATCCCTTCCCTCATTTTAATGGAAGAGACAGCATGCAAAAAATTGTGTACGCACGATATATATGATGTAAATGGGAAGTAATCTCAGGGAAAAGGCGCTTGGAGAAGTTAGGGGAGGAAATCCAGGAAAGGCCTCCTACTGAAGGTGGAATTTGTACTGAGTCTGGAAAGAAGCCCAGAAGCAGAGGTGAGGAGGGAGAACATTCCAGGTACAGGGGGACAGTCAGTAAATGCAGGGTCCCCCATGAACACCAGCAAAAAGACCAATGAAACTAGATGGTAGGGAATGTAGAAGAGCATAAAACATAAGAGGATTGGAGGGTAGGAAAGGCACAGATTGTGAAGGGCTTTCAAAGCTATTAGATCCTGGAAGTAATAGGGAGCCATTGGAGTTTATTGAGGGAGGGAATGCATGGGTATGACATGGTCAGACTTCTAGGCAGTTGAGTGGAAGATGGACTAGAGTAGGGGTCTTAGACTGGAGTGGGGAATCTTATCAGATCTGTCTCAGCATCTCTTGCATCTCCACCCTCCTCTTCACTCACCTCACAACCACCCTACCTCAGGACTTCATCAATCCCTAGCCTCTTCTATAAATGGCCCTGCTTTCAGTCTCTCCTCTCACTAACCTGCCCTTCACCCATCGTGAAATTAAACGCAGGTCTATCCAAGTCACTCCTTGGGCTTAAGAGGCTTCTATGGTTTTATAAAGTAGCTGGGGCAGTGGAATAGAGAGCTGGACCTAGAGTGAGTTCAAATCTGATCTCTGATATGTGCTAGTATGACCCAGGACAAGTCACTTGACCTTCCTGTGCCTCAGTTTCCTCATCTGTAAAATGAAGATAGCATTAGTATCTAAGACCCAGGGTTGTTGTGAGAATCAAATGACATTATATTTGCAAAGCACTTTGCAAACCTTAAGGTGCTATACAATTAATAAGTGTTATGTTTTTTGGTTTTTGATTTCAATTTTGCTTCTATTTTCAGTTCCAAATTCTCTCCTTCACTCTGCTCCCTTCTTCACCCACTGGAAAGGCAAGAAAGACAATACTTATATGTATGAAGTCCTGTAAAACATACTTCCACACTCCTAGCTATTATTGTTAATAATAATAACAAGAATGATGATGATAAACAACTCCTCCTCTTGGCATTAAAGCCCTTTACTATCTGGTTCCAGCCTTGCTTTCCAGGCTGACATGTTTCTCCCTTAACACACTCCATGCTGCAGCCAAACAGGATCATTTGCTGCTCCATACCTTCCCTTTCTGTCTCGAGGTGCTTGGCATATAATGAGTGCCTGATAAATATTGACTCAATGACTCCCTGCCTGGGATACTCTCCCTCCTCCCTTCTACTTCTTGGAATCTTCTGCTCCCTTAAGGGATCAGCTCAAGTACCACCCCAGTACCATCTCCTTCAAGAAGCCCTTCTCCATTCCTCCTGTTGTTGTTCCACATTCGCCTGTTCCTTCTCCCCTTCCCCATCACAGCATATTTATTTTATGTTTGTGTCCTATGTTTACAAGAGGAGTTGTGGCAATGCCTTGAACTTGACTTAAAGCCAGGAAGAACAGGATTCAAGTTTTTACTCTGCCACAGACTGTGTGACCCTGGGCAAGTCACTTAACCCTGTTTGCTTCAGTTTCCTCATCTGTAAAATGAGCTGGAGAAGGAAATGACAAATCACTCCAGTATCTGTGCCAAGAAAACCCTACATGGTGATCAGAAGGAGTCAGACATGACAGAAACGACCGAACAACAAAAAAGGCTACAATTACTGAGAAGGTGCCAACCTGCATTCATAGTGGGAGTTTCCTAACCTGGAAATTCCCTATACTAATGAATCCCTAAGTCCAGTCTCTATCCTATATTTAATTACCTGCTAACTGTTTGTTTCTCCCTTCCACTCCTGTAGGTAGAAGCTCCTTAAGGGCAAAGGTTTTCTCACTTTCGTTGTATATCCATCACCAATATGGCGTATGGTACACGATGAGCAGGCCACACATTCTTGTTGGTTGATTGTTGACTTGGTTTGTGCCCTGGGTTCAAAGGAAATGGTAAATGGTCCCTGGTTTCTGTCTAAGGAGGTTTGGTTCAATGTTTTACTCTACGTCCTTTCTCCCTCCACCTTTTTTTTTTTTGATGGCACAAGGGAGGAAGTGAGTCAGAGAACTGGTACATTATAGAGATACATTGTAATAGCCTTCTAATTGGTCTTTTGTCCTTGAATCTTTCCCCTCCCTAATCCCTCTGCCACAGAGCTGCCAAACTGACTTTCCTAAAGCATAGGTCAAACCATGTGTCTTCTTTTCAAGAATCTTCAGTGGCTCCCTCTTACTTCTAGGAAAAAAAAATGTAAACCCCTGTCTGGTGTTTCAAGTGCTTCTGATTACTTCCCCTCACCCTCTCTCCTATAGCCCAGCCAAACTGGTCTGTTTCTATACACAAAATTCCGTCTTCCTTCACCATATGTTTGCATTGGCTGTGCTCATATTTGGAATGCTCTCCCTCCCTACCTCTGTCTCTTGGAATCCCTGCCTCCCCTTAACCATTGAGTTTCAGCACAATCTCCGACAAGTGGCCTTCGCCTATCTTTCTCATTGTTACTTTTCTTCCCATCCAAAAAAAATCCTTTATCTTTATAAATATATTGAATTTACTTTGTTGTTCAGTTTTGTCCTATTCTTCATGACCCCATTTGGGGTTTTCTTGGTAAAGACACTAGCGTGGTTTGCCATTTCCTTCTCCACCTCATTTTATGGACGAAGAAACTGAGGCCAAAAGGATGAAGTGACTTGCCTAGGGTCACACAGCTAGTAAGTGTCTGAGGTCACATTTGAACTCATAATTCCCAGCCCAGTGCTCTATCCGCTGCACCACCTAGCTGCCCAGAATTTAGTTAGTTAGATACATACTATTTCCCTCTATTGGAATGTAAACTCCTTTATAATAAGAAGTTTCTTTTTGGACCTTGTATCCCCAATGCCTAACTAGTGCAGTATCTTGCATGTAGTAGGCACTTTAAAAATGCTTGTTGAAATGAATTTTTGAATGGAATCAATGTCAGCTCCCTGCCTTCCAGTTAGGGAAATCTGCCTTTAGTATGAGGATGGATGGCCACCTTTCTGAGGAGTCTAGGTCACTTGTCCTGAAAGGATGGCCTGATGTGCTTTGGGAAAGAGCTTGAGGGAAAGGGTAACTGAATGTGGTTGGGGTTGGGGATCTGATAAGGGCAGGACTGAGAAGACAAACTGCAAGAGATAGATAGAAGGGGCAGTAGAGAACATGGAGACGGCATAAAGGGGCACCCCTTCTGTGGGCGATGTGTATTTCCCATCTCTGTGAGAAGGGAGAAGGGAAAACGGGTGGGGACTGGAGGGAACCTGCTGAAACTCAGCTTGCATTTCAAATCCTAACTGGATATTCAGGTTTTGTGTTCCCACCTCTTCTAGTGACTGTTGGATGAGATTGGAAAACCCCACCGTACTGACTTGTTCCTTGTCACATAGAATCTCTCTTGTCATGTATTTAATGGCCCCAACAACAACAACTCCAAAAAAAAAAGCCCTGTTTGCAATCTTTCTCCCTGTAGATTAAAGGGGAATCTCACAAAGGGCTCAGCCAAGGCAGAGTGAATGAAAAAATTTCAACATGCTAGAAGTTCCTGGCTCCAAACTACATAGGGAGCTTGTGGAACATGGTTAGGAAGTCAAGGGGCAGGTTATGTAGTACAGAGAGAGCCTCGATGATTCTGGTGTCTCTAGGCTAAAACACAAACTCATCTGACTTCACAACCTAGCTTTCTAGGCTGATTGTGCATTGCTGTGTACCCTGTCATCCCACCTCCCTGCCTCCCAGCCAAAGGGCCTGTTTGATGTTCCCTATACCTAACATTCTCCTCTCTCTAAGCCTGGAATGCTCTCTGTCATCATCTCTTGCGAGCCATGGTTCAGCTCAGGTGCCACCTCCTATGAGAAGTCTTTCTTGATTCCCGAAGTACTTAACACTTTAAACACTCCTCCCCGCCCCCTTCTTTGCATTTATTTTTTTTTTAATACAGAGAGTCAGCTAGATGGTATGGTGGTGAGAGCTCTGGAGTTGGAATCTGAAAGACCCAGGTTCAAATCTTGCCTTGGACACTTTCCTAGCTGTGTGACATTGGCTAAATCACAGCCTCAGTTTCCTCATTTGTAAAATGGGGAATAATAATAGCATCTCCCTCACAGGTCTGTTGTGAAGCTCAGATGAGATAACATATGTAAAACTCATTGCAAATTGTAAAGTGCTATGTCAGTATTAGTTCTTAATATTATTTATTTGTGTATATACATACTATCCCCACTCCCACATACCACCTCAGGAAAATGCAAGTTTTTCGAGTTCAGGGATTGTTCTGTTTTTTTTTTTTTTTGTTTTTGTATTCCCAAGTGTATAGCTCCTGGCACATAGTAGGGATTTGTATTCCCAAGTGTATAAAGCACCTGGCACATAGTAGGGACTTGTATTCCCAAGTATATAGCACCTGGCACGTAGTAAATGCTTATTTAATTGATTTGAATACAAGGCATGGTCCCTGTCCACAGAAGGCTGACAGACTAGTTGGGTGCCACGATATTTTATCTCTGATCTCCATATAGTTTCTATTCCATTAGATTCATTTTAACTTTAAGAATCATCCAACACTTTGGGCAGAGGATGGGAGAGGTGGATTGGTACAAGAGAATTGAAGCAAGGAAAGACTTTTCAATCCTAGGGAATTCCAGCTTTGGTGTAGACAGCCCTCCATCCCCACCCTATTCTTGTTTCCTCCCTCCCTATCCTCTGGATGGTGGCAGTAGAAAAGTCCCCAGAGGAGCTCTGATGGGAATATGGCTGAGGAGGCCCTGTCTGGAGGCTGCCCAGAGGAGAAATCCCTTCCTGATCCAAGAAAGAGCAGAAGCTGGCCTCCTGCCTCCTGCTTCACACCCCATTCCCCATGACTGTGATTCTGCACAGGGAAATTCTGTGATTAGAAGGACAGGGGACCTGGCTTCTTTTCGCAGCTGTACTACTTTCTAGCTATGTGACACTGGTTAAGAGAATGTTGGATCTGGAGACAAAAGACTCAGATTTTAGCTCTCACCTTGTAGTCCTGTGACATGGGGTAAGTCACTTAACCTCTCAGGCTTTCAGTTTCTGCATCTGCAAACTGGGAGCTTTGGACTAGATGACCTCCAAAGGTCCTTTGCAGTTCTAAATCTATGATCCTACTTTCTCTTTCTGGGCCTCAGTTTTCCCATCTGTAAAATGATTGGTTTAGATTAGATGACCTTTAAGGTCCCAACTTTCCAGCTCTAAATCTATGATCCTACTTTCTCTTTCTGGGCCTGTTTCCTCATCTGTAAAACGAAAGTGAGAGATAAAGGTTCTCTAAAGGTCCCTCCTAGTCCTAAATCCTAAGATCCTATGAATTTCTGATTATCTAGAAGTCACTCAGTCCCCAATCTCAGGTAAGGATAAAGCTATAATTACCTCTCCCAGTTAAATGTAGATTGAGGTACAAGATGGGGAAGGAGGGTTGTGCTAGTACTAGAGAAAGTCACTGGCAATGCTCAGGTAGACCCCCAGAGAACTGCATGGGACGTGTCCCTTGGGTGGGAGAAATTTCAGTCTTGGTGCAAAGGAAAGGTCTTTCTGGCTAACAGGCTCTAAATGACCAGACCTTTGGGCCTTATCAACCGCGTCCAGCTGTTTAATTGTATTATGAAGGAGCTGTCCGTTGCTGTGGAAACTGTGTGTGAGAGGGGTAGTGCAGCTGGTTCTCAGTGGAATTGTGGTCAGAGACGGGATGGAAGACAGCAGTCATGGCCCTAATATCTGACAATTCTTACGGTGCAGGCAAAGAAGTGACCCTGGGCTCCTTAGTCATTCAGTTAGTTCATGCTCTAGGTGGATGTGACCCACGGTTGCCCCAAGGTTAGGGTAATCTGTGGTTTGGTGTGAAGATGACTGGGAGACAGTTTTAGTCCTCCTTCCCCTTTGGCTCACCGAGGCATTGATGTGGGAGTATCTAGGTGGTGAAGTGGATAGAGTGCTGGGCTTAGAGTCAGGAAGACCTGAGTTTAAATCTAGCCTTAGGAACTTTCTACCTGTGTGACCTTGGGCAAGTCACTTAACCTCTGTTAGCCACTGGAGAAGAAAATGGCAAACCACTCCAGTATATTTGCCAAGAAATCTTTGTCACAAAGAGTCAGACAACAACTAGCCTTGGGGTCAGGAAGACTTTAGTTTGAATCCTCCCTCAGACACAACTAACTGTGTGACCCTGAGCAAATCACTTCACTCCTGTTTTTCCCAACTGTACATGGGAATGGTTATAATAGTACCTACTTCACAGGGTTATCGTAAGGATCAAATAAGATAATGTGTGTAAAGTGCTTTGCAAACCTCTTGATGCTTTACCAAAAAAAATTAGCTGTTATTTTCATACTTAACTTTGCTATAGTTAGGTGCCATCTTGGGCCTATGCAAGAGGGATGATGTGGGAGTGGGAAGACAGGGAAAAAAAAGCCAGAGTTCTTTCTGGTCTGTTCATTTAAGATCATAGATTTAGTACCAGAAGGGACCACGAGCTACCCTCACAGTCATCTTGGTCATCAAGAGGGATTAAGTTTTTTAAATTGATTGCCCAAGGTCACAGGGCAGAATTTGAACCTAGATCCTTGGTCACTCTTACCTGGGTTCCTGATCACTCTGCTTTCTCTAGGGGTGAATCAGAAGGGGCAGGAAGGTTAGGTGGGAAGAGGTCAGGGATGGAGGGGTGGGAGAGAGAGAAGACCAAGTGGAAGAGGATTAGACTATGGGGGAAAGGGGAGAACTGGACAATAGATGAATACCTCAGCAGGCGAGGCATCTGCTACTGGTCCAAGGTTCAGGGGGTGACTCAGCAAGCAGGCGGGGGAGAGAAAACATACAAGCCAGGAATGTTTCCTTTCATATTCATCTGCCTGCTGCTTTGCACAATTTTTGTCATGTCTAGTGAGGAAACTAACTCTACCATTACAGACTAGCATTTGACCCATGACTTTTATTCTTGGAGAATTTCCTGAGGCACTGACAGATAAAATGACTTACAGGTAGGCCTGAGAGGCAGGATTTGAATTTAGGTCTTCCTGACTCTGAGGCCAACTCTCTATTTCCTAACCATTCTGGCCCTCACTGTGCACATTAATAAATGTGCCCTCTCCAGGTTCTAGCCAAACTTCCAGGGTCAGGCCCTTGACCTCTTTGCCTTACACAACATTCCACCTGTCTCCACTTTTGAATGCTCTTCTTTGTCATCTCTGACTCTCTGAACCCCTAATCCCCTTCAAGGCTCAGCTGAAGTCCCATCTCCAATGAGAGGCCTTTTCCAACTCCACCTAGTTACTAGTGACTCCCCCATCATTAACTTCGTATGTAGTTTGGATTTGAGGGTTGGTGTTCATTGTATTTCCCTCCCTCTAGACTCTAAGCTGATTGAGCGCATGGACTGATTTTGACTTTGTCTCAGTGCCTAGAACAGAGTAGGCATTTATTCTTGTCGAATTGAATTAAATCAAACTGTTATTCCTGTAACAAATCAGCCTTGGATTGCTCTTTTTCTGACATTGTAATATTTTAGGATAGGGCTTCTTTAACCTGGGGTCCTCAGAAGGGATCCATCGATAGATTTCTAGGGATCTGAGAATGAAGGAGGGGCGAAGTACATCCTTTTTCTCACTAATCTCTGAAATTTAGTGTTTCCTTCAATTATTTAAAAGCAATATTCTGAGGAGTCCATAATATGTTTACATGATTGCACATGTATAACCTTTATCATATTGCTTACCCTTGAGGAGGGGGAAGGGGAAAGAGAGGGGGAGAAAAATTTGGAACTCAAAATCTTATAAAAAAAAAAAAAGAATGCTAAGGAGTCCATAGGCTTCACCAGACTTCCGACCAGGTCCATATTAAAAGAAAGGTTAAAAACTTCTATTCTACATTATACACAGTAACAGACATTGTGCAATGATCAGCTGGGATTGACTTAGCTCTTCTCAACAATACAATGATCCAAGACAATTCCAAAAGATTCATGATGGAAAATGCTATCCACATCCAGAGAAAGAATTGATGGACTCTAAATGTAGATCAAAGCATACTATTTTCACTTTATTTTTTCATGGTTTTTTTCTTTTTGCAAACTGTTTCTTCTCTCACAACATGACTAAAATGGAAATATGTTTTACACCATTGCATATATATACATATATATAAAACCTATATCAAATTGCATACTGTGTTAGGGAAGGGGGAGAGAAGGGAAGAAGGGAGAAAATTTGGAACTCAAAATTTTATTAAAAATAAATGTTAAAATTGTCTCTACATGTAATTGGAAAAAATAAATAAAATACTATTTAAAACCCCCAAACTTCTGTTCTAGAGGCTGAAGGGATTTTCCCATTTTATAGATGGTGAAACCAAGACTTCCTGACTGTGAAGTTAGTATCCTAAGGGCTCAAGGTTCCACAGCAAGTTGCCAGGGTAATTAAAATTAGAACCCAGATCCCACCTTGCTAAGCTCTAATAACTGGTCTCACACCAAAGAGTTATCCTACACGTTCATAGGTTGGCTCCCTCTCAGTACACTCTCATTCTCATGCCTGTTCTCACGTGTTCCAGTGCCCACTGCTTCACATTTTCCCATGTTCACTTAGTCAACATTTAGCCCCCATTTGTTTAATACCTATTATTCCCAAGGCCTGTGCTGAGCTCTGAGTGGGATAAAGATAAATAAGTTAATGTGCCTGCGCTCAAGGAGCTTATAGTCTAATAGGGAGATAAGACAAGGGCATAGAAAAAAATTATTAGCAATAAAAAGAGGCAAAGTTGTACAGATGAGAGGGGGTGTGGAGGACTGGGAGAGAGAGATTGTTGAGAGCTGCTGAGTTGTAATTTGAATTAGGCCTCGAAGGATGAAAAGAGTTGATAAGAAAAGATCAAGGACAGAATGCAGGCTGTCTTGGGGTGGGGCTGTGGAGAGAGAGGGGGAGAAAATTTGGAACTCAAAATCTTATGGAAGTGAATGGTGAAAACTAAAAATAAATAAATTTTTTAAAAAAGAAAAAAAAGATCAAGGAGAGGAGACATTGAGTAGGGGAAAGAGTGTGGGCCTAACTGGGCTTAATGTTAGGAAACCTGGGTGCAGGCAGGGGGCTTGACTAGAAAGTACATATATATTTGGATTCAAAAGCCTTAGATTCAAATCCATAACCTTCTAACTCTGAGCATCAGTTTCCCCGTCCGCAAAATGAGCAGGTTGGACTAGATCAATCAGGTCCCTTCCAGATCTAAATCAGCGGCCCTGTGAGTCCTGCTTCTACCCTTAGTAGCTCAGAGACTGAGAAAACTCTCTGAATCCGGGTTTCTTACCTGTATCATGAGAATACTGAGATTAATCATACTGGAACTAGCTCCTTCACAGGCTTGTTGTGATGCATTTTGTAAAACATTTTGTAAACCTTAAAGAGCTTAGTTATTAACAAAGAAGTCATTCCAGGTGAGGGGAATGGAATGAAGTGAATTACTGGCAAAGGATTAGGCATGGCTTCTTGGGGGAACAATGGAGGTCTGTCAGTCTTCAGGGGACAGCTGGAAAGGTAGATTGGAGCCAGGTTGTTATCAGCAGCAGACTGGGGCTGGGTTATTAGCAGAAGCACCTAGGCTTCGATGAACATCTGCTGTGCTCAGGGCATTTTGTTAGAACTGAGATGTTCTACCCTACCTCCACAGGGCTTACATTCCTATTGAAGAAACAGGGTAACAGTACAACTTGGCATGTCCTTAGTGCCAGATGAGGTCTATAAATAGTAAGTGCATGGAGGATCAAGCAATCATTGTAGGCTGGGGGGGTGGGGGGGTGGGGGGGTGGGGGGGAGGGTAGGAATGCTTCCTGGAGTTCTTCACCTGGGCTTCGGAGAACATAGAAATACAGGAAGAAGAAGGGTATGATGGGATTATAGATCCTAGATAGATTATAGATAGCTATATACTTTATAGATAGATTATAAAAGGGACCTCACAGGTCATCTAATCCAACGCCTTCATTTAGCAGCTGAGGAAATTAATTAGTAATTAACTTAGTAACTAAGTAGAGGAATGATTTGAACCCAGGTCCTAGGAGTCTAAATCCAACTTGAACTCCCTTGTACCATGCAGAATGCATCCAGGAAAAGAGGTTAAGCAAAAAGATAGAGTTGGAATGTACAAGGCATGCTTCAGAAACACTAAGGAAGTGCGGTTATTAAGAAGGAGTGGGAGATACGGCTGGAGAGATCACTAAGAGTCCAGATTGCACAGGGCCTTGAATGCCAAATTCAGGAGTTTGGCCACCCTTCTATAAGCCACTCATCCAGCCAATCAGCCTCTATTAAACACTAACTTTGTGTTAATCCCTGGACTCACAGAGCAGGAAAGTGGCATCACGAGACCTATACTTTATTAAAAACACCTTGGTAGGTAAGCAGGGGGCGTTTTATAGTAGGGAGAGAAATGAAGGCTATTGTAGTAGCTCAGGCAAGGAGGGATAATGGTCTGAACTAGAGTTGTAGCTGTATGAGTGAAGACCAAGTTGTGATATGTATGGTAAGAGAGAGGGACCAAAAATGATGAGTTTTCTAGCAAAGCTGTCAGCCTTGCTCTTTCCTCCAGAGTGATGGAAGTCCAATGGCAAGACATAATTCAAGATGACTGGAGATGGCCGAGGATGCAGGAGGTGACCATAGCCTTTCTAAATTAAGATCTTTCCCAAGCCTCAATTTGTCTGAGGAAATGCCCTTGCTTTTTTTTTTAAATAATATTTTATTCCCCCCCCCCAATTACATATAAAAACAATTTTAACATTCTTTTTTTTAAGTTTTAAGTTCCAAATTCTATCCCTCTCTCCCCTGTCCCCTCCCTGAGATGGTAAGCAATCTGATTTAGATTATACGTGTGTAATCATGTAAAACAATTCCATATTAGTCATATTTGTGGAATAAAACTTGAACGAGAAAGAAAAGGAAGGAAAGAAAGAAAGAAACAAACGAACAAAGGAAGGAAGGAAGGAAGGGAGAGAGAGAGGGAGGGAGGGAGGGAGGAAGGAAAGAAGGAAGGAAGGAAGGAAGGAAGGAAGGAAGGAAGGAAGGAAGGAAGGAAGCAAGGAAGGAAGGAAGGAAGGAAGCAAGGAAGGAAGGAAGGAAGGAAGCAAGGAAGGAAGGAAGGAAGAAAATAAAAGATAGTTTGCTTTGGTCTGTATTCAGATGCCATCAGTTCTTTCTCTGGAAGAAGATAGCATTTTTCATCATGAGTCCTTTGGGATTGTTTTGGACCATCATATTGCTGAAAATAGCTAAGTCATTCATAGTTGTTCATTACACAATGTTGCAGTTCCAGGTTTTTCTGAAATCATCCTGCTTATCATTTCTTATAGTACAATAATATTCCATTACAACCATATATCACAACTTGTTCAAACATTCCCCAATTGATGGGCATCTCCTCAATTTCCAAATCTTAGCCACCACAAAAAAAGAGCTATTATAAATATTTTTGTACAAATAGGTTGTTTTTCCTTTTCTTTCATCTCTTTGGGATACAGACCTAGTAGTGGTATTGGAGGGTCAAAGGTTATTCATGGTTTTATAGCCCTTTGGATATAGCTCCAAATTACTCTCCAGAATGGTTAGATCAGGCACCACCTTTTCAGTGTCTAAGGGCTAGGTAATAATTGAATCAAAAGATGGCCTAATTTACCCATCACAAAATATTAGTCAAAGTTTCTGGCCAGAACAGAAAACAATTGCTTACAGGTATTATGAGAATGGTGGCATTCAAAATGGTGACAAGGAAATCTGGAAGGGAGGAAATTCTTTGGGGAAAAAAAAATGAGTCTGGATGTGCTGAGTTTAGATCTCTATGGGGCATCCAATTCAAGATGTCCAAGGGGCAGTTGGAGATGCGTGTCTTTAGCTGAGCGACTAGGGACAGATCTATAGATGTGGGATTCATCTGTATAGAGATGATAGCTAAACTCATGCGAGCTGATGAAATCACCAAGTAAGATAGTGTAGAGAGAAGAGAGAAGTGGGACCAGGACAGTTCCTTGTGGGGCACTCACAGTTAGCAGTTAAAGAACCAGCAAAGAAAACCAAGGAGCAGTCAGACAGCTAGGAGGAAAACCAGGAGACAGCATTTATATGAAAACCAAGAGAGGAGAGGTATTGGTAAAATGATCAAGAGTGTCAAATACCATAGAGAGAACAAGGATTGAGACAAGGCCATTAGGTTTGGCAGTTAAGAGATTTCTGGTAACTTTGGAAACAGTAGTTTCAGTTGAATGACAGAGTTTGGAGCCAGATTGCAGAAGATTTAGAAGAGAGTGAAAGGAGAGAAAGTAGAAACATCATTGTAGACTGCTTTCTCAAGGAGTTTAGCCATAAAAAGGAAGGGAAATACACAATAATAGCTAGTGAAGATGGTTGGATCAAGTAAAGATTTTTTTAATAAGAATGTGGGAGTCATATTTGTAGGCAGCAGGGAAAGAGCTGGTATATAGGAAGAGATTAAATTTAGGGGGGGGGGAGGAGAGACAGAGAGAGAAGAGAGAGAGAGAGAGAGAGAGAGAGAGAGAGAGAGAGAGAGAAGAGAGAAGAGAGTGTGGGGGCAATTTGGCAATTTACTGGAGAAACTGTGAGAGGGATGGCATCAAAGGTGCCTATGAAAAGGTTGGTCTTAGCAAGGAAAAGGGCCCCTTCATCTGAGACCAAAGTGTAGAAGGAGATGGCTGAGTGACTCAAAATGAGGAGGAAAGGTCGTTTCTGTTGAATGGTCTCCATAGGCAATGGGAAGCTATGGATGTGCTTTGAGCAGGGAGGTGACATGTGTAAATGAGGCTTTAAATAAAATTTGAAAGTGGTGGGTAGAAGGCATCGGGGAAGAGAGAGAGTTGTAGAGGGTGGAGGTAGGAACTTAATTTATAAATTGTTTAGGAATCAGTGGTTGCTAAGGCTGTGGAAGAAACTAATTAAAAACAAACCCCAAACCCAACAACCTCTGAACTTCACAAGCATTCAACAAGATGAGCATTTGTATATGCATAGTATAATAGAAGAAGAAGATTGTACATGAAACTGCGGGTCTCTATTATATACAACTTATTTTTCTTTTAAATATAGTAATAAATTCAGCATGTAACTTTTAGGATTCATTCTGGCCTTCCTCCTTTTCTTTTCTTTTCTGTTTGACTACTCATCTGAGAAGCTTGGTGGTGAAAGGAGGGAGGAAAGGGGGATGGTAGTTTGAAGAAACTGCGGCCCAAGTGACTTGCTTAAAGTCACGTAGGTGAGTAAGAGCTCACTCACTTATCCAGGTCCTCTCACTCCAAATCCAACACTCTTTCATTATAACTTGTGCTTATAGACACAATTCAAGACAACAAGCATCTGTTAAGTGCCTTTTTGTTGTTGTAGTTCAGTCAATTCATTTGTGTCCAAATCTTCACAACCTCTTTTGGGGTTTTCTTGGCAAAGATACTGGAGTGGTTTGCTACTTACTCTGCCAGCTCATTTTACAGATGAGGAAACTGAGGCAAACTGGGTTAAGTGACTTGCCCAGGGTAACACAATGTCGAGGCCCAATTTGAATTTGAGTCTTCATGACTCCGGGCCCAGTGCTCTATCCACTGCACCACCTACCTGCCCCTATTATATGCCTTACTTTGTGCCAGACAGTGTGTTAAAAACTGAAAATACAGAAACCTGCCCCCAGGAAGCTTACATTCTACTGGAAGAGGGGGAAAACAACAAGGCAATGGTTCAATAAATATCAAATAGCTATAAAATAAATGCAAAGTTCTTTGAAGGAGAGAACTGGTAACAGCTAGAGAGGACCAGGAGAAGTTTCTTGTAGGGTCTTACTCTTGATTGACACCTTGAAGGGAGCTCAAGATTGCAAGGTATAAAGGTGAGGAGGTAGTGCATTGTAGGCTGAAGGCACAGGGACAGGAAGTGGATATTCTACTGTGGACCGCAAGGAAGCCAGCGGGGCGGAAAGAGTATATAAGCGGCAGAGACAGGAAATCAGCTGAGAGGCTGAAAGCAGACTGTAAAAGGCTTTTAAATGCCAAATGAAGACTTTGTATTTTAGCCCAGAGGCAGTGGACTCCATCAGTCAATTGACAAACATTTAATAAGCATCTCCTACAAAAACAAAGACTCAAACTATTTCTTCTGTCAAAGGAGCTAATGCAAAGCTTTGTATGCCAGGTTAAGGATTTGTTCCAAAATGTCTCCCAAGGTTTTTGAACCGGAAAAGGTGGAAATTGGGTATTTCAGGAAGATTAATTTAGTGGCGCTGTGCAAGATTGCCTAGGAGGGTGAGAGAGGACTAAGAGGCAAGGAGACTAGTTAGACAGCTATTCTGGGTGGAATGGATTAGAGGGAAAAATCAATAGGAATTAGTAACTGATTAAATTGGAGGCCTGGGAGAGGAAGGAGATAATATAACTTTGAAGTATCTAGCCTGGAAGACTAGGAGAAGGATGCTGTCATTGGCAGACATAGGGAAGCTTAGGTGAGAACTTTAATAGTTGTCTGTGATGTATTTAGTTATAAACAGGTTGAGTTTGTGACCAGACGCATAGATTTGGAGCAAGAAGGGAATTCAAAGATTATCTTCTAGATCAGGGGTGGGGAAACTTCAGCCTGGAGACCATATGTGGCCCCTTAGGTCCTCAAGTACAGCCCTTTGATTGAATCTAAACCTCACAGAACAAATCCCCTTAATAAAAGGATTTGTTCTGTAAAACTTGGACTCAGTCAAAAGGTCACACCCAAGGACCTAGAAGGCCACATGTGGCCTTGGTTCCCCACCCCTGTTCTAGATCAACCCTTTAATTTTACAAATAAGGAAACTGAGGTCCAAGGCAAAGCCAAGTTTTGAACCCAGCTCTGTGATTCCAAGCCCAAATTCGCTTTTCACTGGATGCATAGAAATATTCATCATGCAGCTAGAGATATGGGACAGGAGGTCAGAACTAGGGATGTGGGAGTCATAGCATCATAGGGTGATAGAGCTGGGGCGGGAAAGGACCTCCCAGGCTACTATAGTCCAACCTTCCTCTGGCAGGGGAGGCAAAAGGGGAAAGTAGAACCATTGAAGATGACAAAAGGAATAACAGAGAGAAAGGAGGACCCTGAAAATAAAGGAGAGAATGTCAGAAAGGGGGTGAGGAGGGGCAGGGCAGGGAACAGTCCATGGAACCAAATGCTAAAGAAAGCTCTCAGAGAGAGAGGTCTGAGAAAAGGCCATTGGATTTGACCACTAGGAAATCGTCAGTGAAGGTGGAGAAAGCAGTTTCAATGAGGACTAGGGGATGGAGGCAGAAACCGGCTAAGAAAGAGTTAGGGTGTGAGTAGATGAAGAGGAAGTAGGGCCGCTTTCACTCCCACTCACATGCTCATTTGTATACTCACCACATTCCAATTCTCTCACACATTCATTGAACATTAACAAACAACTCACTCGAACGTAGACGTTCCATTGGAAAATCTTCCCTTCCACCCTCCAGCAGCTCAAGCCTCTTGGGGGGTGGGGGTCAGGGTGAGGTGCATCATGTATGTCATTGATTGAGGTACCAGAGGGAATTCAGAGATGTGGCAGGCATGAATGAATGAATGAAGAATGGAAAAGTATTTATTGAGCTCTTACTGTATGCCAGGTACTCTGCTAAGGGCTGGGAACATAAATAGAAAAGGGAAGAGAGTCTCTTGTGCTCAGTCTAAAGAGGAAGGGAATATATGTTTGCAGGGAGAATGGCAAAGTCCAATGGTCATTAGGATCCAGGGGCAAGACAGATGGGAATGCATTTTATGGTCATTTGCATTAATAAAACCATATCTGTTTCTGATTTTGAACCATTTGATGGTGCCAAGGACTTTTGTGCCTATCATCACTTGAATGTTGCTGCTCATTTATTGTACAAATATTTATTCAGGGCATGCTACTAATAAGGCACTCTGCTAAAGTTTAGGCATACAAAGATAAATGGACACAGACCCTGCTCTCAAAGAACAGCTTGAGAACAGGACATAGAGAGGAGTCCAGTTTTCCTGGACTGTGAAAAGAAGCAATGGAAAAGTAAGTTGAAACCTTACTGTGAAGGGCCTGGAATGCCAGGGACAGACATTTATTTTGATTTTGTAGGTGATGGGAAGCATGAGTTAATTGATTTTGAGTAGAGACATGATCATATTAGAAGGTTTCAGTAGGAGGAAGGCTTGGGCAGCAGAGTGAAGACTAAGTTGGAGAGCTCCTTTGTCGGAGCTCTTCTCTTTCAGACCAGATAGATTTTCCCCTAATTTCCGTCTTCTCTTGAATGCTTATTTCCTTTTCCTTCTTCCTTAAAGATCTCAGGATCGAGGATGTAAAGTTGGAAAGGACCTTACAGGCCATGAAGTCTAAGCTTCTCATTTTACATATGAGTAAACTGAGGCACAATGGGTTTGGACTGGAGGATTTCCAAGTTCCCTTCTGACAGGATATTATAAGGCATTTGTATGTTGGACTTCAAGTTGGAAAGACTGGAGTTCAGATCCTGCCTCAGACACTTGCTAACTGTGAGACTCTAGGCAAGTCACTTAACCTCTGTTGCCTCAGTTTCCTCATCTGTCACATGAGGATAATGATAGCACCCACTTCCAAGAATTGTTGTGAAGATCAAAAGAAATAATGTTTGTTACATGTTACAAAAAAACTGTGTCCTTAAGATCTGTGAAACAAAGGGATGGTGTTAGGGAGAGATGGGCATTTGGGGCAAGAATTTTTTTTCCAGTTGTTTTTCAGCCATGCAAACCTTAAAGTGCTATATAAACACTAAGCATCATTATCATTATTATTATTAATATAAACTCCTTGGAGGTAAGGATAACTTCATTTGGGGGGCAGCTAGGTGGCTCAGTGGATAGAGCGCCAGGCTTGGAGGCAGGAAGACTCATCTTCCCTCGTTCAAATCCAGTCTCAGACACTTAACAGCCATGTGACCCTGAGCAAGTCACTTCACCCTGTTTGCCTCAGTTTCCTCCTCTGTAAAATGAGCTGGAGAAGAAAATGGCAAACCACTGCAGTATCTTTGAGAAGAAAACCCCAAATGGGGTCATGGAGAGTCATAGACAAGACTGAAACAACTAAGCAATAAAAAAAAAAATCCACCTCCCAGTTCCTTAAATGTAATGGGCCCTTAATAATTGCCACAGTTTAGAGATTACAGATTCAGAGCTAGAAGGAAACCCTGGAAGCTATCAAATCCAACCCCTCATTTTGTCAATGACAAATAAGTTAAATAACTTGCCCAGGGTCATACAACCAGTAAATGTCAGGATTTGAAGTCAGGTCTTCTTGGAATGAATGAATAAATGAAAATTCTCTCTCTCTTTTTTTTTTAGAAGTGTAACTATCTTTCCTTTCTATCTTGTGGACTAACTAACCTTTCTTCTTCTCTTCTTCTTTCTCCAGGACCCAAACCTGACATTGCACACAGACAATCCAGACCTCACCCCCTGCTTCCAGAACTCTCTGCTGGCTTGGGTCCCATGCATCTACCTCTGGGCTGCCCTGCCCTGTTACCTGTTATACCTCCGGCGACGAAACCAAGGCTACATCATCCTTTCTGGCCTCTGTAGACTCAAAACGGTCAGTGATTTAGACAAGGGTGCCCTTGGGTAGGGGAAAGCCATTGTCTGGCTGCCTTTGTCTTGGAGTGGAAGAGGAATTCTATTCTAGGACTTAATTTCCTTAGGAGCTAAGCCAGTTTCTTAAGGTCCACACTCCTCTTTCTCTGTCCCTGTCCTGGCCCATGCTAATTGGCAAGATGCCTTTTAAGCCAATTGGGAAACTCCCTATATGGGGAAGTGGAACCAAGTTCCTCATTGCTTCACCCCAGGCCTGGGTCTTCTCAACCCTGTAATTCTCAGGCTGTGTATAGACTTGATTGCTTGCTACCAGTGGATTCTCAGTGGACTCTCCTCTGGGTCAGCAACAACTCCGAGCATGTGGTGGTGGCTTTCCTTTCCTCAGCCTCTTTAATCCCAATGGAAGCCTTCCATCTCTCCAGCTCCCTGCCCCTGTCCCTACCCCTGCCCCTGCCCCCCTCCACAGTGCCTTCCTCTCTTGATAGGCAATTGGCGTCCTGCTGTGGTGTGTGACATGGGCCGATCTCTTCTACTCCTTCTCTGGCCTGGTGAGGGGCTCCGTCCCAGCCCCCATCTACTTTGTGACTCCTCTCATCTCGGGGGTCACCATGGTTAGTATGGGACTCTGGAGGCTTGAGAGAGGGGAGACAGTTTGGTTTTGGAGGTGGAGGAAATCTAGTGCCCCTGGAAGGGTGGTAATGGCATTGCTAGTGGCAGCCTGGGGCAAGGTGCTCATGACTTTGAAACATTCATACTGGGTATACTTGGGGACCTCTGGGGAGAGAGAAATAGTGACACCAACAGCCATCTACATATTGTTTTCCCTTATAGAATGCAAGCTCCTTGAGGGCAGGACTTTTTCATTTGTGTGTCTATGCGTGTGTATACACACATGTACACATACACATAGACATGCATACATATACACATATATATGTGCATAATACATATATACAATACATACATAATGAATATATGTATATATATATATGTATATGTCCAGTGCCTCACACTGACACTTAGTTGCTTCCTAATCCATGCTTGTTGGTTGTTTAGTCCAGAGGTTCTTCCCTCCCATCCTCCCTTCAACTCAAATAGAGAGCTGGGGGGGTCATGGGATTGGGGGGGTAATAAGGATGCCCTTTGGTAGCCAGAGATTAATCTATAGTGTCACATGCAACAGATCCATGTTTCTGCTCTGTGTTCTCCTCCCCTTAGCTCCTGGCCACCCTGCTGATCCAATATGAACGGCTACGGGGTGTGCGATCCTCTGGTATCCTGATCATCTTTTGGTTTTTGTCTTGTGTCTGTGCCATCATCCCTTTTCGCTCCAAGATCCTCACTACCTTGAAAGAGGTAGTGTGTGTGTGTGTGTGTGTGTAAGGGGCTAGGTCAAGTCCAAGTTTCCTGGGGGAGTGACCCCTTGGTGACATGCCAGTGACTCTTTGGTTGGGGACTCCTGTCATCATACATGGGCAGCTGGGTGATGTAGTGGATAGAGCACTAGGCTTGGAATCAGGAAGACTGAGTTCAAATCTGGCCTCAGACACTTACTAGTTATGGGATCCTGGGCAAGTCACTTTGCCCTGTTTACCTCAGTTTCTTCATCTGCAAAATGAGCAGGAGAAGGAACTGGCAAACCGCTCTAGTCTCTTTACTGAGAAAACCCCAAATGGAGTCACAAAGAGGCAGAAATGACTTGAAGTGACTGAACATCATCATATATTCGGGGAGTGGTGAGAAAGGAGAGCAGGAGATACCATCTTTAGAAAGGGAAAGCAAGCTTAGGGCAGGGTCTGCATCTGGGCTCCAGTGAGAACAGCCACAAGCATACCCATAGACAATCTCCTTCCTCTTCATAACCTTGCCTCTCCCTAACTCCTTGTCCTCCACAGAATGAAGTCAAAGACACGTTCCGTTTTACTACATTCTATATATACTTTGCTCTTATCCTTTTCTCACTCATCCTGTCCTGCTTCAAAGACAAGCCACCTTTTTTTTCACCTTCTGTCAATGTGGACCATGTAAGTGATTGGGAGAGATAGTATTGGGAGGAAAGGTGGAGTTTGGGGAAAGTCATTTTCCCAAGTATGGTCCTTCCCTCAGCTCAGGTGAAGGCCTCCCACAGTGGGTCAGAGCGTATGTGGAGGGTTGTAGGGGATAAAGGAAGGGAGAGGGTATTAGGCATTGAGTGGCCCAAAGGGTGGAGACTATGGGAGTTGGTGGTGTTGGTTGCTCCTTCTGTGAGAACAAAGGAGCAAGAACAATCCAGACTGCTCTGATTGCTTCCTCATGACTTCCATCTCTAACCCTAAAATGCCTGATCAAACCCTGGCAGAACCCTTGCCCAGAGGCCAATGCTGGTTTCCTCTCTCGTCTGACCTTCTGGTGGTTCACTAGGTGAGTTGACTTCTCCTGACATTGATCTTTTGAGGGTGGGTTTGGAAACCCAAAGAACTGATTTGGTCTGTTTGGCTTGGGAGCCATATGTTTCATTTGTTCCCAAACTTCTCCTACCCCAAATATAAGATAGAGTCCAGCTCAGGGAACCATGTCTGTTATTGGGGCTAACCACCAACCTTCAGCCCCAATCTGCAGGGCTAGCTGCCAGCCCTGAATCTGGCTAGAGGTAGGACATGCCCCCAGGCCAGGTGTATAGGGGTAATTAGCCTGGCAAGGTGCATTGGCCTTCAATAAGCTGGCTGGTTTGTCATCTTCCTTGGCTGAGCCTCAGAGTCAGATCATCAGGTGGTAATTATGCCTTTGACCCTCACACTGGTAGCTCATTGTCTCTAGTTCATAGAAAAGAAGCCTGAGCTCCTGACCCAACACACCTTCCATGACCTAAGTCGTCTAACCTGGATATTGGGCCCCGGGAAGTGCAGCCAAAGCTTGAATCATATTGAAAGTTGGCCAGATTTCCTTGTGTTGGACGGAGGTGGGGTAAGATAAGGGACCAAGGAAAGGATTGAGGGCTAGAAGACTAGACTGTCCCCCTCAATGGCCCTATGACAAGTTCCTGAATAATAGGTCCACCATGAAACCCTTTTCTCCAGAGTCCTGTGCCCAGTGGAACCTAAAATACTGTATTAGGGAGCTATGACTGACCAAGGGCAGAATTCCATTAGTTTCCTTCTCCCTGTGAGTGATTGTGTCCCCCTCTTCCTTTTCCCCTTCTCTCTAGCATGGCCATCCTTGGGTACCGACGGCCTCTGGAGGAGAAGGATCTGTGGTCTCTGAATGAGGAAGACTCTTCAAGAATTGTGGTGGCTCGGCTGATCAAGGAGTGGGAAAAGCAGAGAATACAGGCCAAACAGTAAGGAAACCCTTTCGTCTTAAAGGGTTGAAGTCAATAGTCAACAAGCATTTGTTGCAAGCATTTATTAAGTGCTTTGTGTGAAGCAGTGCTAAGTATAGGAAAAAGGAGGGGGCCAACCCTCAGGAAAGTCAGTTGGCTCCTTGATCCTAGAGTCTCCTTCCCTTCCTTCCTTAGGTACCCCTCCCCTTAGGAGGCATATTGCATTTCTGAAACGCCTATTCCTTCCTAAGCCTGCCCTTGGTAGTCATTTCAAATAGAATTCATTGGTTAGCTCTCCTGAGTAAAAGGTCCCCCCACTCCTCTAACAATAGTCCCTGCCCCTGAGTCCTCTGAGCCTGGAGTCCTGGTGACCTCACCGGCCACTTCCTTTGACCTCAGGTCAGGGAGGGAGGCTAGACTCTAAGTATTCCCTCAGAGAGGAAGGTGAGTCCCAAGAACAGGAAGGCTCCCCACTTCTTCTCTTCACTCATCTATATTTTATGTCCTATCTCTGGGCCTCAATTTCCTTGTTTGTAAAATGAAGAAGTTAATCTCTAAGGTTCCCTGGCTCCAGTCTTTAAATCTTTGATCTGGAGACAGGAGAGTGGACAAGGTTGTTTCCTGGACCCCTTTAGCAGTCTGGTGAAGCCTAGGGATCTCTTCTCAGATCATGTTTTTAAATAGCTGAAGGAAATAGTGCATTTCAGTTAGAGTTTAGTGAAAAATGAAAATGTAATTTTTTTCCCCCATTCAAGTTCATGGATCCCCAGAAATCTATCCATGGAATCCATGGTGGGTATGTTGGGGGTATCTGTGGATTCCATATTAAGAATTACTGGTTTAGGCCAACGTGGCCATCAGAAGGGCAACAAGGAATTCAGGAGTCTGCCCCAGATGTTTGCCCTGGCCAACTCATCAGGCAAAATAGATAAGAGTTCATAGACCTCCCCTTCCTCTGACCCTTTCAGCCCCAGAATGGCATACACTCCCTGTCTCCCTGCTCCCATCCAGCTGTAGATTTCACACTCTTCTTCTCTGCCTCCTCCTCTATCCCTCCAACCTCATCTAGGCCTGGGGCTGGAAGCCTTTTCAACTCAAAACTGCCTTCTGTTGATTGGCTGTCGGCCTAGTTTGAGATACAAGATTGTCAGCAGAATCCCAGCTCCTGTGTTTCCGAATCTTCTGAACGTCACACCCTGCCTGCACCCCTCCCCCCACTTCCAACAAATGGTCACCCTTCCTGCTTTGGTTCCCCCCACACCTCCCCCCCTCCCATTTCAACTTCCCCCATTCCAGCTGCAAATCTGCCTCTTTGGGGCCTCAGCAAATGAGCTGAAAGCAGGTCCTCTTATCTTCCCTGGTGATTAAGAAATCATTTAGAATTTGTGCTACTGGCTGGTGTAGCAACCTCCCCAGAACCAGCTGGGCATGTAGGAAGGGACTGTAGCTAATTCTTCCCCCCCACTTTCTCCATCTCATCCCATCTCAGACCCAGAGTGGTTTAGGAATTGCTGGGAATTTTGGCCTTCCAGTTTGGGGATAGGAGAGATAAGGCCAAAGTATGAGAGGGTATAATGGAGATGGAATCTCTATCCCTGACAGATCAATCTATAGCTGGGGTCCCAAATCCAATTCATTCTTGTACATTGGAGAATTAACAGTCACATTCTGCTTGAGGAGAGGTCACCTCTGAACAGGACTGCCCCGAATCTGGGTTTGAGAGAAGAGCAAGTACTTTCCTCCTCCAACCTCAATGAAGAACCCCCCCCCCCAAAAGAATCCAATCCCACACCCTATTCAACCCTTCCATATGTACTTTCTGATTGTCTTTGCACCCTCTGCTCCTTTCTCATCCAGGCCCAAAGATGTGGCATTTACAAAGATCACCAATACAAAGGGAAGGGTCTCCGATGAAGAGGCAGGGGAAGGTGAGGTTCTGCTGTCTGACCAGCCCCAGAAACGGGAGCCATCCTTTCTTCGGGCCTTGCTGATGACTTTTGGACCCTACTTCCTCATCGGCTCTTTCTACAAGTTGATCCAAGACTTGCTATCCTTTGTCAACCCCCAACTGCTCAGGTCTGACTCTATTCCTTCAGACTGTGGGTTCCTTTGGGTGTCTTTACTATGGGAAAGGAATGAATGGGGATGAATGGAATGATTTCATGTTTTGGTGAAAAGACCTATATCAAATCCTGTCTCTGACATGTATTATATCAGTTATGGAAATGTGGACAATCCTTTTCACCACTCATCCTCGGTTTCCCCATCTGGAAAATGAGGAAACTTAAAACTTACACCATCTACTGGGACTTTCTTTAACTACTAACACATAGAGCTGAGTCCAGGTCAGAGGACAACACAGTGGTACAGAGTGGGAAAAGCATTGAATCAGAAGAGTCAGGGTGCTGACTCTCCCAACATGCTGTGTGACTTTGGGAAAATCACTTCTGACATAATTTTCTCCTCTGTAAAATGAGTTGGTTTTGGTGTTGTATTCTGTTGTGCCTGACTCGTCGTGACCCCATTTGGGGTTTTCTTGGCAAAGATACTAGAGTGGTTTGCCATTTCCTTCTCCAGCTCATTTTATAGATGAGGAAACAGGGTTAAGTGACTTGCCCAGGGTCACACAGCTATTAAATGTCTAAGGCCAGATTTGAACTTAGGTCCTGACTCCAGGCCCAGCCCTCTATCCACCGAGCCACATAGCTGCCCCAATGTAGTAGGCACAAATGGATGCTCATTGAGAACTGAGTTCTAGGTGTGTGCTCAAGAGAAAGCTTTCCCCTAGCTCAACCACTAGTGTTAACCCTCACTTACCTAATGCTATTCTTCCCCAATCTCTTTGCAGTATATTAATCCAGTTCATTTCAAACCCTGCAGCCCCATCCTGGTGGGGTTTCTTGGTGGCTGGGCTGATGTTTGGGTGCTCAGTTGTACAGACTCTGATCCTGCACCAGCATTTCCAGTATGTCTTTGTGACTGGCATTCGGCTTCGTGCAGGGATCACTGGCATCATCTATCGGAAGGTCAGCTGGAAGAGGGGGAGGAGGGGCTGGGTAGGATGAAGGGCTCCTCATCCTCCGTTATGACCAAACCCCTGGATATAGATGCTAAGCAGACCTGGGAGCCCTTAAGTTACAGTGTATTCAGGGGCCAGTTCCCATCTCCAAGCACCAGTCCCAAATCCCACCCCTCCCTCTGCTCTGCTCTGTCTGCTTCTAGGCACTGGTTATCACCAACTCAGCCAAGCGTTCTTCTACTGTGGGGGAGATTGTCAACCTGATGTCTGTAGATGCCCAGCGATTCACAGACTTGGTCACCTTCCTCAACATGCTGTGGTCAGCACCCATGCAGATCATCTTGGCCATATACTTCTTGTGGCAGGTGACTCACCAGGTCCTAATCCCCCAATACCATTAGACTTGCCTGCTATCATAATCTCTACCCTCTCTTAATGACCTTCTCACTGGTGTGACTCACTACAGTAACAGGAAGGAAACCAACATAATCTCTGACACTGGGGGCAAGTAGAAGGATTAGGGTGAGCCTGAACTTACTGAACCTCTAGAGTTCTGCACCCCCATCCCAATCTCACTACATGACCTCTTCCCTCCTTCCGGGAAACTATCATAGAATTGTTATGGTCAGGATGAAGGGGGAATGGGAATCCTTCAGCAGCTGGTCCATGACTTGAAGAAGGAGGCCCTGGAATTAGTGTAGAAGTGCATTTTTGCATTCCCCTCTCTCTGTCTCCATCTCTTCTGCCTCTCTCTCTCTCTCTCCCTCTCTCTCTCCATCTCTCTGTCTCTCTCTTTCTCTGTCTCTCTCTGTCTCTCTTTCTCTGTCTCTCTCTCTGTCTCTCCATCTCTCTCTGTCTTCCATCTCTCTCCATCTCTCTCTTTCTCTCTGTCTCTTTCTCTCTCCCTCCCTCTCTCCTTCCCTGTCTGTCTGTCTGTCTCTCTCTCCCTCTCTCTCTCTCTCTCTCTTACCATTTCTCTCTCTCTTACCATCTCTCTCTCTCTCTCCCTCTCTCTCTCTCTCCCTCTCTCTCTTTCTCTCTCTCCCTCTCTCTCTCTCTCTCCCTCTCTCTCTCTCTCTCTCCCTCTCTCTCTCTCTCCCTCTCTCTCTTTCTCTCTCTCTCTCCCCCCTTCTTTCACTTTAGCTTTCTTACTGTCAAGCTGCCTGTCTGACTCACTCTGGCACTGTCTATTTGGATCTGCTGGTCCTCCCTGACTGCTTGGCCTTCTCTGATTATGTTTTGTTTGTCTTTCTTTATCTTGTCCTCTCTGGTCTGTCTGTCTTTATCTGGGTCTCTCTGTACATCTGCCTCTTCCTGATCCCCTTTGTCTAGCTCTGCCTGGTCCTCTCTGTCCGGCCTTATCTGACTTTCTGTTTCTATTTGGTTCTTTTTGTCTGTTTTAAATAATAATAGCTAGGATGTATATGGGGGCAACTAGGTGGTGATAGAGTGCTGCTGGACCTGGAAACAAGAAGACTTGAGTTCAAATCCGACCTCAGACACTTACTAGCTGTGTGACCCTGGGCAAGTCTCCTAACCTTAACCATGTTTGCCTCAGTTTCCTCATCTGTAAAATGAGTTGGAGAAGGAAATGGCAAACCACTTCAGCGTCTTTGCCAAGAAAACCCCAAAGGAGGTCATGAAGAGTCAGACACAACTAAAATGACTCAAACAACAATAAAACAAAATAAGTATGAGAACAGCACCTATCTTCCAGGTTGTTATAAGAATCAAATGAGATAATAATTGTAAAGCACTAGGCACAGTGTCTGGCACATGGTAGGTGCTATATAAAGCTTTCATTATTATTCATAGATGGTCATAGCTTTAGTTCTGGAAGAGACCCGGGAGGCCAGCTAGGGAACCGCTTCGTTTAATAGATGAGGAAATTGGGGGCCAGAATAACACAGGTAATGAATGACAGATCTCCCAGACTTAAACCGAAGTCCTCTGGTCTTGAATCCATTAGACACTTCCCTTGTGCCTCTTAGACTGCTGCTTCTGTCTCTCACCGGTCTTCTTCTCTGCCTCAGCACCTGGGTCCCTCCGTGATGGCCGGTGTTGCTCTGATGATTTTATTGATCCCTGTTAATGGGGCCATTGCCATGAAGACCCGGGCATTCCAGGTGGGTGCCAAACCCCAGACCCAGGATAGTGTGGTGGGGGGGGGGGGGAATAGGAGAGTATCTTCGACTGGTCCCTGACTTGGGAAAGAGGCTCATAGAGCTGGAATGTGGTATCATTCAGTCTTAGTTGAAACTACTCTGAGTCCTTCCCTTGCTTCATCAAAATTCTGCTTTCAGAAGAAAAAGTTCTCAGGTCTCAGAGTCAAATAAGGGATAGTCAGGTATGGGGTAGGGTGGGTTGAGATGGCTCCTTCTTGTTAGCCATAATCATGGAAGGAGAAGAAGCATCCCTTCCTCCCCACCCCGAAGAATACTGTGTGTGTTTTCTATTTATTTATCTGTGTACATTCTGCAGAATGTGGGCTCCATGAGGGCAGGCACTGTTTTCACAGTTTGCTTTGTCTCTCAGTGACTGGTACATACCAGGTGTTTATGTAAATGCTTGCTGAATGAATTAACTGAATGAATGAGTATGACTCTCCCTCTAAAATACATCCAGGTGGAACAGATGGGGTACAAGGACTCCCGAATCAAGCTAATGAGTGAGATTCTGAGTGGAATCAAGGTTCTAAAACTGTACGCTTGGGAGCCCAGCTTTTCCCAGATGATAGAGAAAATCCGCCAAGGAGAGCTTCAGGTGCTACGCAAGGCAGCCTTCCTCAATGCAGTGTCCACCTTCACCTGGTTCAGTGCCCCCTTCCTGGTACGATGGGGGAGAGGGTGGGATAAGGGGGTGGGGTGGAAGTGGCTGTCCCAAACCTTGAGATCATGATGGGGAGTCTCTCAGAAGTTAGAAGCATCTTGTTGAGCCTCTGGTAGATAGATACAGTTTGGAAGGAAATTGAGGCAAACAGGTTAAGTGACTTGGCTAAGGTCACACAGCTAATAGGTGTCTGAAGCTGAATTTGAACTCAGGTCTTCCTGACTCCTAGCCCAGGGCTCTATCCATTGCACCATCTAGCTGCCTCATAACCAATTCTTTCTGTTTGTTCGGCTCTTCCTGGCTCTGTCTGTCTTTATCTGATCCTTTCTCCCTGGCCTTGTCTCTTGAGTGATATTCAGCTCTGAGTACATGTCCCCAGATGTAGCATGTTCAGGCAGATTTGCACAACAGTCCAATTCAAGATACACTTTAAAAGGTACTGACCTTGGATTCAGAGGATCAGAGTTCAAATTCTCCTTCCGTCACCTGGACACGACCATGAGCAAATCACTTAGTCTCACTGGGCTGCAATTTCCTCATCTGTAAAATGAGAGGTTTGACTAGATGTCCTCAGAGATCCCTTCTGACCAGGATCCTGTGATTTCCATCCTAGCTGTAACTGGGAATCTTGACCAACTCAGTTTAGCAGAGGTGTGGATGGTGTGTTGTAGGTAGGGCTTGGAAGAGACAATGTTGTTATGTGTAGGTCCAACCATGTCACCCCCCCTACTCAATAAACTCCAGTGGCTCCGTGTCACCTCCAGGATGAAATACAAAACCCTCTGGTGTGCAAAGCCCTCCACAGGATAGCTCCCTCTCCCACCTTTCCAGTCTTCTTATACCTTACATATTCCCCACCCCTACACACTCTTTGATCCAATGACACTGGTCTCTTTACAGTTCCAGGTCTTGGCTCTGGGAATTTTCTTTGTCCCCCATGCCTGGAATGCTCTCCCTCCTCATGCCCCCTGGATTCCCTGGCTTCCTTCAAGTCCCAACTAAAATCCTATCTTCTACAGGATGCTGCTCTCCATTCCTCTTAACTGTCTTTGCTGTTAATGATTTCCTATTTATCTGCTATGTTATTACATATTTGTTTGCTTATCTCCCCTACTAGACTTGTGAGTTCCTTGAGAGAAGAGACTGCCTTTTGCCTTTCTTGATATCTTTAGCACTGTACCTGGCACGTAGCATGCACTATATTTTATTGATTGACTGCCTGACTAGTCATGCCAGGAAGAAATGTGGTCTGCCTCCTACTAGGACCTCCTCTGACCCTTGCCCAAGCCTCTTCAACCTCTCCTGGAACTTAACTCTTCCTCCCTCCCTTACCACCCTCCCAACAATGACTGCAAAGTATAGAAACTGCTCTGCAGAGAAATCCTACCATCAGGAGGCAGTGTGCCCCCTCCATGTTAGCTCCTGGAGCAAAGCCTTAGTTATAGCTCTGAAATCACCAAGCGTTTATCAAGCACCGACTACATCTAGGTACCTGTTGGGGTGAAAAAAAAATTCCCCCAAGTGATTGAAATATTCGAATTCACATTGCATATTTCCATAAGTCTGGAACCAAGGACCACATTTTATACAGTAATCATTTTGGAGAATGCCAGTTCCAAAACATGAAACCATCTCGGGAGATTTGCCTCATGTTCATGATGCCCCAGACACCTCGACGCTTGTTCTCACTTCCCCTTCTTCCAAATTTGATCTCAAAGCCACCTCCTCCAGGAAATGGAGCCTAAATCTGCTTTCTAGTCAGAACTTATGTTTCCCCTAGCTTTCCACCCACCTCCCTGTCCTTCTTTGGGCTTTCCTTTCCCTGGTGGGAGGAGAGACATTTGGACCAGATGCACCATTTTCCCAGACCCTCCTCCCCCTCCACTTACACACACACACACACACACACACACACACACACACACACCCCTTAACCACTAAAGTTGTTGAGTATTCTTCAGGAATTTCCTGTGCCCTCCTTCTTGGACCTGAAAGTTAATCTATCTCCCAGGTGTCACTGACCACCTTTGCAGTCTACGTGTCAGTGGATGAGAAGAACATCCTGGATGCAGAGAAGGCTTTTGTGTCTTTGTCCCTGTTCAATATTCTAAGGTTTCCTCTTAATGCTTTGCCTCAGGTCATCAGCAGCTTGGCACAGGTAACAACAGACTCTGGGGCTCTAGGGAGGTCAGTCGGGGTCAGTGGATGGGGATTTTATTTGGGGGTCAGGGAATAGTCTCTGGGGTTCCCAAGGTTGCTTGTAGTGGGTTACCTGGAGTGGTGCCCGAGTACTCGGGCTGGCCCAGAGTGCAGGGAGGAAGGTGTTCTAGCTGGAATCACAGTGGACCAAACCCAGGAGAATAAGGGCACGGCAGAGAGGTGTAGGCTCTCTGTGCTTCCTTCCTGGCTGGAGCAGGGGGCAGAGGGGACAGTGACTTGGACAGAAGCCTTAAAGTACTCTCCGTCTCCTCAGACCAGTGTGTCTCTGAAACGGATCCAGCATTTCTTGAACCATGAAGAGCTGGACCCCCAGTGTGTGGAAACAAAGACCATTTCTCCAGGTCTGTAGATTCTTTTCCATGCTCACCTCCCTCCTCTCTTTCTCCATTTGGCACATTTTCCTCCCCAGGCTTCCCCTTTCTCCAGAAAAATCCCTTAATCCACCATTTTCTTGTTTTTCTCCATTAGCTCCTCCTCTTCCTCTTTTCCCTTCTGCTTTGGGGCTCCCGAGGCTTCTTGCCCACCCGGTTCCCTGCCTTCATCTTCCTTCCCTCCCTGTTCTCTTTACCCTACTATCCTCCAAACCCCCACTTCTCCCCTTCACCCCTGCTCCCCACCCCCATCACATTTGCTGGCTTTCTGCTTCCACATTACTCCTTGAATCTCCTTAACCTCTCTTTAAGATTCTGTTCTCCCTCTAACTCCTGGCCCACTCTCAATGCCCCCAGGACTCCCTGTCTTCTCCATTACTTCCTATCTTTCCCTCGATGCCCCCTACCTCCACCCCATCACATGCCCAGAGAAATCCATGGCATCCCAGCATTCCTTTCCCCCTAATTCCACATACACGGGTCCCCTGGCCACCCACATCCCTGCCTATTATTCTTGTGCTTTCCTTAATCTTCTCCCTCCAAGACTCCCGTGGACCTCCACCCCCATCATTTCCTACCATTCCCTGACTCTACATTAATCCTTCCTAGCATTCTATTACTCCCATAATTCCTTGCCCATCCTTAATCCTCTCAGGACTCCTCACACGCTCCCCCACATACAGGAACAAAATGCCTTGAGCATTCCACAGTACCTCGTTGCCCTTTACACCTCCCAGGGTTCCCTGATCCCCTCCTCCACTTACCCCCATGGCTCCCTCCCATTCTCTGAGCCCCTCTCATCCCCTCCTAGAATTCTGTGCTCACTCTAAATCTTGTCCACACTTAATTCTCTCCCACTACCTGCCTTCTTTGTCATTTTTCCCCATGTTATCCCTCCTCTGGGAGTCCTTATTCCTTCCCTCTCTTAATCATCCCTGCAGGGCTCCCTGCCTTTCCCACAGTCTCACACCTCCCCCTCCCCTCAGTCCATACCCTCTCTCATTATGGCAAACACCCTTATCACTACAGGCCATGCCATCACCATAGAAAATGGTAGCTTTACCTGGGCCCAGGACCTTCCCGCAAGTCTGCACAGGTAAAAGCTGCCCTCCCAGCCATCTCGATGCCTCCTTCTCCACCCTCCTGACAAACAGGGGCAGAGGGGCAGATCATCTTAGGCAGTATTTTCATCCTCAATTCTTCTAGCTCCAGAAACTTTGGTGTTTAGTTTCAGGGTAGGTTGACCTGGTTACAGTTTGATTTCTAACTTGCATTGGGGTGTCTGGAGTAGGGGGAAGTGTTGGATTTCCAGGGTGAGCAGGCTGGAAATGAGAAGTGGGTTTTTTCTCTTCACGCACATCCCAGCTCACTCTGGGCTTCTGGTTCTCCCTCCTCCCAACTAGCCTGAACATCCAAGTGCCAAAAGGATCACTGGTGGCTGTAGTGGGGCCCGTGGGCTGCGGGAAGACCTCCCTTGTATCTGCCTTGCTGGGGGAGATGGAGAAGTTGGAAGGCAAAGTGGCTGTAAAGGTCAGTGAGATGGACCCAGGTTGACTGGAGGCTGAGATGAGGGAGGGATGGGTCGGGGTGAAGGTAGGGTTCTCGTGGTTTGATGGGGAAAGAGGCTTGGAGGTAAATTGACGCCTTCAGGGTGGGCAGGATGGTGAGTAGGCTGTGGCTCCATCTTGTCCCAAGTCCTCTCTCCTGAGCCCCATGTTCCTGTGGTGACCCTGAATGCCGTGGCCAGGGCTCCGTGGCCTATGTGCCCCAACTGGCGTGGATTCAGAATGCTACGCTCCAGGACAACATCCTCTTTGGCCAGCCGATGGACCAGAAGCGATACCGAGGCATCCTTGAAGCCTGTGCTCTTCTCTCTGACCTGGATGTGCTGCCTGGAGGAGATCAGACTGAGATTGGGGAAAAGGTGGGACGTGTTTCTTGACCCTTCCCCAGAGGCTGGGGATGATGCCACCCATCCAGATACACTCTGTTACCTCCTCAACACATGCGCTCAGCCCCCTCCCTCTACTTCCAGAAGTATGGTGTAGTGGAAAGATCATCAAGAAAGCCCACTGTTGAAATCTTGCTAGGGCCAGCTAAGCAGCCCTGGGCAAATTGCATGCTTGCTCTGTGCCTCAGTTTCTAAATCTGTAAAATGGGGATAATAATGGTTCCTGTCTCATAGGGCTATTTTGAGGACCGAATGAGATAGGGTGTATAAAACCATATATGAATGTTTCCCGTTATTATCATGCACATCTCTCCCTGATCCCTGGCTGTTTACCTCAACCCCAACCTCTTACGGAGATAGGAATCTTGACCCAAACCTCCCCCAACACGTGTGCTGAGCCCTCAGTGATAATAGTAATAATTAATGGTGAAATCACCATTCTGGAGTACCTTGGAGCTTGTAAAGGGCAGTCCTCACCACGGTCCTGTGAGGTAGTCATAGCGAGTCCACTTCTGCTCCTTTTACAGAAGAGGAAACTGAGGATCAGAGATACCAACTGACTTGCCCTGGGTCAGTCACTCAGCTGTACTCCAAGCATCAACTGCATCATTCAAACCCAGAATCCTTGGCTCCAAGTCCATCACCCTTTTCACTTTCCCACCCTGGCTTTTTTTTTTTTTAAGCCTACATGATCATCAAAAAATATACAATGAGAAGTCATGTGATCAAGGGGAAAGAACTGTGTATTTGGAATTAGGAGAAACCTGGCTTCCTGTCCCTCGGAACACCTGATTGCCAGGGGTGTGCTGCTAAATGTTTAATAACTGGCTCTGGGGAAGGGGGTGGGGTGGGGCGATGTATGCAGGACATACTTTTAAATGTAATTTGCATCATTAACATTTTCTCCATCACTTTCTTAAGTTTAGACAATCAACAAAACAATCAATTAAGCCTTGATTTGTAACATCTGCGGGTATCCAAGGTGTAAATGCTCCAGGTGAAAATCTAACAATCCTCTCAGGTGTGACCTGGCTCCGGCACACCACTCCCTGCTCACTTTCTTAAAGACCTTGGGCAGATCGCTTGGCCTCTCTGTGACTCAGTCTCCCCATCATAAACCCCATGGGGATAAAACAGATTATCCATCTCCTTGAGGGTTTGTTGTGAGGATTAAATGAGCCGAAGTGAGTAAACTACTTACTCTGGAAAACCAAAAGTGCTTTATAAATGTCAGTTGTGAGTACGTTAGAGATAGGGCCTAGACCTGTGATTTTTACTGACATCAGGAACTCCCAGAAGAAGAAACTCTCTCCACCAGCGCAGGTCGGTACCTCTTCTGAAACTTCTAGTCTTGGAGAATTCCCTGGAGTGATGAGAGTATAAGTGACCTGCCCAAAGACACACGGAGTGACAGTGGCCGGATATGTACGATAATATTATATCACCAATATTATTATCATATTAAATAATGCCAATTTATTATTATAATAACAGCATAATATCTTATTAAATAATAGCAATTTAATATAATAATAATGTCATAACTGTGTAATTATCATCATAACAATAATAATAAATAATCAACAAGCATTTATTAAGTATCTACTGTGTTGCCAGGCTTTAGGTCTGGATCTTCAAAGGAAAAAAGGAAACAGTTTCTGCCGTCAAAGAATGTAACATTCTATAAGGAGAGAGCACATATATATGTATATATATATATACATATACAGATATATGTATATGTGTATATATATATGTAGATTCAGGATGTCCCCAAAGTCTTAGTGCAGTTTTAGTTTTAATAGCTTAAAATGCACTAAGACTTCTGGGACACCTTGTATAAGCTAAATTACAAAGTTATTTGCAGGGAATAATTTTCAGCTAGAGGTGAAGGGAGGAGGAAAGGAAGGAAAAAAGGAAAGAAGGAAGGAGGGAGAAAAGGAAGGAAGGGAAGAAAAGAAGGAAGGAAGAAGAAGGAAGGAAGGGAAGAAAAGAAGGAGAAGGAAGGAAGGGAGGGAAGAAAGGAAGGAAAGAAACAGGAATTTGTTAAGAAGCTGTCATGTGCCAGGCACTGTGCTAAGCACAACTATTATCTCATCTGAGCTTCTTAACAACTTTGGAAGTAGATGATATTTTTATCACCATTTTACAGAAGAGGCAACTGAGACAGACAGGGGTGGGGGTGGGTGGGGAGGAGGTTAGCCCAGGATCACGTAGCTAGTAAGTGTCTGAGGCTGGATTTAAACTAAAGTCTTCCTGATTCCAGGCTCAGCGCTTTGTCTATTGTGCTACTCTCCACCTCTAGGGGATCAGGAAGGGCCTCATGCAGGGGATGTCACTTAAGCTGATGGGTACGATAAAGGGAAACCACCTGTTGGGACCCAGAAAAAACACCTGACCAGGTGACTTTGGGCCAATGACCCGACTCTCAAGACCTTGGTTCCTTCCACCCAACATTCCTCTTGAAGCACTTTGACAAGCACCTCTTAAATTCAGATAGTAACTCCTTCCTCTTTATCCATCTTGGGGCAGCTGGTGGCACAGTGTAGAGCTCTGGGCTTGGAGTCAGGAAGATCTGAGTTCAGATCCAGCCTTCAGACACTTACTAGCTGTATGACCCTGGGCAAGTCACTTAACCTCCGTTTGCCTCAGTTTCTTTGGCTGTAATATAGGGATAATGATGTTATCTACATGCCAGGGTTTTTGCGAGGGTCAAGTGAAATAATAATTATAAAAAGTACTTGGCATACTGCCTGGCATATAGTAGGTACCATGTAAATGCTTATTCCTTCCTCACCTTCCTACCCCCCTTTGTGAGGATCAAATGAGATATTTGTAAAGCACTTTGAAAACCTTATAAAGTGCTACATGAGCACTCACTCCTGTTATTATTATCTTTCTTCTAGGGTATTAACTTGTCTGGGGGTCAGCGGCAGCGAGTCAGCCTGGCCCGAGCTGTCTACAGTGATGCTGACATCTTCCTCCTGGATGACCCACTCTCTGCTGTGGACTCCCACGTGGCCAAGCACATCTTTGATCATGTCATCGGGCCAGATGGGGTCCTAGGAGGCAAGGTAAGAGCTGGGGGCGGAGGATGAAGCGGCAAGAGTTGAAGAGGGTCCCTTTAAGTACTCTGTCTATAAAGGCCCCTGACAACCCAGATGCGTACAGGTGAAACGTCTGTTTCCCTACCTCTTCTCACACATTTGCCCCAATATGGCACCTATAGAGATTCATCAAGGTGCTCTGTGTGTGTGATCATAGATCATAGACTCTTAAAGTCAGAAAGGACCTCAAGGGCCTCTACTCCAACCTGACCACCACTCGAAGACCTCTAGTGGTAGAGAACCCATTACCTCTCAATGCAGACCACTCCACTTACGTTGTTGTTGTTCAGTCACTTTCAGTTGTGTCTGGCTCTTCATGACCCCATTTTAGGGTTTTCTTGGTAAAGATGCTGGAGTGGTTTGCCATTTCCTTCTCTAACTCATTTTGCAGATGAGATAACAGAGGCAAACAGGGTTAAGTGACTCACCTAGGGTCACACAGCTAGTAAGTGCTGAGACTGGACTGGAACTCGAGAAAATGAGTCTTGCTGACTCAAGGCCCAGCATTCTATCCACTGAGCCACCTAGCTGCCTTATTCCACTTACGGGCAACCCTAATTATTAGGACACTTTTTCTAAAATTAAAATTATCTGCAACATCTATCCAGTTACATGTTTATTGCTACCGCCACTGATGATGATGATGATGATGATGATGATGATGATGATGATGATAACGTGAATGTGGCAGAAAGCCTATAGTGCCTCATCTTCCTTCCAGACAAGGGTCCTGGTGACGCATGGTGTGAACTTCCTGTCCCAGGCAGACCTCATCATCGTTTTGGGTGATGGGCGGGTTTCCGAAGCTGGCTCCTTCTCTGCCTTGCTCCAGAAGGAGGGCGCTTTTGCTGAATTTCTTCGTAACTATATTCCTGATGAAGACAACTTTCGTGAAGAGGACAGTGCCACTGGTATCAGCCTATATACCACTGTTCTTTGTCTTCAAATTCCCCTCCTATCTCATTTGCTCCTCACTGCTATCTCTTCCTCCTCCATCCCTCCGTGACTCTCCAACCTTTCAGGTATCTCAACACTTCAACTCAACAAATTTTATTAAGTGTCATTTTGGGCATGCTGAGTTTGAACTGGCCATGGGACATCTAGGGCAGAAATCTGGGAGATAATTGGGAATTTGGGTCTGAATCTCCAAATAGAGGTTTGGATTAGAGAAACATGTTTTGGAGTCATCCACATAGAAGCAAGAGTTGAAGCCTTGGGAGTAGATGAGATCCTCAAGAGAGAGGGTGTAGAGAAAAAAGAGAAAAGAGCCAATGACTTGAGGAATGTCTACATTTAGGAGAAGAGAAAGAATCTGAAAAGATGTAGAGAATTTGGTGGAGAATCACTGAGTATAATATCAACCCCTAAACACACAGAACCTCCTTCTGGACACCGCCCTCCCCTCAATCTCTTTCTCTCTGTCTCTCTCTTTCTCTCTGTCTCTCTCTGTCGCTCTCTGTGTCTCTGTGTCTCTCTCTGAGGGTCTCTGTCTCTGCCTCTCTGTCTCTCTCTCTCTCTGTCTCTCTGTCTCTCTCTCTCTCTCCCTCTCTCTCCCTTTCAATACACATACATTCAGTGTCTGATGGATCCAGTGTCACAGAGGCCAAAGAAGGAGGGGTAGCCAGGAAGGAGAAGGTGGGCAACAGTGTTAGATTCTTTTGAGAACTGAAGGAGGATGAGGACTGAAGAAAATGTACTTCCTCCATCCATTGGCTGTGTGATCTTATTCAAGTCACTTAACCTGTCTAAGCCTTAGGTTCCTCACTAGTCAATCAGTAAGTCAACAAGCATTTATTAAAATTTACTATGCGCCAAGTACTGTGCTAAACAATGGGGTTTGGACCAGTGATGGAGTTCCTTTGGAAAGGGTTCAGTGCGTGTGTACAGGGGCTGATGCAGCACTCACGGACCAATATCTGTAGACTAGCCTCTCTGACTACTCTTTCTCGTATCCCACTAAACATATGCATCCCCCAAAGCTCTATCATTGGCCCTATATTCTTCATTATGCCCTGTTCTTTGGGGATCTTATCTCTCCTAAAGTCCCAGCTCTAAATCTCTTCCTTCTGTGTTTCTACTTATTGAGTAGTAGGTCTCAGAGGACTTTGGTGACAGTAGTTTCAGAGTGAGTCAGTGGGGACAGAATTAATCTATCAACATGTAATTTACTAAGCACCTACTCTATGCCAGACATTGTACTCCCTGAGGATGTAACTACTATGAGTGAAATAATTCCTACATTTAAGGAGTTTGCATTTTAATGGAGGAAACAAGAAATTCATATTAAAGTCTAAAAAGAACAAATATAAAGATAATAAATACAAAGTAATTAAATACAAGCTCATTTGGGAGGGAAGAAGAGTACTAGCACCAGTAGGGAGAGGGAATCAGAAGCCAAATTACAAGGGGATGAAGACACTCTAAGTGTGGAGTGAAGAAGGTGGGGGCAGTAGATGCACTAAGCCATCTTTTTAAGAAGATTGACAGCTACGAAAAGGAGAAAGATGAGGGTGTTAGTTTAGTTTTAGGAAGAAAACTCAGGATCTTTTTCTTCCCAGCTTTCTCTCTTTATCTATCTTGCTTCTATCATGCCCCACCCCATCTCCATATATAGGGGTTATCAGGCTCAACTTCCTTACATGAGAGGTGATAGCTCTAGAAGGGGGTGACTTTTTTAGTTTTTAGATAGAAAAAGGGTATCTTCCTTGCTTGCCAGAAAGCTCATTTAGCTTACCCACCCTCCCCCAACTCTGCTATAAAAGTCACTCATTCAGAGGAAACCTTCTATTTATGAGGAAACATACCTGTCTATTCCAGTGTGTCAGCCTTCTTTATCTCAGCCTTATCCTAAAGATAGCCTGGCGATGGATAAGAGTAATGGCTTGGAGTCAGAAGAGTTCACAGGTAGCTGTGTGACCTTAAGTAATCGAGCATGTATTAAGTGTTCACTATGTGTAAGACTCAATGCTAAGTGCTGGGGGTGCCAAAAAAAAAACAAAGGCAAAAACAGCCCTGCCCTCAAAGAGCTTAAGTTCTAGTGAGGGAATCAACATATACATAGATCAGTAAATACAAGATAAACACAGAGGGGGTGGAAGGTAGGCTTGGAGGGGAAGGCACCAGCAGCTCAGGACAAGTCACTTAACCTCTCTGGGCCTCGGTTTCCTCATGAGGAGAATGATGGCACTGAACTAGCTAACCTCTCAGGTTCCTTCTAGTTCTAAAGCTATGATCTGAACATCCTTCCTGTTGTCTAACCTAAATTTCTCTTGCTACAGTTTTAGCCCCCTGATTCTAGTTTTCTCTTTATTGGCCTAGTCCTTTCCACCTCCCCCAGCCTCCTCTCGCCAGCTTTTATTCTCCTTCTTGCTGGGAGAGGTAGTGTTTTGAGGTCAGGTTAGTCATGGTGTTTGAGCATTCTCCTCTTTCTTTGTCCCTCCCTCCCCACTGCAGTCTTGGCAGATGAGGAGATGCTGATAATGGAGGACACGCTCAGTAATCACACCGACCTGACAGATAATGAGCCAATTACTAATGAGGTCCGAAAACAGTTCATGAGGTGAGTGAAAAGGAGCTCCTTTCCTGATTCCCCAAAGCAAGCAGATTCTGACCTCCAATGCCCCTCTCCCCGGGCACAGCAAAACCAAGTGGCCAAGTTTCTGCACAAAGAGGGACTCCCTGTGCCCCAGCTGGGGGTGGAAGGAGAATGTGGATGTTGGGAAGTTCTCTGACATCTGCTCCCCTAGGATTCATGCTGCAGAGCAGCCTCATCTCTGGTTCTATATCCCTCTGAGCTCCTCAGGGAGTCCCAGCTTACTTAGTTAGGGCTGAGGTGGGGAAAGGCAAAATATCTCCTCTAGGGACCGACAAGGGCTGTTCCGTTGCCCCTCTTCCTACCCCAACTCAGAGATTGTTGTCCCTAGGGAGCTGAGTGTGATCTCCTCAGAAGGGGAGGGTCCTGGTCGACCTTCCACTAGGAAACGCCTGGGGCCTGTGGAGAAGAAGGCCGTGGAGCACACACGTGGAGAGCTGATCCAGGCAGAGACAGCAGAGATGGGCACGGTGAGAGGGCACTGAGGGAGGAAGGGAAGGATGGAAGAAGGGTGTTTGGATCAGGGAGAGGACCACTGTGGTAGGCTTTTGAAAGTGAGGAGAAGCTGTAGGTGGGAAGGGTTGTCCCAACAATACAGAGCCTTGGGCGAGGTTGTCCTGGGATATTGGAGAATGGTGGGAAAGAGACCCCAGTCTCAGTGTCATGTGGGGGTGGGGGTGGGAAGGGGAAATTCAAACTCCTGGGAGGTCCTTAAATCCATTGCCCACATCCCGTCTTTTTGGATCAGATGGCCCTGGACATTGACAGATATTGGCCTTCCTCCCTCTACAGGTGAAGCTAAGTGTGTTCTGGGCCTATGCCAAAGCCGTGGGGCTCTGCACTTCTATGACCGTCTGCTTTCTATACTCATGCCAAAGTGCTGCTGCCATTGGGGCCAATATATGGCTCAGTGACTGGACTAATGAGCCTGTAATTAATGGCACACAGAGCAACACAAGCCTACGCCTGGGCGTGTATGCGGCCTTGGGACTATTGCAGGGTAAAGAAAGGGGTCTTCAGTACTTTCTCAGAAGGGGAGGGAATCACTCACTGGGGCTGTTGACCATAGAGTGGAGGTATCAAAGGGGGGGACAGAGGAGCCATCCTATCCGTCCCTGTCTCAAAGCCAATTTTAATTCAATGAATGTCTTCTTGGTACAGGGCTTCTTAACCTATAGTCTATAGATTTTTTTAAGTCTATATTTTGATAACTTATCTCCATATAATTGACTTCCTTTGTAACCCAATATAGTTTATTTTGTGCACTTAAAAATCACTGTTCTTAGAAGCGGGGCAAAGGTTTCACCAGACTGCCAACAGGGTCCACAGAAAAAGATTAACCCCTGAGTCTTAGCAGCTTACATAACCTGTCCTGGGTACTAGAGAAACAAAGATAGGAAATGATACATTTCTGCTTGGGAGAGAGGGGACAGACCATCTAAACCTTCTTCTTGGTACCCCAGTTCTGATAGATGCCCCCTTCTCTATCTCCTTGAACCTGTCCTGGGTACTAGAGAAACAAAGATAGGAAATGATACATTTCTGCTTGGGAGGGAGGGGACAGACCATCTAAACCTTCTTCTTGGTACCCCAGTTCTGACAGATGCCCCCTTCTCTATCTCCTTGCCAGGTCTCTTTGTGATGATGTCATCTTTCACACTGGCCATGGGAGGCATCCAGGCTGCCCGGATCCTCCATAACAAGCTACTAACCAACAAGATGCACTCACCCCAGTCCTTCTATGACACAACCCCCTCAGGGCGCATCCTTAATCGATTCTCCAAGGACATTTATGTTATTGATGAGGTCATCCCCCCCACCATCCTCATGCTGCTTGGGACCTTTTTCAATTCAACGTCCACACTTGTGGTCATCATGTCTAGCACTCCGCTTTTTGCTGTGGTTATCTTACCCCTTGCTGGGCTGTACATATTTGTGCAGGTATCTAGGGCTGATGGGGGGAAGGAGAAGAGGTACTGGGGTGAGAGGAATAAGGGCACAGAAGACTGGGAAAGAAGGAAGACTGTGTCTCAGGGGCTGGAGGGAGGAGGGCTTTGAGGTTTTATTAGAAGCCTGATGAGGTATGTATGTCCAGAGGATGGGGAAGGAGTGACCCTCTGATGCTATCAACATTGACATTCAACCTTTCAAAAATGACTACCAGAATGACTGTGAATCTGGGGTCCCCAGGAGGGTGGGGTACATCCAGAGGGCCGAGTGGGGCATTGGGAGAGATGAAGTGTGATGATTCAGAGGGGACAGAAGGGTACTCTTTTGCCTCTGCTTCTAATGTCTTTCTCCACCCCGGTCAGCGGTTCTATGCAGCCACTTCGAGGCAACTGAAGCGCCTGGAATCAGTCAGCCGATCACCCATCTATTCTCACTTCTCGGAGACTGTGACAGGCGCCTCTGTCATCCGCGCCTACAGACGTAGTCATGACTTTGTGGCCATCAGCGATGCTAAGGTGGATGCCAATCAGAAGAGCTGCTATCCCAACATCGTTTCTAACCGGTCAGAAGCACTCTCAGCCTGCCTTACTCCTACTCTCGATCTGACCTATTACCTCTGATACTCTATCCCCTCTGAGCTCCTTACCACTAAACCCCATCACTTCTGAATCCCTGGACCATCACTGACAATCTAGCTCCATCTTGATCTTTGACCTTCCTATTTACGAATCCCTCCCTAGGTGGCTGGGGATCCGTGTGGAGTTTGTGGGTAACTGTGTCGTGCTTTTTGCTGCACTTTTTGCTGTGATCGGCAGAAAGAGCCTGAATCCAGGATTAGTTGGCCTCTCTGTTTCCTATGCACTACAGGTGGGAGCTCTCTCCAGTCCTAAGGAGCTGTCGGGGTGGGAGGGGGCGGGCCATGAACAGCCAGAGGGCTAGGACCACTATATACCTTCCATGCATACATACTGCCACACATGCCGTGGGTCCCAACCTGCCCACATGAACAGAAAAACGTGCTGGCCACATATGCACTTGAACCCAAAATGCACATATGTGGATGGACACGCCTGCCTGTAATTGTACAGGTAGGGATTGCTTTATATAACAGATGTGCCATTGAAAAATTGAAGGCAAAAGAGATTTTTATGAAGTGGATATTTTAAATGAGTGATGTGTGCTTTCTCTTTTGAGGAGTCTTATTGTGAATTCTTTGGTAAAAGTAAAATTTTCAGGTTAATTGATCTATGCCCAATCCAGATGATCAAGGAGTTTATTTGCTTAAATCAGAGCACACCTGTATTTAGAGTTGTGCATTGGTCCCTAGATTTACACAGGAAGACATATACGTTTACTTCCAGGTGCCTTTGTTATTATTGGGAACTTGAAGAAACCTGGGAAGGGGATTGGGGTGTTTTTAAAGTCTGTTCTTCCACCCTGCTTCCTCCTTCCCTTAGGTCACATTGGCTCTTAACTGGATGGTTCGGATGGCATCGGACCTGGAAAACAACATCGTGGCTGTAGAGAGAGTTAGAGAGTACTCAGAGACTAAGACCGAGGTGGGGGCATGCTGCTGGTCTGGGGTCAGGAAAGGGGATGGGGGTGGGTTTGATCAGGTTGCAGGGAGGGGCTCTGAGGCAGCTGGGTCAATATTTAAGTTCTGGACTGTCTTCTACTTCTCTATCTCAGATCACTATGTCTAAGACTCTGTGCTGTATGTCACGGGGTTAAACGACAGTGTATAAGACATGGTCCCTGCCCTTCAAGGAGTTTACGGTCTCCTTTGAGTGACGATACTCAATATGACAAGTGTAAGGCATTATACTACAAAGTCAAACGAGCTAATAAGTGCCAAATAAGTGATGCAGTCCTTTAGGAGTTAAGAGGAGAGAAGGCTCACTTCTGACTGGGTGATCAGTGGAGGCATCCTTGAGTAGGGAGCATTTCAGATGGACTTTGAAGGATGAAATTTCAGTAGACAGAAGTATATGGAAGAAGGTGTTATAAGGAGAGGAAATAGATATGGAGGTGGGAAAATCGCCCGAAGGCAGTAGGAAAGAAGAGGAGAGGATGAAGAGGATAGACATGGTGAAGGAAGGAAGGCTTGGATGGGAAAAAGAGGTAGGGAGAAAAATCAGGTTATTTGGAGGTTTTGCATCTGGGAGATTAAGGTGGTAGCAGTGACGGTCATAGAAGCAGAAACTCAGAGCTATTGAAGTTGGTAAGACAAAACGTAGAGTTTTGTGTCAAGACTTTCCTTTGTGTTAAAAAAAAAAATTAATCTCACAAGTAGAGGAGGAGAGATAACTTGCCCTGTGGTTCACAAGATAAAGATCTGGTCGTTTCTGTTAACCACAAGCTTAATTTGCTAAAGACTGAATTCCTCTGGGGCTGAGACATTGTATTATCTAAACTTTATGTCTTCTGTGCTTAGTGAAGGCCTCTGTAAACTCTGTGAATTTGTATTATGCAAACATGATATAAATATTTGTTGAATTGTAGTTTCGTAATGAGCCAACAATGTGAGACAGTAACAGTGTTGTACCGAGGACAACAACTTAGTTTTACTGATCTTTTCATCTAATGAATGAATGCTAAGCGAGTGATTGAGTGAATGTAGCTGCTTAAAAAAAAATCCACACTGGGACAGCTAGGTGGCACAGTGAGTAGAACACCTGGCCTTGGAGTCAGGAGGACCTGAGTTCAAATCCAGCCTCAGACACTTGACACACTAGCTTTGTGACCTTGGGCAAGTCACTTAACCCCAATTGCCCTGCCTTTCCCCCTCAAAAAAAAAAATCCATGCCTTTAAGGGACACCTTCATAGAAGTATGGTATTCCAATACCAGGAAGCAAATAATGTCGTACTCCACTCTGGTTTGACCTCTTCTGGAAAAATGAAAGCTGTATTCAAATATTTGAAGGACTTCTGTGGAAGAAAGAGGGAGTACATTTTGTTCTTTGTGGCTAGGAGGGCACAAAGATGGAGATTATAGGGAAGCAAAGTTCAGTTCAACCTAAGAGCTCTCTAATAATTGAAACTGTTCAGTGATGGAAGAAGTTTAAGGGACTGAGCTCCCTCTCACTGGAGGAACTCAAATAGGAAGGGGCTGGGTGACTCCCTGTCAGGGATGAAGCAGAAGAAATGCCTTTAAAAGGTGAGGTTGGACATAATGACCTCTGACATCCTTTCTAACTATCATATTCTATGAAAGAGATCCCTGAAGGAGAGAAGGTGGAAAGAGAAAAAGAGATAACCGAGATGAAGAGGCAGGAAGAGGAGTCAGTGAAGGAGAAAAAGATCAGAGAGGGAGGGTGAGAACCAGGAGAGTACTATGCCATGGGAGCCGAAGATGTAAAGTTTCAGAAAGGAAAGAGTAGTTATTCAATAGTGCCGAATACTGTAGAGAATTCCATAAAAATGAAGCCTGAGAAGAGGGTGTTGGATTTTGGTGATTAAGAAGCCATCGGTGACCCTTAAGAAAGCAATCCATCCTCTATGCAGCTACTAAATTAGTATTTCTAAGACATTTCTGATCGTGTCATTCCTTCACTCAAAAAATCAGTGGCTTCATTTGGCATCCTGAATAAAATACAATCTCATGAGTTGGGACCTGAAGTCCTATATTACCATCTGGCTCCCACCTACCTTTACAGACTTATTTGATATTGACCTTCGAATTCTTCATAGTCCAGTCAACCTATGATTCCCTGAACTAGGCATTCTGTAACTGTGTCTTTACCTAGGCTAGAATCTCAGAATCCCTAATTTCCCTCAAAGCTCATCTCAGGCAACACCTGCTACATGAAGTCTTTCCTGGTTCTGCCCTATCCGCCAGTCATTTAGTACTTTCTCATTTCTGGAATTGCCATGAATATACTTACTGGTGTTATTATTGGCCTTCCAGTAGAATATAAGCTTCTCAGAGGTGAGAACTTGCCTTCGTATCCTCTTTCCCTAGGGCCTTGCACCCAGAAGACAGTCCGTAAATGTTGAAATGAAACTTTGAAAGACTTGAGAACTCTAAATAATCCAATGTGCAGCTGTGATCCTAGAGGCCTGATGATGACACATGGTACCCACCTCTTGACTGACAGAGGTGATGGACTCATGATGTAGAATGAGACATATACCCTTTTTGAACATAGCCAGTGTGGGAATTTGTTTTCCTTGACTATGCATGTTTGTTACAAAGGCTTTGTTTTTCCTTTTCTTTTCCCAATGACAGGTTGGGAGGTCAAGGTGGGGCGAAGAGGGGATAGGAATAAGGTAGCAAAAAAATCCAATAAGTAAAGAAAAGAGGACCATCAAAGCATTTTTTTTAAAAACAATTCAGGGAAGAGGATAGAAGGAAGGCCAAAAAGAAGCATAGACAAGCAGGATAGCTTTGAAATCAGCTACAGGTTGAACTTATATACATAAAAAGAAAAGAAAGCTATGCAAAACAGACCTGTAATTTCATGTAGAATTTCCTTTTCCTCTCTTACTATGTATTTGGAAATAACTAATTTATTTGGTGTTTAAGTTCAGAATTTTTTTTTAAAATAGAAAAGAAATGAAAGAAGGGTCTTGTTTTTGAATCATTTTCAATCGTGTCCAACTCTCTGTGACCCCATTTGGGGTTTTCTAGGCAAAGATACTGGCATGGCTTGCCATTTCCTTCTCCAGCTCATTTTACAAATGAGGAAACTGAGGCAAACAGGGTTAAGTGACTTGCCCAGGGTCACATAGTTAGTAAATATCTGAGGCTGGATTTGAACTCAGAAAGGTTTGTCTTCCTGACTTCAGGCCCTGTGCTGTATCCAGTGTGCCACCCAGCTGCCCAAAGAGAGAGGGGTAGTGGATAGATTAAGGTCTCAGAGCAGAGAAGAAGTGATGAGAGCCCAGTTGAGATCTTAGACTTGGCATGGGCGGGGGTTGAGGAAATCACTTTGTTCTCTGAGACAAGGATGAGGAGAATTGTTGAGAGAGAAGAGTAGTGAGAAGGGTGTGGTGACAGGTGGAAGGATAAGGGAGGCAAGGAATTAGTGTTTATTAGGGCCTATCATAGGCCAGGCACTGTGCTAAGCTCTTTCTAAATATTATCTCATTTGATCTATACAACAAACCTGAGAAGTAGGTGCTATTATTAGCCTCATTTAAGGTTGAGGAAACTGAGGTAGTGGTTAAGTGACTGACACAGGGTCACACAGCTAGTAAGTACCCAAGGCTAGATTTGAACTCAGGTTTTCCTGACTCCAGGCCAGGTCCTTTATCCACTGTGCCACCTAGCTATCTAAAATATCAAACAGCCTGCACTGGATGTTCTTTGTATCTTCCAGAAAGTAAGGTCATCTGGGAGGGAGATGCGGGAGGGTTTGAAGCAGCTGTGGTGGGAATGGGGACAGCGACTTAATAAAATATGCAGAAATGGATTCCCAAGAAGTACTAAGGGTCCAGTTCAGATTGGAGAGCATGAATTTGTATCAGGCTCAGTCAGCACATTTTTGTAATTTCCCCTAGCAATGCTTCTGTGTTGTTCAGCGGGGTTGTGGAATGTTTAGGTATGTTAAATCCAGTGCTAGGGTGAGGAAATGAGAAATTCTAGCATATTCGAGTTGTATTAAAATGGTTCACTTTAAGGCATCCAGGCTGGGCAGGGAGAGGAGAAAGAGGAAAGTCAAGTATACTAGAAAGCAGCTGATGCCCTGGGGAAGGAGAAAGGAGTAGAGGGAGCCCAGGATCAGATGAAGGTGCCTGCCACATCCATTGCTGTCTCTCCTTCTCTCCATCTCTCCCCACAGGCTCCCTGGGTGATCGAGGACAGCCGCCCACCCCCTGGCTGGCCCCGTCAAGGAGAGGTGGAGTTTGTGAACTATTCAGTGCGATATCGGGAAGGCTTGGAGCTGGTGCTGAAGAATTTGAGTCTGCTAGTGAAGGGTGGAGAAAAGGTAGGTGAGGCCCCTGGGCCATTCAGAGTTACATGCAGGGAGTATACAAGGATTACATAACACATCCCCCATGGCTGCAGCTCTGAAAGAGGGGATGCTTGTAGACTCATTGCCCTGTTCCTGCTTCTTTCTCTCCCCTTCTGGTGCTCTAAAGCTCAAGGGGTTCAGAGCTCCAAGGCTTCAACAGCACTTCCCCTACCCTTTTCCCAGCACAGCATTACTTCACACCATTCCATGTCTCCTTCCCACTATGCCCCAGGTTGGAATTGTGGGCCGAACTGGAGCTGGCAAGTCATCCATGACCCTTTGCCTGTTTCGTATCCTGGAGGCAGCTGAGGGAGAGATCCACATCGATGGAGTCAACATTGCATCCATTGGCCTCCATGACCTACGCTCCATGCTAACCATCATCCCCCAGGTACAAGACATTCTTCATAGCTGGGATCATGGTCTTTTACCTGCCACAGGACTGGATAAACTATCCTCTCAGCAGCCATGGGGAACTGATGCCGACACATGATCATAGATTTAGAGACAGGAGGGATCTTAGAGGCCATCTGGTACAACCCCCTTCTTTTATAGATGAAGAAACAGAAGTTATATGACTTAGCCAAGGTCTCACAACTACTAAGTGGCAGAATTGGGATTCAAATCCGGGTCCTTTCCATATGTACCATATAAGCCTAGGGAACTGACCACAGTCTAGGGGACTGACCATATCACCTCTAGCCTGGGAGCTCTGACTCCCAGACTTTACTGTGTATTGAGCAGGCCATGTGGCTCCTTATGAAGGGGGTGAAGCAGTAGAAAATTGCAGAAGGAGAAGCCTGGGGAACAACAGGGGCTGTGCATTTGGATAGTAGACAGGGCCCTGGGTCCTGCTCAGAAAACTGGGGAGCACATTCCCCAGGAAGAGGCCTGTGGGTCTCTCTACTTCCCCTTTGTCTCCCTGCCAGTGGCTCTGCCTCTCTCAGTCTCGCAGATCAGACATCTGCATAACATTTTTTCTCCCCTCCGGCTTTCCTGGGATTTGTTTTCTGCCGACTGGACATTTTGGAGTCAGATTAGGCTGCTCATGGTTCCTGGTTAACAAGAAGACTTTGTGATTGGCAAGGGATGTTCGAGTTGGGGTTTATCGCAGCTGTGCAGGGCATGGGGGGCCAGGATTCATGGGCAGATTTTCTATTGGGCTAGCTGCTTTTTCAATTCTCAGAGGATGGAATTACTCTGACCTCATTTACTCTCTCTTCAGCCCCTGTTTTGGGCTCAGTGGCTCCCCAGACCTCCACCTGATTCATAGAGGAGGCATAGCATAATGAATAAAGTATTAAACCTGAACTCAGAAAGATCTGAGTTCAAATCTTGCCTTGGTCACTTATCAGCTGTGTGTTCCTGGGTAAGTCACTGTCTGTCTCAGTTTCCTCATCTGTGAAACAGAGATAATAATAGCTTTGGGATTGTTGTAAGAATCAAATGAGAAAGTATTTGTAAAATGCAGGTAATCATAACAAATAGTAGGGAGCTAGGTGGCACAGTGGTTAGAGCACCAGGTCTAGAGTCAGGAAGATTCATCTTCCCAAGTTCAAATCCAGCCTCAGACACTTCCGAGCTGTGTGACCCTGGGCAAGTCACTTAATCCTGTTTGCCTCAGTTTCCTCATCTGTAAAATGAGCTGGAGAAATGGCAAACCATTATCTTTGCCAGGAGAACCCCAGATGGGGTCATGAAGAGTCAGATGAGACTGAAGTTACTGAACAATGACCAAAAATAATGACAAGCTTAATTAAATATAATAAGCTTAATAAATCAAATATGCTGAATAATCCAATAATTCATTTAACGTTTCTGCATCTGTAAAATAGGGATGATGATAATAAGAGCATCTACCTAACAACTGGTTGTGATGATCAGTTGACAATAATGTATTTTAAATTCTTTGCAAGCCTGAAAGTGACTTTTATTGTTCCTCACGGGTGTTCCTGTGTCTCCCTAGGACCCAGTGCTGTTCTCAGGGACCCTTAGAATGAACCTGGATCCTTTTGACAAGTATTCTGATGAGGAAATGTGGCAAGCCTTGGAACTCTCCAACCTGCACAAGTTTGTGAAGTCACAGCCAGAGGGCCTTGATTTTGAATGCTCTGAGGGAGGAGAGAACCTTAGGTAAGAAAGCTGGGGACCCTAGAACCAAGGGTCCAGAATAGAACCTCCCCCTCCCCCTCCCCCCTCCCCCCTCCCCCAGTGCTTGCTGAATCTGGGATCGTTGTTCACCCCTATAAGATATAGATGACTTGAGTCCTCCTCCCTGTGCCCAACTATTCCACTGTGGCTGGGAAGGGACCATGCCTGTCCGAGGCTGTTTTGAGTGTTGACCTTTTAACTTGATGGTTCTGGGTTTTGAGCAATGCCTGGGGGTATGTTTGACTTTCACTGGGGTCTGAGCTGAAATTCCTTAGTGAGGTAAGAAGGAGATAAGGTCAGAGCAGAGGGAACACTTCCCCTTGGCCAGGGCCTGACCCCAAGGGATTGGTCTCGCCTGAAGGCTTTCAGGAATGTCTGGCTATTTGAGCATACTAAGGGAACAGTGTACAGATTGGTCATTAGGAATACCTACCTGAGCACTCATTATCTTTGTTAACATGGGCATGTCAGATCAGTTATTTTTTGGTTGTTCATTTGTTTTAGTCATGTCTGACTCTCCATGGCCCCATTTGGGGTTTTCTTGGCAAAGATACTGGCATGACTTGCCATTTCCTTCTCCGGCTCATTTTACATATGGGGAAACTGAGGCAGACAGGATTAAGTGATTTGCCTAAGGTCACACAGCTAATAAGTGTCTGAGGACAGATTTGGACTTAGGTCTTCCTGACTCCAGGTCTGGTGCTCTATCAACTGTGCCACCTAGCTGTCCCCATAATATCAGTTATTCCTATTAATTATTATTTTATGCAACAAAGTCTGGCACAGAAGTTTGTGGCTGGGTTAGAAAACCACTTAGGACTTCTCAAAGTCATAGTACAAAAAGCTGCAGACTTGGAGCCATTAGAGGTCCAGGTTCAAATCCAGCTTCCCTTACTTATCAGCAGGGTAACTCATGTACAACTCACAACCTCTCAGAGCCCCTTTTTTAAACCTGAAAAATGACATTTTTGATATTGAATTAGACCCGTGATACTTTTGGAATAAGGAACTCCCAGGGAAGGAACTCCCTTTGCTAGTACAGGTCAGCACCTCTTCTGCAACTTATGCTTAAGAGGTATCTGGGACACAGAGAGGTTAAATGCTCAACCTGAGGTTGCATGGCCAGTATACATCAGAGGCAGGACTTGAACCCAGGGCTTCTTAAGACCAGCTCTCTCTCCATTCTGCCGATGCTACCTCTTACAAAATAGATAAAATGGTACCTGCATTACCTAACTACTCACTGGGCTGTTAAGAGGCCCAAGGAGGCGCATGCATACATACATACATATACATATACACACATATAAATGTATATGTATGTGCAGATGTGTATGTATGTATGTGTATGTGTCTATATATACATAGACACATATACATGCACACACATATCTATGCATATATGTACACATATATATGTTTGTAAACCAAAAATCACCAAAGAAACATTAGCTATATTATTAATATGGTGCTTACTATGTGCTAGGCAGGGCAGCTAGGTGGCACAGCACATAGAGTGCCAGGCTTAGAATCAGGAAGACCTGAGTTCATATCCAGCCTCAGACCCTTCCTAACTGTGTGACCTTGGACAAGTCCGTTTAACCTCTGTCAAAGTTTCCATGTCTGTAAAACAGAGCTAATAATAGCACCTACTTCTCTTCGAGGATCAAATAAGATAATATTTGTAAACACTGTGCTGTGTCCAGCTTATATTAGTAGGCAGGTAATGATAAGCTTAATTAATGCTTGTATCCTTCTCCACAATAGCCAGTTGAGATCATGGCCCCAGGTCTCAGCTTCTTCTCACGTCTGCTTGTTGGCAGATAGGCAGTGACTCTCCACACAGCCAGTTAGTACTGAAAAAGACCCCAGGATTATGTACATATAATCATTCCCCCCAAAGTCCCTTCCCTGCCACGTACTGCCCCCCCTCCCAAACAAGGGGTGAGATACCTGCCTCAAGCCCTCTACACCGCCTTCCTTCAGGCTGCCCTTTTAGACTTAGTTTAACCAGACTTCTCCTGTACAAACACTTCGTGGGGTGTGTTAACTAGTATGCCTGTGGCCCGCCCCAGGCCCCTAGGGATAACTCCAGCTCCAGTCTCTGATGGTGAGGATTCCCCTGGCTTTTTTGGCTGCTTTATCATTCATCCCTCTGGGCACTCCCCATCGAGTCGACCCTGGGCACTCCCTATTGCCCTATTTAGTGGAGTCATTTAACTTTTCCAAGCCCCAGTTTCCTCATCTGTGCAATCAGGGGGGTGACTCAGTCTCTTCTACCTCTTCATCTGAGCCTATCTATGAGTGTGAGCTCAAATGCCTTTGAAGCAAGGGTCAGATGAGAGAAAAAAAACTTCCTGACGGCCTGGGCGTAGACCCGGAGGGAACCTTCTTCTCTGGAGACTTAAAGGAAAGAGAAGATTTTTTTGAGATGGATGTTCAGATAGCTGGATGGTGCGATGGTTAGAGCACTGGGCCTGGAGTCTCAGGAAGATCTGAATTCAGATACAGCCCTGGATATTTCTCATGACCTTGGGCAAGTCACAACCTCTGCTAAATTGTAAAATGCTAACCTAGCTCTCCAGGTTGTTTTAAGGATTAGATGAGATATTTGAAAAGTGATTAGCACAGTGTCTGGCACATAGTAGGCACTCTATAAATGGTAGCAGTTATAATTATTATCTTGTTATACGCAGGTTGGAATAGTACCCTGGGATAATCCTCCTACTCTGGGTTTCCTGGGGAGATTAGAGGAGATGGTTGCTATCTTTTCGAGATTTCCTTTGCCTGAGTTTCTACATACTGCAAATTCAGCTTAAGCCCTATGCCAATGCTTCCCCACCTTTCCACCCCGTAAATCAGCCCCATTCTGTACACAATCTGTCACTCCCTAGCCAAAATCTTCATTAGTCGGGGGTGAGGTCAGCCAGCAGAGAGAGGAGACCTGGCTCTCTTACAAGTACTAGTGACTCATCCAAGTTGAGAGACAGAAGAGAAATGTATTCTTAGGCAGGTGGGGAAAGAGCTGCCTCCGAGACCAAAGAGATTCTTCTTTCATCCTCAGGCTTCAGAGGCCAAGGTTGAAGGTTAGCATGGCCTAGTTTTCAGACATAGGCCCAGATCTACCTTTATCTCTCCCTGGAGTCCAATGGCAGATCCAGAATTCCATGATCTTACCCCTACTGCTGTTAAACATGGCACACACGTGTGTGTATAGACACACACACACACTCTCACACACAGAGGGCCACAGCTCTGATAAACTTCACTTGTATTTCCCTGTATATTATGATTTCAGGGGCATCAAGTCTTCCTTGAGTCTTCAAATACCTTCCTCTGTAGGTCTGGTGACATATGCGATTTCTTTAAGAGGGAACCCAGTCTTCATCCATAGTGAGAGATAAGGCTTAAAGAAAATACTTGAGGCAGGTGACCTCCTCTTATTTAGACTAAGGTGTAAATGGCTAGCATTCAGTCTTTACCAGAAAGTAGGTTTTGATCAGAGAAAAGAAAGTCTATCAGAGTATTGATCAATTAGTCAATAAACATTTATTAAGCAATTATTATGTACTAGGTATTGTACTGGGGATGCAACCCAAGCCAAATAGTCTCTGCCTTCAAGGAGTTTACATTCTTTTTTTTTAATTATTGTTTTATTGGGGTTTTTTTGAGAGTTTTTATTTTTAGTTTACAACACTCGGTTCTACATAATTTTGAGTTCCAAGTTTTCTTCCCCCCCCCTGCCCTCCCCAAGGTGGCATGGAATCCAATATATCTTCTATGTATAACACACTAGTCAAGTTGTGAAGAAGAACCATGACCAATGGAATGAATCATGAGAAAGAGGAAACAACACCAAAAAAAAACCAAAAAACAAAAACTAAACCCAAAAACAAAAAGAGAAAAAAAGGGGAAAAAAAGGCAAGCATAAAGTGTGCCTCAATCTGCATTGAGACTCCATAGTTCTTTCTCTGGATGTAGATAGCATTCTCCATCCTGAATCCTTTGGAGTTGTCTTTGCACCTTGTGTTGCTGAGAAGAGCAAAGTCTATCAGGGTTAGTCGTCACAGAATCCATATATCTGTGGTTGTGTATAATGTTCTCCTGGCTCTGCTCCGCTCACTCAGCATTATATCATGTAGGTTTTTCCAGGTTGTTATGAAGTCCGTATCTTCCCCATTTCTTATAGCACAGTAGTATTCCATTACCTTCATATACCACAACTTGTTCAGCCATTTCCCAATTGATGGGCATCCCTTTGATTTCCAATTCTTAGCTACTACAAAAAGAGCTGCTATAAATATTTTTGTACATATGGGTCTTTTCCCACTTATGTGATCTCTTTGGGATACAACCCTAGAAGTGGTATTGCTGGGTCAAAGGGTATGCACATTTTTATAGTCCTTTGGGCATAGTTCCAAATTGCTCTCCAGAATGGCTGGATCAGTTCACAACAAGCAGTTTACATTCTAATGGGAAAAGGATTGACTTGTCCCAAGAACAAACTTTCTGAGGGTCAGTATTGGCCACAGGGACTCAAGCTTTCATGTTGCTCTTTTCGTGATATCTCCCCCTTTTGAATATATGCTCCTTGAAAATAATGACTGTGGTCTTTTTTCCCCCTTTTGTTTCTTTGTATCTGTAGTACTTAGTACAGTGCCTGGTACAAATGCATAATAACTGTTTGTTGACTGACTGGGTGTTCCCAGGCCCCAGCCAAATGAGTCATAAGATAATAGTGAAACAAGCAGGAACGGATATGAGACATATTGTCGCTTGGAAAAGTAAGGTCAAAGAGTCAGGACTGTGGATTATTGCCATTGATATTGGAAGTAGAGAAGGGGCTTGACCAGAGTGGGCTGGGGTATATCCTGAGGCCCCCTGTCTTTCCCCAGTGTGGGGCAGAGGCAGCTTGTGTGCCTAGCCAGGGCCCTGCTCCGGAAGAGTCGGATCCTGGTGTTGGACGAGGCCACAGCCGCCATCGATCTGGAGACGGACGACCTCATCCAGGCCACCATCCGGACCCAGTTTGAGGACTGTACGGTGTTGACTATCGCCCACAGGCTCAACACCATCATGGACTACACCAGGTGAGAGGCACATGGCAATATTTTAGATTCTGTGATTCAGATTGGCTCATCTTTGGCACAGTAACATTGAGGATTATATGGGTAAATGAATAAAACAAGACACTATTACATTGGGTAAGGGTGGGGGATGTAGATTCTTAATGGAAGTCTCCTTTGGTATCATCATATCCATATATACATTTATTGAACACCACCTATGTAACAGACCTGCAAAGAACAGAAAGAATTTATACAGTTTGAAAGCGATAGCAAGTTGTGCGTAGTAGACTTGCAGTTTCACGTGCCAACATCTTTGCATTATGGAAATGCTTGTTTCATTCTATAAATTTTTTTAAAAAAAGAATCTATACAAAAATGCAGTCTCTGCCCTTAGATAGATAGTTTTCCTGTTCTTTGGAAAGACAGGGCATATACATGGAAAGATAAATTACACCATAATGTACTTATTATGCTAAGTGCCCAATGAGTAATGCAGACAGTAAGGGATATAGGAATTCAGAGGAAGCAGCAGTCATTGTGGGCTGCTTGGGAAGGCTGGGTGGGACTTCAGCTGAACCTTGAGAAGATGGTTAATGGGGGTGGGGGTGGGGGAAAGGGAAGCCTACATATGCTCCCACTCACAAGCACACACACATACACATATATGTGTTTATATGTGTGTGTGTGCTAAACACAGATAAGGAAACTTAGAGGTTAAGTGACCTGTCCAGAGCCACACATACATATACACAAATATGTATATATGCATAATATGTTTATTATGTGTGTATGGATGTGTGAATACTGTATGTATGTATATGTATATATATATACACACTTTTTTTTTTTGCTGGATATTGCCCTTCTCCCTCATCCCCACCTCTGCACAAGATATCTCACAGCCCCTCTCTTACTCCAACCCTTGGATCCACTGCCCCTTTCCCAACAATGAATGAAAGAATAAATAAGCATTTAAGTGATTGATTACTATGTCCCAAGTTCTGAGTTAAGTACTGGAAATGCAAATACAAAAATGAAGACAATCCCTGCTCTCAAAAAGCTTACAAAACACAAAAGGGAGTGGTGGCCAGTGAGGGGCATTTTGGTCCAGAAAGTCACAAAATTGGTGAGCACATAGGAGACGATATTGATACACCCCATCCCAGAACAATAGCAGAGTATGTGATCATGGTTCTTGGCTCCAGACTTGGGGTACAGGAAGGTTACCAATGGGGAAGGGGGGAAAAGGAAGGGAGAGAGGGAGAGAGGGAGAGAGAGAGAGAGAGAATGAGAGAGAGAGAGAGAGGGAGAGAGAGAGAAGGTGGTAGGAAGAAATGGCCTGAAAATCAGGAGTGAAGGAAAGCATGGTGGGGGACCCACTGCTCAGCCATTGCTCTCTGAAGTCCTTGAGGTCTAGTCATTTGTGGCCCCTACTTGAAGACTCTAGGTACCTCCTGGCTTTTCCATCTGCCATGAAACTGAGCCCTCCTTTATATATATGGTCTGACCCAATTAGAGTGTGAGCTCCCTGAGGAACACGGTCTGTCTCTCTTTTCTATATGTAGTCCCAGAACTTTCGGCAAACATTAATTAATGCTTTTCCATTACATTATGGCAAGGAGAGAAGAGTGTGAGCAAAGGTTTGAAGGCAAGAATGTTCACTGTCACCAGTTTCCAGCTACGGGTTCTTGTAGGAAGACTGTCTATAGAACAGGAAGCAATGATCCTTCACTCTCCACAGGCAGTGACTTTCTTTGGTCCAGCAGAGGAACCCCAAAGGATGTGGCCTCCCTTGACCAGCCAGGGCTGCACATAAAGGGTGGCCATTAGAGGAAGTTGAGTGGTGGGGTGAGCCTTGAGGCAACTTCCAGAGCAGTTGAGGCTCATAGGATCATAGTTTTTTAAGCTGGAAAGGACCTCTAATTTGACCTCATTTTACAGATGAGAAAACTGAGGCCCCCAAGAGATTTAAGTGACTTATCCAAAGTCACATAGGAAATCAGGGTCTTAGCCAGGTCCTCAGACTCAGGATCCAGTCTTTTCCCCACTGTACCTTAGCACCTCTCAGATACCATTTGAAAGCATTTTAATTTCTCTAACTTGGGCCCAGTGAACTTGTATCTCCATGGGTCAAGATGAGGGTTGGTGGTGGTGGACAATCACCAGGGATCACCTTTACAGAGAAGCACATCCTTCCAGAGAGTTAAAATAATAGGGATGTGCATCTGATGAAATGGGGAACCATATTCAGATTCTCCTTCCCCTCCCCACCCCAAGAAAGGAGCAAAAGCCACAGCTCAGGATTCTTCTGTCCCAAGGAGACGGGGAGCAGCAGAGCAGGGCCCCCCCCCCGGGGAAAAAAGGAGGACCAGACACTCCAGATCCTCTCTCTTCTTTCCCTCCCTGCTCTCCCACCGCAGGATCCACCCCCACCCCAGTTGGCTTTTCCTCTGGCCTGGGCTCAGGGCACAGGTGGACACTGGCAATCATCCTGAATCCTGCCTGGCTCTTTGTCCCCAGGCAGCTTCATTGTGAGCAAGGATGTCATTCATCTGGCTGAGGCAGAACAAAGCCCGCTGGTAGCTGGGAGAATAAGAGAATGCAGCAGCCAGGCAGGGAAGAATAGCAGGAGACAGGGGGGCGGAGGGATCGCCCGGGTGGGTGTTTTGGTGAACTTTGCCGCTGCCTGCGGGATCACAGCCACAACTCCCCGTCTAGTTATAGAGACGACCCCTGCGGCCTCCCCTGCGCACGTTGTCGGCTTGGCCTCCTGCTGCAGCCGGGCTCCCTCCCCGTGGTGAAGAAGAAGAAACTGTTTGGGCTTCGTTAGCAATCCCTCCGCCTTTGTGTGTGCGCTTTTAGAGAGAATGAGGTCTAAAAGCACAGAAGGGCTGGGGTTTGCAGCTACCGACCGGGGCAGCCTCTCCCCATCCCCTGTGGTACCATGTGACTGTTCAGAGCGGAGCCGGGCAGGGAGAGGACTCATTAGGGAAGATTGCAGCTGCTAGGCGGGCAGAGATGAATCAGGCCTTGTGTTTTATCCCCGAAATCACCCCATTTACAGGGAAAGAAAAAGGATCTATAACGCGCACATGCGCACAGGATGTACATTCTCCACCTTGCTTTCTATGGAGGGAAATGTTATCTTTTCTCCAGCCCAGTGTGGCCTGGTGTCAGCTCCCCAAAGGCAGGCGGGCAAGGGGGGAGGTTACTTTATTTTCGACCCGATGGGATTTATGCAGGATTTGACTATTGTTAAGCATCTGACTTTTCCCTTCTCTGGCACAGGGTCCTGGTTTTGGACAAAGGGACAATAGCAGAGTTTGATTCTCCAACAAACCTCATCACGGCCAGAGGCATCTTCTATGGGATGGCCAAAGATGCTGGACTTGCCTAGGCGGACTCTCCACATTTTATCCTGGTCATCACTGGCTTCCCTTTGCAAGGGCAAACAACACAGAGTGGCCTTTTTTTTTTCTTTTTTAAAAATACTGTGCAAAGAACCGCAGACCAACCAAAAAGAGAACTTGATAGTTCATTTAATCCAGTCCCCTTGTTTTAAAGGGAGGCAGTTTGGTACAGTAGAAAATGCCAGACTGGGAGCTGGAAGATCCAGATTCTAACACTAGCTGGATAACCTGTGGCAAGTTACTTCACTTGGAAACAGAGCCCAGGGAAGACCTGCCCACGATGACAGAGCTTCTTACTGGCAATGCCAGAATTAGAATATGGGTCTCCTCATTCCCAATCCTGTGCTCTTTTCACAGTACTACTCCTTCAAAATAAACATGTATTGGAATGACACTCTTGCATACCCCAAAACCCAGCCCCAAATTTTTATTCTCATACTTTTTATTCTCATACAAAAGCATATAAAAATAAAATCTAGAACGATACCCTTGCAGGTCCTAAAACCTACCCCTAAAAAATCTTTTTTTCTCATATTTTCTATACAAAACTATTTAAAAATAAATATTTTTTAGAAGAACATTGAGCCCCAAACCATGCTCAGGTACCTAGTCCTACACTTTGGAATAATGACATGAAGCCATTAAGGCTGGACCACTGATGAAATAAAAGATACATGGTAGCCACTGTACACAGGTGCTATTTATTTGATGTGTGTGTGTGTGTGTCTGTCTATAAAGGGGTCAAGAGAGGCGCAAATACCTCTACCTGGCTGCAAATGGTAAATTCAGACACTGAAGCTTTTGCCTTACATGACTAGCCAGAGGAAAAGCATTTGCTTTTGCTATACTGTGTAGACTCTGAGAAAAGGTAATGAACAAGGATCCTTTTATCTTGCTGGAACCTAGACTATAAGGACTTGGGAAAACTTCTGACTCTGGGGTCAAAGTGCCATAAGGATTCCTACACTCATCATCCTCTTAAGACCAGCTGGTACCTCTTTTCAGTGAGGCTGGGAGTTGTGGGGGCTTTGTCGATATGCTCCCGCCACAAGGCCAGAGAATAGAGTAGGTTTGGTTGATTCTGTCTGGCTGTGTGTGAGGCCTACATCTTTCCTTCTCATTTCTAGAAGCCAAGTGTGGCACAGATGTGCTGGTACCTCTGTCTATACAACTTAACAATCCCAGGCTAGTAAACAAGGTGTCAGAGCTGCAAATTAAATCCCAAATCTTTAAGCAGGGGAATGAAAACAGGTTTATCTTCTTTGGGGCAAAGTTCGTTTCAAGTGCCAAGCTTGTGAAATGAAACAAATCTCTCTTGTTATTTAAGGCTTAGCTGCTTTTTTTCTGGGGGGTGGGAGTGTTGGGTGGGTGGAGGGAGTCATCTCCCTATATCATATGTCTTTTCTCCTCGGTATGTTATGACTTCTTTGCTTCTGGGTTTGCTTTAATTTGCCTTAAGTGGGTTTGTAGCTGGTATATAGATACCTTCTTTGATCTAGTTTTCCCACATACTCTGGGTCAGTCTCTGCTGCAGGACCATTTGTTAAAAGGTTAATCACTTTTCTTTTGGCAGGCTGCTTCTTTTCAGATCTTTATGGGCATGGGCCAGTCTTCCATTCTTATGATAAAACAACTATGAGAACACACATGCCCAAATTATTCTGCTTCTAGTTGGTGCTAAGAAAAGGTCTCAGCGATGCACTCTGATTTATTAGGCCAATTTGGAATGAGGCCTGCTTCTTGAGGCTCTAGCTTCCTTAAAACAAAATAAATTCTGCATCTTTCCTAGTCAAAGACCTGAAGATATAAGCTTGCTCCTCCTTTCCTGTCCTTGCAGGCCTCTGCTCTTATTGGTGCCATGACAGAAGCTGACAGCTCAAGTCAGTCTCTGTTCTGTAATTTAAATGGGATTATCACAAAATTTGGTTAATCAGAAATGACCCCTATATCTCAAATGCTTGACTGCTCTGGGGAAATAAAGGATTCTCCTCTGGACTGGGGAAAGGACACTAAACAAAACGTCCATCTCTGGGTGACAATGACAATGCGGCTGCAGCAGGAGGTCCTGGAGTAGAAAATGTCTATTATTCCAAAGATTCTTTCCCCTGAGACTTTCCCCTAGTTTACAGATGTTGTGGTATTGCATCTGTTTTAGTAAAAACCAGGAATGAAGTAATCCAGACTTCAGGCAGTTAATATTTAATTTTAATAATACTTGTTATGTTTAAATAGTCAGCAATGCATGAAGAGAAAAACCTTCAGATGTTTATACATGGTGTGAACACATGCTTTAATTATGCAGTTGGGGGAGATTCACAGTTAACAAAGCTAAAAAAAATCCTTGTTATAAATTACACAAAGCATATAAAAATATTTCTCTGAATGCATAGATTAAGACATTAAACTCACCTACCAGCAACTTTCCATTATAATTCAGATGCTAAATGTGAGTTTCAACCAACTGACCAGACATAGTTTTAGGAAGGAGATTCAGTTTAGGGCAAGTCTACACCAGGCCAATAATTCACCTTTAGGTCTCCAAGTCCCTTTGTTTTCACTTTATTTTCAGAGCTGACTGTAGACAGAATAAGCCTGAGACCTACCCTAGGTTGTATCTAACTGTTGCTACATTGGAGAGACATATCCAGCCACCAACTACTGCCACATGTGGCTGGAAGAGTTTTATTCCAAGTAGGTTCAAGGTGAGGTCATACTAGGCCTATTTCCTCTGATAGAGGCATGGCCTTCATCATATCAGTACAATATTAAATCTTTTTCCAAAGCAAACAAAAAATGTTTGGTACTTTTGAGCAAATTCACTTTCCAGTTGGCTGAAGCACAAGGGAGGCCTCTACCTTAAACCACTTAGGAGAAAGTAGGTAAGTAATAAATAACCTTCATTCTACTATACAAACACCTAGTATAAGGGTAAGTCACAATCAGTAATTTGGTAGAACAAGAATTAAGTTGCAAAACAGATTGACACAGGATTAAGCTGGCCTTGAAAAACACCTCAACCCAGCTTCAGCATTTAGGCAGCAGCAGGAGGCCATTACCTCAGGACAACATTCTATTCCACTGACATCTTTTGTACATTCTCACTAAATTGTAGTGTTCCAATAAAATTAAGTTAACACAGTTAGGAAGTTAAGTTTCTTTGGAAACTATAGGCACTATGGGGAAAAAAGCTTCCTAAGACAGCAGGGATGCCACTCAACAGCTGGCTTCCTGTCCCCCACCATCTTGTTTAAGTGTGCTAATTCTTATTTCTGAAGTTAAGCTGTTAGTTTAAACAAGACAGTAACTTTTCTTTAGCACTAAAGACACTGGAAGAAAAAAAGAACCTTGAATTAATCCATTAAAAAAATTCTTATGCCATGCATGCACAAGAGTTTAATCAGTTTTTCTCAATTAACTTATTCCAGAAAGTCATGTGAGGCTTACAATTGGCTTTAAGTAGAAAAACACAAAACTCAAAGACCCAACATAATTTGCTTACAAAAGCAACGGAGTTTCAAGTTGCATAGAAATCCTAATAATTTTAAAATAACCTGTATCTTTGATATAAAAATAAAGATGCTAACCCCTCTTCTGCTATGTTTTTCACAATAGCCTTCAAAATAGCAACAGAACAACCTTAAAATTGCTTTTCAATTCTAATGGAAAATGAAGGTGGAGACCCTGGGACTGCAGCATTTGGGCTCTTTTTACATGATGAAATTAAGCATGTTGATGACAGTAACTGCTTCAAAGAGTAAAAATATCTGGTTACTCTTTTAGGAAGCATTAGAGAGACCTCTAGTGACCACTAAGTTAATGCAGATATACCTATTTTCTAGGCAATGATTTTCATACTGTGAACAGATAAGCAGTCATGAATGGGTTTTTTACAAAGGAAAACAGGAGGCAAGCTATTTTGGTTGACAGCATATTTACAACTAGGGTATGTTACTGTAGCCTTAAATACCTTTAACCTGAGTAACATTTATGAATACATTACCTTATAGCTGCAAGTCACATAAATTCATCTGTCTGGTACCTGTATTTGCCCCCAACATCCTGAAGCTTTGAAACTGTCCTTAGATATATTTTTCAGGCTATTGCCCACTCCATTTAGCTTATTCTAAATGGGATCTGTGTGCATTCACCACCAGGAAAAGAGCATTTCCTCTCACCAAGGTAGTGTTTGAGAGTCTGGTTTAAGAACAGGCTCCACCCTCTGTCCTTTCTCCGGGGGTCTCTTTCGTTTTGCAGATAAAACATACTCTATAAAGAAACCTTTAGCTTTTGTCTCTCTGGGCAACTTTTCAGGGATTCGAAGCTTTAAGCAAGGAGTTTGTGCACCAAGAGACAAAGAAGAGCAGCACCACTGCTTATGGGTTGGGGGTTTCTACTTGGTCAGAATAAGTTCATTAATCTGCTCTGCAATTGTCATTGACAGCTATAGGGCAGAACTGAGTTAGTATGCACTATGCTGGGTACCCATGGCCCTTTCAGGTAACTGCAGAATTTTAGGGCATTAGCCTTGATTTTTAGATCAATGGTTTGTCCTTGGACAGGAACTGACATGTGCCACCCCAATACTCAGTGGTAAGGATCCCTGATGCTGTTAGTAAGTCAGTTTTGAAGCTCTCCTATTATAACAAGGCCTTTCAGTCAGTGTCGATGCAGCATTTCTGAATAGAAAGTTATTTTCATTTATCATTAGAACCAGTTCCAGCTCTTGGAAATCTTGAAGCCGGGCAACATCTTTGTCCTAAAACAAAAATTAGCAGCAATGAATAATGGAGGATCCTTGTTTCCATATGCATGTACAATGTCCTACATTATACCCACACCTCGGCACTTGCTAAATCCCAGAAACACTGGCAGTGGTCAAGGTTAAAGGAAGCACACAAGCCCATTGAGGGAGCAGTCAGGGTTACATAGATGTATATTAATAACAGTATCTATAGAACGCTTTAAGGTTTGCAAACTGCTTTGCATGTTTTATCATTTGCTCCTCATGGGAGTCCTGTCAGCCTCATTTTACAGAGGAGAGAACTGAAGCTTAGAGAGGTGAAGTAATTTAATTTGTCCAGGGTCACACAGCTACTAAGTGTCTGACATGAGATTCAAACTCAGGTCTTCCTGATTCCAAGTCTTACTCCAGCCACTGCACCACAGTGAGTGGATCAGCTCTCTCTGAGCTCCCATCTAGAGAAACAAAAGTCCTGGTGGTGATATGCAGATCTTAATATAATATACTTTACACATTTCAACTTTGATACATTAGAAGAGGGCACTGAAGGCATTCTGACTAGCTAAAAACAAATGACTATTAGGACAGGTTCAGGTGAATAGCTAATTTAGAACATTCTCTTTCATGTCTTCAGGAATGACAGACTCTATCTCCAGGCTTGATAGATGGAAGAGAATTAAGAAGGATGCAGCTATGCTCATTCTCTACCCTGTATCCCTCTATCTAGGTTTCAAACAAAGCCCACCAGAAACTGGGATATGATAATGCAGCATTCAGACTTCCACATAAATAAGGCATAAAACAAGTGCTCATACCTGGCCCCATGCTCTTACCTTTCTTAACAGAGTATTTGGTAACTTTCTGATCTTCTCCACTTGTTCTGGATTAACCCCCAGTTCACAGCAACTCACTCTGAGCAGTTCCTGGTAGGTGAGTTCTTGTCGATCAAGTTCGATCTCAATGAAGTCATTTTCTCGAAGAGATGGATTCTGAATTCTCACCTTTAGTACCAGCTCTAAAAAAGGTATTTTTAAAAAAGGCAAATAAATCGCTTTCTTTAAGAAATCCAACTCACTGAAGTATTCTCTTTTTGGTCTATCCCATTTAATTTCAGATCTTCCCCAGATCAAAGTTCTGCTCCTGAGGCTATACAGTTTAGTGTCACAACTCAGACCACAGAAAACAAATTTCTGATTTCCAATCTTAGCTTGAACTTGTCATGACTTATGCCCTAAAATATGGATCCTAATAGAAGTAATTTTGACCAGCTCATCATTAAAGTAGCAGAAAACAATTATCCTCTGCACATATATATACATATACAGCACATATGTGAATTGCTTTTCTGAAATTTTCTTTTTATAAAGCCCTAGTGCTCAGGAATTCCAGAATAGTGGGGAAAAGAATTCCATTAGAATATAATCTCGTAGAGGGAAGGGCCTGATTTCATTTTTTTTTTTCCTCCTCTCTGCTGGGGACATGATAGGTACTTAAATGTTTGTTGTAGTTCATTGAACTGAATAGCTGATCTGCTAGGGGACCCTGGGTGAGTTTCCATGCTTTCCTATGGCCAAATCTATATATCGCGCTGAATGAAAAGTATCAAAAAGTATCAACTATCACTGTATAAATTTGAGCTCTTGTTTTAGATATTAGAAAGGACAAGGATGATTTCACTGCTGGAGAGTCTCATTGGTCAATGAAAGCTCAGAAACAGGTTTAAGAACTGGATTACAAAAGGGTGGGAGGAAGAGTAAGGAGAGAAGGTAGGTAAAAGGCTACTGGCCTAGCCGGTTAAAAGATAAGCTTAAGCAATTCTGAAGCCAGAAGTTTGCAGAAACTATCAACAAGAATGTGTCAAACCTCAAAATGATAAGTCACTGAAAAAAAAAGGTAATTTTGCTACATAAAATCTCATCTCAGAATAATAGCACAGAACTACAAATATAGATCCTTGGTTTTTAAGAGCTCTTCTTAGTGACTGTGGTCTTTTCCCTCTGCATTCCATCAAACTGGGGAATAATTTTATGAAAACCCAAGACAGCTATTCATACTTGTCCACTTGTTTTTTTCTCATAGCTATGCAGTACGCTCACAGTACATCTGTACTATCATCGGCAGCAACCTTGGTACTTCACAAAGGAGTAGATGAAACACAGGGCCTGTACTATCTACCTGGTCCCAAGGGCAGGTCTGCTAAAATGTTACCTTGCATATTAAATGGAAAAGCTCCGGTGAAGAAAAATGGCTGGAATGCTGGTGTTGGTCCTGTAAAAGTCCCATTCTGTTGATCCAGAGACACTGGTGGCTTGGGTGTGACGGGAGAGAATAGGGAGCGATTGTGACTCACAGGTGGTTGACAAACAGGACCAGGTTTTGTGCTTTCTGGTTTTCTAAATATGGCAGAGGGGACAGACATATCCCCATTCTGGACTAGTGCCAAGGAAGTATGGTCATGTGAAAAGGACCCTAGTCGGGGTGTTTCATCCCGGGGTGGCACCACAGGAAGCAAGTGATCAGACGGAGGTGATGCAGGAGGTGTGGAGGATCTCCCATTTTGCAGTTGAGCTGAACCATCTGGTGTGGCGGTATATGTGAAAGGGAAGGGTGGATTAGCCAAATAATTGGGAACAAAGGGAAGTTCTGAATCTTTCTTCAGCTCTGGAAGGTCATCATCATCATCTTCCACTGAAAAGGAGAAAAACTGTTAGGAAACTAGTACAGATAGGTACATGATAAATACTTTGGTCAATGATTAATTACTAATGTTAGAAGAATTTTCCTCCCATATTGAGTTTGCTGCATGTGAATCATGAAATCAAACTATGAATTTGGAATTTTAGTGGGGCTTAACAATCCTACTCCTACCCTTATCAACTCATTCCCCACAGTGTCTGTTCCAAATCTTTTCTTTCCCGAAATCTTACCCCAAACCATTCCTCAACAGTTGCAACAGATGACCTAACCTCCTACTTCACTGAGAAGACTGAGCCCATCTGGCACAAGATCCTTAGTTTCATATTCCTCAAAACTTCTTAGCATCATCTTTCACACTTTTGTCCTTCCCACTAGTCACAGAAAAATTATCTCTACTCATCAGCAGAACTAAGCCCCCTGAGCCCTTAGTACCCCAATGAATCCTGATCCAACAAGACCCCATGGAAGCCAGCCTGTCAAGAAGAATCACAATGGGGGAGGGGAGAATGCCCTGCCCCACTACTTTCCCTTTACCTCCTCCCCAACCACAGCTGTCCAGAGCCCATGTGGCAGCTGAAGGGGGAAGAGGGACATGACTGTTTCTTGAATGAGCTGTAAGTCACCAATGAGCCCTCCAGTGAGATGAAAGACCACCAGGCCTTACCATCTACCCTGCCACTATGCTCTCTAGACCCTGGGCACATCATCTGACCTGATGGTGTACACTAAGGACCTCTACGTCTTGTCATCTGTTCCACTGCCGAACCCTTATGGACTCTGTACCTTTCTATTCATCTTAAATCTGATGTCTTTACAGAGTCTGTCTTGTTTTTTTCCTATTTGTATCTCCAGCTCTTCGCACAATGCTTGGCACATAGTAATCACTTAATAAATGTTTTTTCGTTCATTTAATCATCCATTCCTCCATTCATTCCCTCCCATCTCCTGCAGTCACATCCTCTCTCATGTATCTTCAATTTCTCTCTCTTTTCACTGACTCCTCATTTGATTACACTTACTGAGGTCTTCCCAATTCTAAAAAATCCTTCCTTTGACTTCATTCAATTACCATCTTATCTCTCAGTTCCCCTTTACTGCCAAACCTCTTTAAAAGTAATCTGCAATGAATGTCTCTTTATCTTCTTACCCACTCTTTCCTTAACTGCTTTCCATGGCTTTTCACCTCCACACTGTATCAAAAATGCTTTCTCCAAGATCCCCTACATGTAATCACCAAATCCAATGACTCTTCTTCAGTCTTCATCCTCCATTACTTCCACAGCTTTTGATGCAACTGACCATTACCTCCTACTGTATACACTTCTCCTTCCCCTTTGGTTTCAGAGAAATTGCACTTGGTTGTCTAAGTATTTTTTTATTATTATTTAATATTTTTAGTTTTCAACATTGATTTCCGCAAGATTTTGAGTTACAAATTTTCTCCCCATTTCTACTCTCCCCTACCCCAAGATGGCATATATTCTGATTGCCTCTTTCCCCTTACTTTCTTGTAGGGCAAGACAGATTTCTATATCCCATTGCCTGTATATCTTATTTCCCAGTTGCATGTAAAAACAACTTTTTTTGGAGCATTTGTTTTTAGAACTTTGAGTTCCAAATTCTCTCCCTTTTCCCCTCCCCACCCATCCTCCTTTGAGAAGGCAAGCAATTCAACATAGGCCACATATATATCGTTATGCAAAACACTTCCATAATAGTCATGTTGTGAAAGACTAACTATATTTCCCTCCATCCTATCCTATCCCCCTTTATTCAGTTTTCTCCCTTGACCCTGTCCCTTTTCAAAAGTGTTTGCTTTTGATTACCTCCTCCCCCAATCTGCCCTCCCTTCTATCATCTCCCACCTTATCCCCTTCCCCCTTACTTTCCTATAGGGTAAGATACCCAACTGAGTGTGTTATTCCCTCATTAAGTCAAATCCAATAAGACCAAGATTCACTAATTCCCTTTCACCTGCCCTGTCTTCCCTTCCATTATAACTGCTTTTTCTTGCCACTTTTATGTGAGATTAATTTACCCCATTCTATCTCTCCCTTTCTCCTTCCCCCAATATATTCCTCTCTTACTCCTTAATTTTAATTTTTTTTTAGATAACATCCCTTCATATTCAACTCACCCTGTGCCTTCTGTCTATATATACATGTAAATTCCCTTCAACTACCCCCAATACTGAGAAAGGTCTCAGGAATTACACACATCATCTTTCCATGTAGGAATGTAAACAAAACGGTTCAACTTTAGTAAATCCCCTATGATTTCTCTTTCCTGTTTACTTTTTCATGTTTTTCTTGATCCTTGTATTTGAAAGTCAAATTTTCTATTCAGCTCTGGTCTTTTCATTGAGAAAGCTTGAAAGTTCTCTATTTTATTGGAAGTCCATATTTTGCCTTGGAGCATCATACTCAGTTTTGCTGGGTTGGTGATTCTTGGTTTTAATCCTACCTCCTTTGACCTCTGGAATACCATATTCCAAGCCCTTCAATTCCTTAATGTAGAAGCTGCTAGATCCTGTGTTATCCTGATTGTGTTTCCACAATACTCAAATAGTTTCTTTCTGGCTGCTTGCAATATTTTCTCCTTGACCTGGGAACTCTGGAATTTGGCTACAATATTCTTAGGTTTCTTTTTGGGATCTTTTTCAGGAGGCTATCCGTGGATTCTTTCAATTTCTTTTTTACCTTCTGATGCTAGAATATCAAGGCAGTTTTCCTCGATAATTTCTTGAAAGATGATGTCTAGGCTCTATTTTTGGCTTTCATGTAGTCCAATAATTTTTAAATTATCTCTCCTGGATCTATTCTCCAGGTCAGTGGTTTTCCAAAGAGATATTTCACATTGTCTTCCTTTTTTTCATTCTTTTAGTTCTGTCTTATAATTTCTTGATTATTCATAAAGTCACTAGCTTCCACTTGCTCCATTCTAATTTTTAAGGTAGTTTTTTCTTCAGCGGTCTTTTGGACCTCCTTTTTCATTTGACTAATTCTGCCTTTTAAGGCATTCTTCTCCTCATTGGCTTTTTGGAGCTCTTTTGCCATTTAGGTTAGTCTATTTTTTAAGGTGTTATTCTCTTCAGGATTTTTTTGGGGTCTCCTTTAGCAAGTCGTTGACTTGCTTTTCATGATTTTCTTGCATCACTCTCATTTCTCCTCACAATTTTTCCTCTACTTCTCTTGCTTGATTTTCCAAATCCTTTTTGAGCTCTTCCATGGCCTGACATCAATTTATATTTTTTTATTGGAGGTTTTTCATGTAGGATCTTTGACTTTGTTGATTTCTCCTGGCTGTATGTTTTGATCTTCTTTGTCACAAAAAAAAAATTCTATAGTCTGAGTCCAAGTCTTTTTATGCTGCTTGCTCATTTTCCCAGCCAATTACTTGACTTTTGAGCTTTTGGTTGGGGTATGACTGCTTTCAGAGTGGAAAGTGCTTTGTCCCAAGCTTTGAGAGTTTTGGGCTGCTGTTTTCAGAGCTACTTCTAGTCGCCACAAGCTCTGTCACACCAGCGTTCCTCCTCCCCCAAGAACAGCCAACCAGGACTGCGACCCAGTTCCAAGTAGGGCAAAGCAAGAGAACCCTGCCTCTGTGCCAGCAAAGCGCTCCCTGTACTCCTGCTCTGATTCGCCACTTGATTCCTCCTACCATGTGGGCCATGGGCTCCGGAAGCAGCTGCCTCTGGAGCTCTGGAAGCAGCCCCTGGAGCTTCCTGTTGCTGCTACTGTGCCACCTCTGCCGCCTCGTGCTGGGGCTGAACTGTGTACTTCTCTCATCCAGATCCAGAAGTTTTCCTACTGACCTGCTCTGTTGTCTTTGGCATTTGTGCGTTGAGAAGTATGGTAACTGCCACAGCTCAGTGATTCAGGGCCCTGAGGCCTGCTCCGCCTGGTCTGTCCTGGTGCAGCCCACACTGGGCTGTGCTCTGCTCCCAGCACAGTGTGATAGCCCCTTTCCAACGACCATCCAGGCCGTCTTGGGCTGGAGACTTGTTTCCCTCTATTATTTCATGGATTCTGTAGCTCTAGAATTTGTTTAGAGTAATTTTTTACAGGGGTTTGGGGGACAGCTTAAGCCAGTCCCTGTTTTCAAGATGCCATCTTGGCTCTGCCCACCCTCTACTAAATTGCACTTGGTTTTCTTTCAACTTATCCCTATCAAACTGTTCCTTCTCTATACTCTTCACCACTTGTTCATCTTCTTTTCAGACCTGTAACATAGGTACATCTCAAGGGTCTGTCTTCAACCCTTTTCTCTTCTTTCACATGTGATAATCTCATTCTCTTCCATGATTTTAGCTAAGGCATCTAGGCAGAAGACTATTCTCTGTCTTCACAGTCACATCTAAACTCTACTACTGACCTGCTTGCCCTAGCCTCACTCTCCTCTCTTTAAAATCTTGACCCTTTAGTTAAATTTAAATGTATATTGTCCTCCAGCTTTGAGTTCTTGTCCCACCATCTGATTGCTGCTCTTCCCATTCTGTACTTCCACCATGATTACTCCTTACCCCTACACTCTCTCTGCTCCTTCTCCAATGCTAGGGAATTATGCCAAAGGAAGTTATACAAAGATAGTGACTGGAGTCACTAGAACTTTGTTTTCCAGTCTCAACTGGCCCCTCCTCTCTGCATGATAATCCCTTCACTCTTCCTTAGCAGACAGTCCAAATATTCCCTTCCTCAGGTCCTCCCAATTCCCTCTCAGTAAAGGGCTTCATCTCACAGTCTGTTAAGACCACCCACCATGAACCTCCTTTCCACTCAAATTTCATACTTCGAATCTCCTCAGCATTATTCCTCATTCTCTCCTCTTTGTTCTGGCCACAGAAGATAAGGTGGTCCTTCTCCTTGCCAATGTCTACCCCTCCACTTGTGCCCCAGATCTTATTCTCCTCTTGTTCCCTCCTTCTCTCTTCTTTCTCCTTAATTTTAACCTCTCCATATATCACTGGCTCCTTCCTTCCTTCCTATAAACATGCCCATTTCTCCCCCATCCTTGAAGAACCGTAAATTGATACAATCATCCTTGACTGAAATTGTGCTCTCCCAAATCACCAATCATCTCTTTACTGCTACATTCAATGTCCCTTTTCCTGTCCTCTTCCTTCTTGACCTCTTTCTGATGTTTTGGTTTTCTTTTAAATATTATTTTTTATCAATTAACAATCTATTTTTTCTCCTTCTCACCTGCCTCCTCCATTGAAAAAACCCAAACCAAACCCCTTGTCAACAAATGTGAATAGTCAAGCAAAACAAATGCTCACATTGGCCATATCCAAAAATATGTCTCATTCTCATCTTGAATCCATCACCTCTCTGTCAGGTGATAAGTGGTATGCTTCATCACTGGTCTTATGTCATTCCATCACTCAGAGGTCTTAAGTCTTTCAAAGCTGTCTTTATAATGTTGCTGTTACTACATAAATTGTTCTTCTGATTCTGCTGATTTCACTCTGGGTTAGCTCATGTAAAGCTTCTCGGGTTTCTCAGAATCTATCCTTTTCATCATTTCTTATAACAGTATTTATAGTATTAACTTGATGTATAGCTTGGTCAAACATCGAAGATGCCAAGGTCATCCACTGCGTCCTGGGCCATCTCCAGTCATCTTGATGTTTGTCTTGCCTCTGGACTTCAATGACTCAGGAAGAAAAAGTGAGACTTTGCACAACTCTGCCTCACTTAAATCCAATTCACATGCAAGTCAAGATAACATTCCAGGATGTCACTGGTCCTCTTCAGAAACGAAGGATGAGCAACATAGTACAACAGTATTCTATCACATTTATATACCATAATTTGTTCAGCCATTCCCAAATATATGAGCACCCCATCAGAGTCTCATTCTTTGCCACCTCAAAAGGAGCTATATATTTTTACATCCTTAAAGCCTGCTTTGCTTAAGATTAATCCCTCCCTTAATCCTCTAAGGTGCCCCCCCCCCCGCCTTTCTCTATTTCCCTGTTAAGTGAAATGTACTTCTGTATCCCATACCGTGTGTGTGTGTGTGTGTGTGTGTGTGTGTGTGTGTGTGTGTACTGTTCCCTCCTTTGGCCAGCTCAGATGGAGAGTGAGGTTTTGACTACCAGCTGCAATCCTGCACCATCTAGTATATTCAGATGTCTACTTCAGCACCCGGATTATGTGAGATAATTTTTTCCTTACTCCCTAGTGGACTCCTTTTCTTCTCTCTTTCCATTCTTCTCTTAAGACCATCAAGACATGACAGAACCACTTCCAGGACTTGTCTAATAAGACCCTCTATGATCTTTGATGATAGGGATAAGAGGGAACACATGTATTATCTCCCCATATCTGAATGTAAGTAGTTTATCTTTATTTAGTCCTTTACTATTATTCATTAATGTTTACTTTTTTTACGTTTTTCTTCATTCCTGTGTGTTTGTAATCCTAAGTTATTCTACAGCTCTATCTTTCTGCCCCCCTCCCCCAACTAAGATCGCAAAAAAAACAAGACCCGTTACACATATGTATAGTCAATCAAAGCAAGTTCCACCCGTCCAAAAAAAAAAGTTCACCTCTCTTTCTGAAGGTAGATAGCATGTTTCATCATTAATCCTCTTGGATCCTGTATGGTCATTACACTTTATAAGAGTTCAGCACAATAATATTCCTTCATATTCATATATCATACCTTCTTTCACCCATTCCCTAATTTACGCCACCCCCTTAGATTCCCATTCTTTGCCACCTCATAAAGAACTATATTTTTATACATTCTTAAAATGTTTTACTTAGAACTAATCCCTACTTTGATCTATCATCCTTCTAGTTCCCCCCTCTTCCCTTCCTTCCTATTTCTCTGTTGAGCTAAATGTATTTCTGTACCCAATGGTGTATGTGCATGTGTCAGTGTCTGTGTGTCTGCGTCTGTGTGCATCTGTGTGTACGCGCGTGTATGCTGTCTCATCAGGTCATTGGCTTCTATTTGGTCCATTTGGATTTTCAGGGATTTTGTTGTTTGGGGAAGGTTTTGTATGGCTTGTTTTAAGCTGCTAATTACTTTTTTAATTCTTTCTTCCATAGTTCTCAATTCTTTCTCACTTTTTTCCTCAAGCCCCTTATTTCATTTATAAAAAAACTTTTAAAAAATTATGTTAAAAATTCTTGTTTCATCTCCTCTAGCTGAGTCTATACCCAAGCTGTGTTTTCCTCTGAAGCTTTGCTTGTAGATATTTTGTAATCATTCTCTTCTTCTGCGTTTCTGTCTCGAGTTCTCCTGCTACCACAACAGCTCTTTGTGCTAAGATTTTTTGTTTGCTCATTCTTTCAACCTACATCCTGATGTCAGACTCAATATTAAGGTTGGGTTCTACCATGCTTCTGGAGAGGAGGTCTGGGCTGGTCCTGTTGCCGGCTTTCTTGGGATAGTCTGATTGCTGCCCCTCTGGTCTGAGCTCCGCAAGGTCCTATCCGATGTTTGAGTCTGAGCAAAAAGAGAATGCTCTCAGACTTGGCCCCTATCAGCCGGCTGGAAAACTCTGCCGGTTCAGGGTGACAAAACAGCAGGCTCTCCTTTGGTCTGGGAATCAGTCTTGCTCTGGTTATTCCTCTTCAGGTTAGGTGAGATGTTGGAACTGAGACCCCATTCAGCATCTAGGGTCTGAGCCACACTGCTCCTTCTTGCTTCTGAACTTTGCTCCTTTCTTGGTATACCACCCAGGACCTCCCAGGCCTCCCTACCAGGGACCACCCAGGTCTAGGTCCCTTCTCAGTCTGCCTTTTATGTGTGACCTGGAATGAGGCTGGCCTGTGCGTACTGCCTGCTGTGGATATGGTAGTGTCACACTATGAGTCTGGGACCTACTCTTAATTTTACCCAGCATCACACTGGGCAAGAATGCTTTGGGCTCAGTGTGTTCCTAGCTTGACCCTCTCCCCAGTGTCCACAGACCTTTCTATTTCTCAATGTCAACCTGGGCTGGACAAATGACTGTGACTTTTTCTGGATTTCACCATCACGGTTCAGTCTATTGCATTTTCTAGATCTGTCTGGAGTTATTTTTTGTTGGGGGAAGCTCAGAGTATTGCTTCATGCTACTCTGCCATTTTGTCTCTGCCCTCCTTCTAGGTCACTTCTACCTGAAGGTCTCACCAGGCCCATTCCCACCAATCCCACCAATTCATTATGTCCAAAACCAAGCTTATTATCTTTCCCCTTAAACTTCTGACTTCATTATTTCTACCTACAGATATCACCATTTATCCTGTCTCTCATGCTCAGAATCTTGAGTTACTTTTTAATTTTCTTTTTTCCTTCTCTTCAAATCCAGTCAAGTCCTGCCAATTTAACCTCTGCAACAGTGCTCATATTCCTCTCTTTTTCCAATTGCAATCATTTCAAGACAGGTCCTCATTACCACCTGCACAGACTATTGCCACAACCTTCTAACAGTGCTTCCTACCTCCTTTCTGAGGTAAAATAATTCATACACTGGCAGAATGATTTTTCTTATAGATAAATCTAGTCATGTCCCCTCCACCATACACTGCTTTAAAAACAAAATCTCCATAGCTCCCCTTTGCCTGGCATTCCTTTGCCCTCCTCAATCTGGAACCGCCTATCTCTTTTGCTCTTGTTTTTCTCTCTATGCAGCCAAGCTGGACTACTCTCTGCTTCCTGAACATGTTGTGCATAATCCAACCGCCATGTCTCTGCTCATACTTTTTCTCTTGCTTATGATGCCCTGTCTATTGCAGTTTCTTGCTAAATTCCTAATCATCCCTTAAATTCTAATTCAAATACTACCTCTTCTATGAAAAAGGCTTTGCCTTCGTCTCCCATTAGTAACAATTGGCCATCCTGGATCTTATATAACACTCTGCATTAATGTTCTTATTATGTAATGTCGCATATGATAATATCTGTATTTGCATCTTACCCCTCTACTAGGGCATAAACGGACAGAAAACGTGTCTTATCCATACTTTACACCCTCCCCAATATGTAGTAAACTACTCTGCATGCAGTAAGCAACTAATAAATGTTTGTGAATGATTATTTAATATAACCAACAGCACAGAAAACATGGTCATGAGATATAAATGTTAGTTGGATGCAATCAGAAGTTGCTCATTGGTCCAGACTTACCTCCCATAATCTTCCTGATATCTTTTCTTGACGTCAATTGTACTGGCATTTCGCCTTTTGTGGTGAGAATCTCTTTGTCAGCTCCTGAGTTTAACAGGTAAGAGACCACCTGGCCATGATTTCGTTTGCATGCCCAGTGCAAACAGGTCCTAAATAGTGGAAATAACAGTGATTTAAAAGAGGATGGAAGAATTTGAGATTTTAAAATTATTTTTCACAAACTGTTTACATAATAAATTTAACTATGGGAAAACGATTGCTAACACCAAGAACCTAAAAATCTAAATTTAAATAGTTAAAAAATTTTAACCAAACCACTTAACATATTTTAAAATTGAATTTTGTTTACTAGGTTAAACCTTTGCAACCCCTAAAAAGTACTTCAGATGCATCAATGCCACTCAATGATTTTTACCAGATCAACTTCTAGCAGTCTTAGTTTTGCTCTGCCACTCAAATTAGTTTTACAATGAAAGAACTGTTTTAAAGTACACCGGGATGAAAGAGCTCTTTCCCTTTTTATTTCTTTCTTTTCCCTTTAAGTGAGAACTTTCTTAATTGTTTTATTCATTTATGGTAATCATACTCTCTTCCCAATAAATCTTATCTGCTTTCTGAGGATCCATCTAGCTAGGTGCAAAGAGGTTAACCATAGTATCCCATGAAACAAAGAAAAATATGAAATAACCTTCGGTCTTATGTGGCCCCCTCCCCTTCTACAGCAACTGTAGCAGAGTGGTGAGAAAGGGGATGGAGGATATTTAAAATCGTATTTTTTTTAAGACCATCTATAAAGTTTAACTTACTTGTTGGTATTATAAATGTGAAATCCTTGTGCACTAACCAATGATGGATATATGTTAGAGGAACTGAATCACACAAATTTTACATTATTGCTAAAAATGAAAACATAAGGCAAAGGAAGTTGCAGGGAAACAAAGTGGTTCACACGTTTTACTTAGGCAAATGAAGAAGTTGATTTTATTTTGTCTATAGGCAACAAGAAACATCATTTCATGGATACCTCCTATTGCAAGGCTCATTTGCAAGACCACCATGAAAATAAATGCAGCTTATGTGCCAACATCCATTGCAAAGGATTAAGAAGGAAAGAAATTCTATTAAAAACTCAATAAGACCCTGTAGATTAAATCCAACATAATATTTAAAACTAGTGCCTTTGATGCAAAAGTGGGTACAGGGGAAGATGGTGAAAATACGTTGGATAATAGTTCTGGTGCAAAAAAGGAGAGTCAAAGGCTTTTAGACAGTACAGAAGCCTCATGCCTATGTTCAATGATTTTTTTTAGATAAGATGATTGAAAGGTGTTGAATAAAGTGAATTAAGTAATACTGTAAAAAATGAATCTGATTATATTGTGACAGGAAATGACTTGTCACCAATATGTTTTATCAGCTACTTGTATAGTCAGACCACAATACTCATTAAAGCCAAGATCAAAATCAATACCAAACTAGAAAAACAAAAATAAGGCACATATGAGGCAACTCCAACCTGACTTACGTAAATAAGCTATTAAAGCTGAAAAATGGGGAATGGCTAAGAGACTAGACATTGCTGACACAGATCATTACCATTTTCTAAAGAATTTTAAACATCTTAAGTCAACTGTCACAATAAAGAGATGAAAAGACCCTATAAACTGCCTTATCAGGCAACACTTGCTCTCTTTGCCAACCAAGGACTAGCTAGCCAATGACAACACCAGTTTTAGGATATACTCATTTGTTCAATCTTATGGAGAAGGATGGAAGATTAGGAGATACACAGCCTCCAAAAATAGTGAGAAGCAAGGGGCAGGAAGGAATGGGGAACAATTGTACAAAACGCTTGGTTCAAAATCATGACCAGGGAATTTAAGAATAAAACCAAAAGGACTATAGATGTAAGAAAAATTGAAAAGATCTATAAAGATTTTTATTACTGCCTTTTCTCAGTCAATGACAATCACCACATTTGGGCTTTAAAATGACAGTCCCTGAGGGGCAGCTAGGTGGCATAGTGAGTAGAGTACCAGCCCTGGAATCAGGAGGACCTGAGTTCAAATGCAGCCTCAGACACTCGACACATTCGCTAGCTGTGTGACCTTGGGCAAGTCACTTAATCCCAATTGCCCTGCCTTCCCCCCCTCCAAAAATTTTTAAAAAATTTTAAAAAAATAAAATGACAGTGCCTGATGAAGAATGTAGAGGAATGCATGAGGACATAGTAATGGTACTAGAAAAAAGAGAAGAACAACTGTACTAAACCAAGAACACACAGAGAAGCTCTGCGGTGGAGGCAAGATAACTTTGAAGGCACTGAAGGTGCAATTCTTAACATATATGAAAGGGCAAAGGATGCCAAAGCCTTGAAAAAAAATTTAAACTTGTTATCAAAGGGGAAGAAAAAGGTGCACAAGAGAATATTAAAAACTATGAATCATACACCTACTTTCCCATTTCTACCAAAAATGTTGTAAGAATAACCTGTATTTGCATCAAGGGTGACACTGATGCATGCGTGAGAAGTAAACAGATAGGTTTTCACAGATGATTTCCTATAGCTGACCACAATTTTACAGTCACAAAATTGGCTGAAAGGTACAGAGATATAAGATGCAACTGTGCTCATTGTGTTGAGAATAAACAAGTATTTGGTTTGGTACAGCAAACTGCCACCCTAAAAGCTCTCCTCCAACAAGGTTTTTTCTATGAATGTGTCAGCCTCATACACGATTCTTTAAAAGAGGTAGCAACAATTAACTTTAACTTTAAAAGAGTTAACTTTAACCACAGGCTCAAAACAAGGCACAAAAGAGGGAGAAGTGTGCTTACCAAAAGTGGTTGCCACTGTCAGAGGATATGTGTTAGATATGTTTATAAGGGACATTGTATGATGGCATCAAAACTCAACACTGCAGGGCCTCCTGAACGAGACCTCTAAACACTAAAAAGTGTCCAACCTAAGTATCAGTAGATACGGAGTGTTTATATACAGCCTATGATATGTGGCCGGAAGGATAACCTTCGTCTAGTACCTGAACATACTTTGAGCCTGGACAATGAGGTGGGCCCAGAATTGAAAAAAAGGAGATTGGACTGACTTTTAGGAAGTTGTGCACTGCCTTTAGTGGCCTCCAGTTTCTCCCTGAAACAAAAGGCCACCTTTTTTAACATCAATTTTCTTACAATAATGCTGTATGATTTTAAGTTATGGAATCCCTGTCTTAGGAGAATTAAAATTGAGGGTTTCCCAAGAGGCAATGGAGGGCACCGTGGATAAGAAAGGGGCAGCACATTACCAACCAAATATTGCACGAGAAAAATGTTGCAAAGGATGTCAAGAGGAAGGCTCCAGGTAGAATGGGTGGAAGATTTATAAAAGGACATTGACAAGAGCGGTAAAGGTATAGAAGGTATTCTTGAGAAGGCATAGGAGAGTTGTGATTTGCATTGCTGGAGGCAGTGTCCATATCAATTAGATTATAGCTCTTCTGAAGTAATAACTCCCAGGAAAATAAAGATTCAACTTCTTGCACATTTACCTATTATTTTTCCCCCAAAGACATACAATGTATCATCCACTAAATAACAAGCCAGTGTCTAGATTATATTACAATTTCTAAGAAAATTTTGTAGTTAAATGAAAATAAAATATTTCCCTAACCTTCACATATTCTTTCAATGTACCCTGCCCATTTCTACAAAAATAATTTCTGAATAACTTATTTAGATCAAGGAGTTATTAATGCTCTGAAGAGCTATTGTTTTAGTACTGGAGAGAAATGTAATTAGCATGCCTAAAAGAAATGAAAGAATAACTAACATCAACTGAATAATCTGTCAGCTGAGTTGGCTCAGTAGATAAGAGTGCCATGTTTGGAATCAGAAAGATTTGGGTTCAGGGGCAGCTAGGTGGCTGTGAGTAAAGCACAGGCCCTGGAGTCAAGCGGACCTGAGTTCAAACCCAACCTCAGACACTTGACACACATACTAGCTGTGTGACCTTGGGCAAGTCACTTAACCCAAACTGCCCTGCCTTCCCCCCTCAAAAAAAAAATTAGAATGATTTGAGTTCAAATCCAGAATCAGAAACTTCCTAGGTATGCGACCTTAGGCAAATCACTTAATCTCTCTTTGCCACTGATGAAGGAAATGGCAAAATACTCCAGTATATTTGCCAAGAAAACTCTATGGACAGGGGTCCATGGGGTCATGAAAGGTTGGACATGATTCAAACGACTCAACAACTACAGTAATCCCCAGTGGCTAGTGCAAAATGCATTCTATAGGTAAAAAAAGGCAATTATTTAAGCAGCTGGGAAATGTCCACTTTCTTAACTATATCAATGAACTGAAATAAGTGACTGCAAAGCTAAGAGTGGATATAGCTAGGCTAACTAATAGTGACCCCATTCCTTAGACGATATTAGGGCACTACTTTAAGAGGAAAGTTTTATAGAAAAAAATCCATTTGGCTCCTAGGAAGAGGTTAATTTAAACCTAAAGTCTGAACAATTCCCAAGGAGGAAAGCTGACTGGCTGCCTATGGATTGGTTTATTTACTTATTCTATTGCAGAAACTGCAGAGTTATACTTTATCAGTATCATTTATTATCTTATCCAAATGCCTTTGGATTACAAGCCACTGGGTGTCATGGCAGAATGAATGTTATGTCTGGAAAATAAAGGAAGAATCTTCATCTATTGACCTTGGTGGCCAGAGGTAGAAAGTAATTCTAGTATCTCCCAAGGGAGACGTGAGTAGGATGGTGTGATGTGTCCTTGATTCTAGTCAGTTAAATTGACTGTAGATGGCATGCACATAGGTAGTATTGGTTTGAAAAGTGAGCAATTATAATGATAAGTGAGCACTTCTAATGAATGGAGTATGATGAGAAAAATATGGTCCATGTGGAAGTATTCATTCAGCGGGGGTAAATCATCTGTTTGCACAAGCTCGAAGGTGAAGCTGACAATTTACTGCTAGTACACCTGATCTGTGTGAGGGGTTCAGGGAGGACTAGCACCTCTGGTTGAGGATGTGCTGAGCCCTTTTCAAGGGCTGCCAATCTACCTTTGGAGTCCACCTGTCACATAATTCGCACCTGTGGCTCCAAGGAGCTGTAGCATGGGCAGCAGCCACACTTGGGTAAAACCTTCTTGGCAGAGAGGACAAACCAGACTGAAGGTAACTGGAAGGCCTCAAGCCCATTAGTGAGTTAGGGGGATGTGAAGACTTCACTCAGGGGAATGGGCAGATGAGAACAATTTGTTTCAACAGCCATGAAGGCAGCTGAAGCAGGCACTGTGGAGCATTTAGAGCTTGGTCAGACATCAAAGATGGCCAAGTTCATCCACTGTGTTTTGGGTCATGGCCAGTCATCCTGACTTTTGTCCTGCCACTGGACCCAGGAATTTTGTGCAACTCTGCCTCACGTAAATCCAATTCACACACAAGTCAAGCCATTGCTGATCTTCTTTGAAAACAAAGGATAACACCCAGAGAAAGAACTGTCTGAATGTAGATAGAAGCATGCTGTTTTCACTTTTTTTTATTTTTTTTCTTGTGGTTTGTTTTGATTCTTCTTTCACAACGAGACTAATGTGGAAATATGTTTAACATGACTGTACATGTATAACCTATATCAGATTGCCTGCTGTCTTGGGGAGGGGGAAGGGGAGAGAGAAAAATTTGGAACTTGAAATTTTACAAAAATGAATGTTGAAAACTATTTACATGTAATTGGAAAAAAATAAAATACTATTCAGGAAAAAAGAAAAGAAAAAAGAAAACAAAGGATGAACAACAACAAAAACTACCAGGCAAAACAACTTGTTAAAACAAGGAGAAAAGAATATCTGAACGCAAAGTGAGGTTAGGCTGGCCACACTTAGCAGGGCACATCATACGCAGCAATGCTACGGAAAGACCTATGGATCGTTATTGAAAGCTCAGTTACAGGACCCAGAGCTGCTCTAATTCAATACTCCTTGTACCTAGGCAACATTTTTAACTCTCACATAGGCCGTTACACTTATTCCTTAAGAGCCAAGGGTCAGATATTGTGCCTAAGTCACAACTGAGGTAGGAATCAATTACGAAACCTTAACTCTTCAAATCTCTAGATTCGCAGTCAGAATATCACCTCTGGAGAGTCACTAAACTATGCTCACTATTGCTACTATTGCTGTTTACTGGGGAACAAATCTCTGCCATTCTCTTCTAACCTCTCAGTTCTAGATCAGGACTTTTAAATGGAAGTTCCAGTGCTATGTCAAACCTATTCCTCTGTCTGATTTCACTATTCCTGTTCACCGTTAATCACTATTCCAGTTACCCGAGATGGAAATCCTGGGTCAAGCTTCTGTCCCCCCCTCCCTACATGCAATCTGTTAACAATGCCTGTCAGGTCTACCACTGTTCCTGTCCACTGCCACTACTACCACCTAGTAAAGGCTTTCATGACCTCTTGTTGGGGGACTGTTCCAATAGCTTCTAATTAACTTCAAAAACTTCCAACTCATCCTACACAATGCTGACAGTTTAATCATCAAATCATGCTTCTATTTGAAAACTTTTAACAGCTTCACACTGCCTACCTAGGCAGGTGGAAAGTTCTTATCATGGTACAAAAGGCCTTCCTTCTCCAATCTGCCTTCAATGCACCTTTTTGGTTGTTTCATACAACTGCCCTTTACCTTCACAGACCTTCAGTGTTAAGGAATCCAGTCTTCCTAACAGTGTCTTTGACCAATGTTCCCTATCTCCCTTTTACGTATCTCTTAGAATTAAAATTTTACCATCCTTCAAGGCTTTGCTCGAATGCTAATCTTCCACATAGCCTTCTTTAATTTCACAATTCTAATTTTCCTTTTAATAATACTGTGAATAATACTGTGTGCCTCTCTCAAGCTTTCACACTGTATTATGTTACCTTATTTGCTTTCACATTTTGTCCTCTCTTCTTACTAGGCTGTAAACTCCTTGGAGGGGAACAGGATGTATATCTTTTCATTTCTCATCTTTCGTAATGATTTGTACTTATATGTTCAATAAATGTTCAGTGAATTTGTAAAAATGAGGAATTTAGGACAGTCACCATTGTTTCATCTTTAACAGATTTTCTGAGCCACACTGAGCAAAAGTCAGTGTGTTTTAAATGCAAAAAGTGAAGAAAAAAAAATCCCCTATAAGGGAAAAAGAAAAAGGACATTATGTCCTCTGCTCTACTTCCCTTTGCCAAATTAAATCAAAAGAATTTTCAAAAGCTTATAAAAAGTACCAGAGGGAGCTAAGATGGCAGATTAGGGGCAGCCACCCAGCTGAACTCTCCCAATGTTCCCCTCCAAACAACTTTAAAATAACGCCTCAAATCAAATTTTGGAGTGGCAGACCCAACAAAAGGTTGGAATGAGACATTTTTCCAGCATAAGAAAACTTAGAGGTCAGTTGGAGAAGTCTGTAACACTGGCATGGAAGCCTGTCCAGAGCCTACAACCAGCAACTGCAATTGCAGCTTTGGGATCTCTCAGCCCAGAGATGGTAAGGGAGTTGGACAAATTTTGGTCAGAGATTATAGAGAATCCTTTACTGGCACTGGGTACATATTGACATTTATTGACAACTCTATTGTCCATACGCAGTTCTGGGGCACAGTGTTAGGATGAAGAGGAGCACTGGGGGTTGGTCACAAGGGAGCAGGGGTCCGGGTCACAGTTTCAAAGCAAAAAGGAATGCTAGTTCTTGTGGTTATAGGGGACCTGGGATTCTTACTAGGTAAAGACCAGAGTTCAGATCAGAAGAATAGTGACCATACTTCTCCCAAGATCACACCACCTTGGCAGAACCAAAAATCTGCAGACCCCAAGGACTAGCTCTGAAAACATATGCACAAAAAAGCCTGAAGTTGAGGAGAGCAGGTAAGCAGAACCTAACTTTAACATAAAGTTCAAAGTCAAGAAATAGGCTAGAAAAATGAACAAAAACAAAAAGGGATTTGACCATAAAAAGCTACTAAATGGCAGGGAATACCAAGACATAATCTTAGAAGAGAACAACGTAAAAACAGATATTTTAAAAAGCCTCAAAGAAAAATGCTAATTGGACCCAAGCCCAACAAGAATTCCTGGAAGACTTAAAGAAGGAAATAAAAGAAGAAAAGGAAAATGGGAAAAGAAATAAGAGTGATGTAAGAAACTTATGAAAAGAGAACAGCTTGGTAAAAGAGGCATAAAACAATACTGAAGAAAATAACACCTTAAAAAATAGAAAGGGCCAAATGATAAAAGAGGCACAAAAATCCACTGAAGAAAAGAACTCCTTAAAAAGCAGAATTGGTCAAATGGAAAAAAAATTACAAAATCTCACCGAAGAAAATAATTCCTTAAAAATTAGAATTGGGGAAGTGGAAGCTAATGATTCCATGAGACATTAAGAAACAATAAAACAAAATCAAAAGAACGAAAAAATAGAAGAAAATGTAAAATATCTCATGAGAAAAAACAACTGACCTGAAAAACAGATCAAGGAGAGATAATTTAAGAATTATTGAACAACTTGAAAACCATGATCAAAGAAAGAGCTTAGACATATTTTAAGAAATTGTCAAGGACACCTGCCAAGACAGACCCAGGAACTATATGAACACAATTACAAAACACTTTTCACACAGATAAAGTCAGATCTGAATAATTGAAAAAACATCAGTTGCTCATGGGTAGGCCAAACTGATGTAATGAAAATGACAACTCTACCTAAATTAATTTACTTATTTAGTGCCACACCAATTAAACTACCAAAAATTATTTTATAGAACTAGAAAAAATAATAACAAAATTCATCTGGAAGAACAAAAGGTCCAGAATATCAAGGGAATTAATGAAAAGAAATGCAAGAAATGCAAGAGAAGGTGGCCTAGCCACTCCAAATCTAAACCATATTATAAAGTAGCAATCATCAAACCTACTTGGTACTGGCTAAGAAATAAGAGTGGTGAATCAGTGGAATAGGTTAGGTACATAGTACACAGTACTCAATGACTATAGTAATTTACTCTTTAATAAACCCAAAGACTCCAGCTTTTGGGTTAAGAACTCATAATTTAACAAAAAACTGCTGGGAAAACTGGAAAATAGTATGGCAGAAACTAGGCATAGACCAACAACTTACACCATACACCAAGATAAAGTAAAAATGGGTACATGATTTAGACATAAGGGGTGATACTATAAACAAATTAGGAGAGCAAGGAATAGTTTGCCTGTCAGATCTACGGAGAAGGGAAGAATTTACAACCAAACAAGAGATAAGAGAACATTATGAAATGCAAAATAGATAATTCTGATTACATTAAATTTAAAAGGTTTTGCACAAAGCCAATGCAACCAAGATTAGGAGGTAAGCAGAAAGTTGGGAAATAATTTTTATAGCCAGTGTCTTTATTAAAGGCCTCATTAACAAGAAAATGATAAATGTTGGACAGGATGTGGGAAAATTGTAATACTGATGCATTGTTGGTAGAGTTGTGAATTGATCCAATCATTCTGAAGAGCAATTTGGAAACTATGCCCAAAGAGCTATCAAACTGTGCATACCCTTTGACCCAGCAATACCACTTTTAGGTCTGCATCCGAAAGGGATCATAAAAATGGGAAAAGGACCCACATGTACAAAAATATTCGCAGCAGCTCTTTTTATGGTAGCCAAGAATTGGAAATTGAGGGGCTGCCCATTAATTGGGGAATCGCTGAAGAAGTTGTGATATATAAATGTAATGGAATACTATTGTTCCATAGATGAGGAGGTGGACTTCAGAAAAACCTGGAAAGACTTGCATGGACTGATGCTGAGTGAAGTAAGCAGAACCAGAAGAACATTGTATACAATTACAGACACAACATTAGGCAGTGACCAACTTTGATAGACTTAGCTCTTCTTAGCAATGCAAGGTTCTAAGACAACTCCAAAAGACTCATGATGGAAAAAGCTATCCACATCTAGAGAAAGAATTATGGAGTCTGAATGCAGATTGAAGCAAACTATTTGCTCTTTTTTTTGTTTTATTTCTTTCTTGTGGTTTGTTCTTTACAACATGACTAATATGAAAATATGTTTAATGTGAAAGTATTTGTAGAACCTATTTTGGATTGCACGCCGTCTTGGGGGGAAAGGAGGAAGAGGAGGGAGAGGGAGAAAATTTGGAACGCAAAAGCTTGTGAAACTGAATGTTGTAAACTAAAAATAAATAAATCAATTTTAAAAAAATGATGGGCAGATGGACTACAGAAAAATCTGGAAAGACTTGCATGGACTGAGTGAAGTGGGCAGAACCAGGCAAACAATGTACACAGTAACAGCAACACTGTGCAATGATCAACACTGAAAGACTCAGCTCTTGCCAGCAATGCAATGAATTAAGACAATTCCTAATGATTCATAATGGAAAATGCTACCCACACCCACAGAAAGAACTATGTAGTCTGAATGCAGGTCGAAGATACTATTTCCTCTTTTTAAAAAATTTCTCATGGTTTTCCCCTTTGGTTCTAATTCTTCTTCACAACATGACTAATGTGGAAATATGTTTAATATGATTGTACATGTACAGCCTACATCAGATTGCATGCTATCTTGGGGAGGGGGAAGAAAAGAGGGGGAGAAAATTTAAAACTCAAAATATTTTAAAAGTGAATGCTGAAAAGTAAAATTAAATATTTAAAAAAAATAAATTGTCAAGGAGAATTGCCCTGATATCTTAGATCCAGAGGGCAAAATAGAAATTGAAAGAATTCAGTGATCACCTTCCAAAAGAGATTCCAAAATGAAAACTCCCAGGAATATTATAGTGAAATTACAGAGCTTACCAGGTCAAAGAGAAAATACTTTAAGCAGCCAGAAAGAAACAATTCAAATATCATGGAGCCAGTTAAGTAATTAATTAATTTTAAAGAACAAATATCAGAGCCATAGCCAGGATCACAAAAGATTTAGCAGTTTCCATATTACAGGAGCTAATGGCTGTGTATTTCCCCCCATCTCATTTGTTTTTATTTCTTCCTCTCTCGTTTAATTGTGTCTTTCTGTTTCATGTGTGTCTCTTGTACACAACATATTGTTGGATTCTGGTTTCTAATCCATTCTTCTACCTGCTTCCATTTTATGGGTAAACTCATCCCATTCACATTTACAATTCAAAAAAAATTTTAAAAGTACTAGAAAAAGGTATACGGTGAGGAGAGTTGCTTGGAAATCACATATAGAAGATATTCTTTTGCCATGCCACATAACTGACTTATTTCTAATATAGAGAGCATAAAACACTTCCTTCTTTAAACTACTTTTGAATGACTTAGTAGTTCATTGTATATGTGTCCTAGTTCATTTGTCCCCCTAGCAAACTGTAAGTTCCTCAAGGGCAGGAACTGTTTCACTTTTGTCTCTGTCTTTTGTCTCCACCTAATGGAAGCATCGATTTAGGAACCTTAGAGATCATTTCAAACTCTTCTGGCCTATTTGCTGTTTCTCATGAATGATATTCCATCTCCCATCTTCCTGTTTTTATACAGGCTGTCTTCCATTCCTGCAATGCCCTCCTTCCTCACACTCTCCTCTTAGAATTCCTAACTTCCTTTGATCAAAGCTCAGCTGAAGCAACACCTCTTACATTAGGCCTTTCCCAATCCCACCCCCAAGTGCCAGTGTCCCTTCCCCAACCAATTACCTTACACAAAATTTTGTCTTTATTGATATTCGTTCATAGTTTCTCCTAATAGAATGAGTGCTTCTAGAAGGCAGGGACTGTTTCATTTTTGTCTTTGTATCCCCAGAGCCTGCAATGTGATAAGTGCTTAAAAAATGTTTGACAGATTGATCTTGTCCGAGAACCTCATTTTATATCTAAGGATACTGATGTCCAAAGAGTTTCAGTGACTTTCCCAAGATCAGATGCCTAGTTAGTGGCTGCCTCTAAATCCAGCATTTTTTCTACTGTGCCACACTGGATCTGTAGTACTTGGAGATCATCTAGACTTCACTTTATAGATAAAGAAACTGAGGCTCAGAAAAATATGGTAATTTATTTAATAAATCAATACCAGAACTAGGTATCCTAACCCCATGGTCCAATGCTTTTTAACACTGAATCAAAAAGGTGGAGAGATTGATAAGAAAGGCTCTCTACTTCAAAATATCTGCAAGCTTGGTTTAGTTCAAAGCTAGCAAAAGAAATTCCAATTCTGATATGAACTAAATAAATTCTATCAAAACTTATGACTTCACTATGATAGCTTCCTTGGAGGCACAGATAATCAACAAATATTCATTGAATCCCAAAGAATTTAGGGAAGTAGCACAGTACAGAAAAATTTGGAGGTAGAAGAAGACCTGGATGTTGGCTCTGCCACCTCAATACTTCACCTCAAGCAAATCACTTAACCTCTCTGGACTTGTCTCTTCCTTTGCAAAATAAGGCTGAAATAAACCTTCTAGCTCTAGATGTATGCTTATGACTCGATGACCCCTTTCAACTCAATCTTTGATCTAACATGAGAAAAATGCCATATATTTGGGTCAAAGGGAGTCAAGAAGTAGAGAGAGGGGAGTGTAGTAGATTTTGGAGCCAGAAGACATGGGTTCAATCTGGCTCTGCCAATAGACTTTTGTGACACTGGATGAATCATTTAATCTTTCTAGGTCTCATCATAAAAGAAGAAAGTTGGATTAGATACTTGGTAAAGTCCCTTCCAGCTTTAAATCTGATCTTAATGAACTTCCTGGATAATAATTTGTAATTTCAATTTTACTATTAAAAACTCTATTTTGATAGGAAAGAGAAGAATCCACCACTCAGCTAGCAAGAGGAAATTATACTGCTGCAATGGGATAATTTAATAAAAGAACTTCATTATAAAACCCACTACTCTTGTCTTTGCGGGGAGGAGAAATCATACTCCTTTCAAATTCATTGTAGCCCCATATCTTCAGGGAGTCTAGTAGCTGTTGGAGTGACTTCAGAAAAAGAATTCAAGCCCCAAGTGGCGATGAGATCCACCATACAAGTAAGATCACTTCCTAGACCCTTTAAACCTGGATTGAGGGGGGAGAGGGGGAAGAGAAAGAGAAGAGGAAGAGGAAGAGTAAGAGAAAGAGAAGAGTTAACTCAGAATGAAAACCTCTGCCTACTCTTCAGGTCCAGGGCTGCTGCTCACCTCCTCCCTTCTTTCCTTCCACCACGAGCCTGTAGGATTGGCTGCTACAAAATTCAACAAATATTTATTAAGCACTTAACAAATTCAAGACAATATGCTAGGGGTTGGGGATACAAAGGGAAAAATGAGGCAGTCTCCCTGAACGAGGAGCTATATGCCGGGGAGGGAGAGGATGGGGGAGGAGCATTTAGTTAAGCTCCTACTACGTGCCACGGACGGGGCTAAGTGCTGTACAGATAGTGGGAAAGGTCCGGCCGAAAGGTGTCCTCATTGGAGGAGGGGTGGGCCATGACCACATCCCCCAAGCTGCCCCACAAGAAGGGGCTATAGGATTTAGATGTGGGGAGGGATGTTGGAGTTGGCCCCCGATCCCAAACTCCATCAATCTCGGGTACGGCGGGGTCGGTTCTGGTTTGGGGGCCGTGGCTCCCACATGCAAGGCCCCGGGCTGGCGTCGGGGCAGCGCCGGAGAGGCCAAACTGCTGGCCCGGCCACTTACCAGCCGTTGACCTCATTCTGGGAGTTCACATCCACCCCGCTCTCCACCAGTTTCTGCACCTCGTGGATGTCCCCTAGGGCCGCGGCCTCCCTCAGCCTCTCCTGCTGCTCCTTCTCCTCCAGCTGGGCGCTCATCTTTCCCCCGGGGGCCTCCACTTCCTCCCCGCAGCCCTTCAGCAGGAGCCCGCAGCAGCTACCGCGGCCTCCGCCCGCCCGCCTGCCCCAGGGCCTGCCTGCCCGTCAGCGCCGCGCCCGCCCGCGCCCCAGCCCGCGCCCCCGCCGCGGCCTCCCCACGGCCATGGGCCCGGAGTGAGCGAGAGCGAGAGCTGGAGCCAGGGGGTAGGGTGCGTGCCTGCCGCCGCCCCCCGGGGCTCCCCTCGCAGCAGCCACCGCCCCCACCCCGCCGCCGCTGCTCAGGGGCCGAGCTAAGCCCGCCCGCCGGCCCGCTCTGGGGGGACGCTGTTAGGTGTGACAACCCTGACCTAGATACTTTCAGTTCCTACGGCCGGAGAGGCCGAGCGGCCCGGCGGGGCCCGGCCCCGGCTTTATGTAACTGCGCTGCAGGGCGATGGGCCAGGGATGAATCACCGACTATTTTTAGTGTTCCTCCTCCTCCTCCCCTTCCTTCCATCCACCCTCGTTCAGCTCCCTTTTTCTCCTCCCCCCTTTTCTCTCCCCCTCTTCTTTTCGTTCCCTTCCTCCAGCTCCTCTTCAGTCCTTTCCACTCTCCTTTCCTCCTACCCATTCCTTTCTTCCTTCCCTCCATTTCCACTCCACTTTCCCATTCTCTTTCTCTCCTTCTTCTTCTCTCCTTTCCCCACTTCCCTCCTTCCCTTTCTCTTCCCCTCTTCTTTTCATTCCCTTCCTCCTCTTCTCTCTTCTTTCCATTCCCTTCCTCTCCCTCCTCCTCTCTTTTACTCTCTCCTCTTCCCTCCTTTCCATCCACTTCCTCCTTTCTTTCTTCTACTCATTACTTTGTTCCTCTTCTTCTTTCTCCCCTTCATTTCCACTCCCCTTTTCTTCCTTCCCATTCTCTTTCTCTCCTTCCTTTTCTCCTCTTCCCCCACTTCTCTCTTCCCCTCTTCTTTTCATAACCTTTCTCTCCTTTACTCTCTCCTCTTCCCTCCTTTCCATCCACTTCCTCCTCTTTTCCTCCTACCCCATTCCCTTCTGCTTCCCCTCTTTCCACTCCCCTTTTTTCCTTCCCATTCTTGTCCTCTTCTTCCCCGTCCCCCAATCAATCAATAGATCAACGTTTGTTAAGTGCCTACTATGTGCCAGTCTCTGTGCTAACCCCTGGGGATACAAAAAGAGGCAAAAGATAATTCCTGCCCTCAGGGAGCTTACAATTTAAGGAAAGAGACAATGCAAGCAAATATATACAAAGCAAGCTATACGCAAAGATAAATGAGAAATAATTTAAAGAGGGAAAGCACTCCGCTTTTCTTTTCATTTCTTTCCTCCTCCTCTTCTCCCCTCTTCCCCATTTCCCTTCTCTTCCCCCTTTCCTTTCATTCCTTCCTCCTCCTTTTCTCCCTACTTCCCTTTCTCTTCCTCCTCTTCCTCTTTGCACTCTCCTCTTTCTTTCCATCTTCCTCCCTTTTCTCCTTCTACCCATTCCCTTCTTCCCCCTTTATTTCCACTCCCCTCTTCTCTCTTCCCATCCTTTCCTCTCCTTCCTCTTCTCCCCATTTTCCCACTTCCCTTCTCCCTTCTTCCTATTACCCTCTTCCCTCTCCCCCTTTTCACTTCCCTCTTCATCCCCTCCTCTTTCTTCCTTTCTTCCTCCCCCTACCTTTCTCTTCCCCTACTCACTGGCTGTCTCCTTTCTCTTCTTCCCATTTCCCTCCTTCCCTTCCTTTTTCTTCTGTCTTCCTCCACCTCTTCTTTTCCCCTTTCCATTTTTCTTCCTTCTCCTCATTCCCCTCCTCCCCATTTTTTCCTTTCCCTTCTCCCCCTTCACTTCACTCCTTATCATTCACTTATTTCCTCTCTTTTCCCCCCTTCTCTCTTCCTTCTTTCTGTTTTTCCTTCTCCCTTTCCTCTTCCTTCTTCCCTCTCTTCCTTCCCTTTCTCTTCCTATTCCCTTCGTTCTACTTCCCTTTTTCCATCTCCTTTTTCTCATTCTTCCCATTCTCCCATTTCCCCTCTTCCCCCCTTTCCCACTCCCCCCATTCCTCTCCCTTTTCTTCTCATCCTTCCTCCCTCTTCTCTCCTCCCCTTCCTCCTCCCCTTTCCCACTCTCCTCCTTCCCCTTTCTCTCTTCCTGCTTCTCTCCCTTCCCCCCTCCATCTTTCATCTTTCCTTATGGTCTCCAAGATGAAAGGAAATGCACAGATAATGGAGGAAAAGCATCTCTGTAAACCAGTCAAGACTAAATCCCTGGTGAAAGCCTTTGGACCAGACTCGGAAATAGGGAGCGACTCTTTCTCTTTTGACTTAACTTGAGCCATTTGTTACCCAGCCTGGGGAAAACAGACTAGGAAATGATTACATGAATATGGGTTTTTATAATAGGCATATGATTGCATATATACCAGGGGCAGCTCACCTGGGATGTGGTCTTTACCAGAGGAAGTATGGAGGGTTGGAACTGTCTATGCCACTGGACAAAGCCCCTCTTGACCCACCCTAGGCATAACTGATAGCTATATTATATTGATTCTTTTCATTGTGCTTGAGAGTACACCATTTATGTCTAGTCTGTCTTGTGTAACAGCTAGAGAAAAGAATTGCAGGTATTCAGTGTTTTGCTTTTTTCTTTAAACAAAGTTTTATTAGTGCTTGGTTGTTTTTTTTAAAGCCTACTTTTATATAAATCTATTTCTTAAAAAATTTGCCACAGCCTGTAAACTGAGGAACTGGTAATTAATTACTATCCCAGAAGGCTGTTGTAGCAGTAAAAAAAAAAAAGAAGGAAATAAAGTAGCAGGGTTAAATTAGAATTATGCTATTTCTGCTCCCAGAAGCTCCTAAAAGAACTGTGGTGTATGTGTGTATATGTCCATATATATAATATATTCCATATTATACAATATTGATAAGTATATGTAAAAATCCTGTATATATGCATGTGTATTTTGTGTGTATATATATATATATATATATAATATGTATATGTGTGTGTATATAAATATAAAAATCTTGCCTAGATCCTTGCCCAATCAATCTGCTGAAAGGTTGGACCAGAATCAGCACTGCTTCTCCCATCCAAAGGGAGTAGAAAACACAGCTGGGCTGGTGCCCAGGTGCTTCAGAGAGATCTCGAGGTCAGGAGGCTTCAGAGACAACACTGAGGGGAGGAAGGAAGGAGGAGAGGGGATGAATCAGGAAGGGACAAAATTAGGTTGTTAGAGTTTTCATTTCATTCTCTCCTGGGGCTGCCTAGTGCACTCAAAGCAAGCTTTCTCTTGCTGGTGATGAGGAAAAGCCCTCCTGTGTTTATCTATTGAAATTTCTCAAAAGTAGGACATACCTCATGCTTCTTGAATGTAACAGCTTCGAATGTAAGTGGACTATAAAGTGGTATGTAAATTTTCAAATACATAATACTATGTAGGGAAGGGGGATTTAGTTTCCCTTCTCTTCCCTTACACGTTTTATAATAATAATAGTTAGCATTTATAGAGTGCTTCAAAGCTGTCATTTTATTTTATCTTCACAACAACCCTGCTATCATTAACCTCCTTTTATATATCAGGAAACTGATAAGATCAGAAGACCCTAGAGATTAAGTGACTTGTCCAGGGTCACACAGTTGTTTGGGGCAGGATTCAAACCTCTGCTGTTCAGTCCTGTTCAATCAATCACAGAGGAAGAAATTGAGAGATGATATACCTGATCACATGGGTAGTAAGAGAGGAAGAATTCAAACAAGGGTCCTCAGATTAAACTCCCACAGCAGTGAACCTTAATGAAACTGGTTCCATGTCCTTTCCATGATACAAAATTTACCTAATTTCTTTATCTGCAAAAAACCTCTACAATCCTATCCAACTCTCAATAGACTCTTTTTTTGTCTCCCTTATAGACAAGTATAGAAGCTCAGTAAGTATTTATGGAGTTGAATTCAAATTGAAGTGGCCACAGCTAGGAGTCAGCATATGTAAGTTTAAATCAAGTTCACTCTTACGATGTATAGTAAACATCACAATATTCTCCTTGTAATCTTGGAAAAGTCACCTTAAAAGCCTTCTCTGCTACAGTTTCCTTCTATAAAACAGAGTAGAATTAACTCTTGTTCCTCCTACCTTATAAGAGTGTCAAAAAGACAAAGCTAAATATTTCTATGATATTCAATCTTTGTGGGATGGGAAGGTAAGGGAGTAGAGATGGGGAATAGGGACCAGACCTGTGAATTTATTTAAAGAACTCACTCTACCAAAGCCCATGTGCTTCAGCTCTGCAGCTGTAATTACAGTCTTAGATTTGCATAGGGCACTAAGAGTGAAAGTGGTTTGCTCAGTCATGTGTTGTTTGTCCTTCATTTTGGAAGAGGACCAATGACATCACAGGTGATGGCTTGACTTGTGCTTGGACTGGATTTAAGCGAGGCAGAGTTGCACTCTCTTTTCCAGTGTCCTCGAAGTCCAGTGGCAAGAGAAAAGTCAGGAAGACCATCGACAACCCAGGTTGCAGTGGGTGACTTAGGGATGTTTGATGTCTGACAAAGCTCTAGTGCCTGCTTCAGCCGCCTTCGTGGCCGTTGAAACAAATTGTTCTCATCTGCCCATTACACTGGGTAAAGTCTTCATGTGCTTGGGGTAGACATCTCCCTAACTCACTGATGGGTTTGAGGCCTGTTGGTTACCCTTGACCTGGTTTAGCCTGTCTGCCAAAACAGTTTTACTGGGTTGTGGCTGCTGTGCATTCTTGGAGGTGAGAGCTGCCGCCTTTGGTAAAGATGAGGATGGAGTGAATTCCAAGGATGGGGGATAGCCCATATGAATGCACTGTGGGTAGAGACATATTTGGGAGTATCTAGTAGTTTAGTTACATCATGGAGTATTCATAGTGAAATATTGAGAGAGATAAGTTGAAGCCAGAATATGGAGACTTAAATGCCAGAATAAGTAGTTTAAATTTTATCCTAGAGGCAAAAGGAAGCCATGGAAAATATTTCACCTTGAGAGTGATATAGTCAGAGCTGTACCTTAGGAAGATTATTTTGGCAGCTATGGAAAGGATAGATTGAAGACTGGAGAAACTGGAACCTCACAGCCTATTTAGTCAGTCACATAAACAGTATATGTAAGAGGGAAGACCTGAACCCAGGTGATCCTGACTCCATGGCTAGCTCATTATACACTATGTCATGCTGTGGCTCTCTTTAGTCACCCCCACTTTTTTTTTTCGGTTACACTTTCAACAAGCCTTTATTAAAGCCTTACCACGTTTCCTCATCTTTAAAATTAGGCAGTTGGATTAGAGAACGGGGCTAATGGTCCCATGTGCCAGGCAGGCACAATGCCAAATACCAGGTACAGAGACAAAACTCAAACAGTCCCAGCACTTAAGGAGCTTACATTTTATTAGAGGAAACAACATACATACAGAAAAATACACATAAAAATATACAAAATAATCACAAAGAAATGAGGGAAAGGCTGACATATCAAGGAGACCCTGGACACTTGGAGTCAGGAAGAAGTGGCTTCGAATTCTACCTAAGACACTAACTGTGTGAACCTGGACAAGTCACTGGGGTCAGTCAGGAAACGTTTAATTAAGGCCTACTCAGTGCTAATTAATTGCTGGGGAGCCTAGAGCTAACAGACAACCGTGAAGTTGGACTAAGTTCCTCTGAGCTTTAAACTTATAATCCTGTTAACTGGCTTCCAGTAGGAAGTGGCCCCCACCTCCAGAAAAATACTTCGCAAATAAGTGCTTAATAAAAGCTTTATTCATTCTACGGCAACGGACATCCAGTCCATACCCTTTATTTTACAGATGAGGAAAGTCGAGGCCCAGAGAGGTAGTGACTTGACCAAGATCACGCATCGTGTTTATCAGGATTCCCGAGGCTTCAAGTTACGCTAGAACACGCTGCCTCTAGTGAAGGCTGTGAAACTGGTCGGAGGGCTATGCCTGGAGGAAAATAAATTCAGAGAGTGGGTGCATTAAACATATTCCACATTTGTTTTGTCTTCCCCAAAGCTGGGTGAAACCGAAGCGGCTAGCGGGAAGTGGCCCGGGAAAGGCAGGAGGGGGAGGGGAGATAAGCGAGGGCCTCGAGGGCCGCGGGGAAGGGGGAGTCGCCAGACGCGCAGGTCCACTGGGACTATAAGACCCAGGAGACACCGGGCGGAAGACCGCGAGATTGGTCGGGGCTGCCAGTCCAGGGTGCGTTCTCGCGGGCGCTCGCGCAAGGCACGCCGGGAAGCTGTTCGCGCCGCTGCCGCCATTTTGGTTCGTCTCCTCTTCAGCGGCGGCCGCGGCCCCTGTTGCCGGAGAGCGGCGGGGAGCTAGGGACGGCGTCGGCTTCGGCGTCGGCGTCGGTGGGGGGGTTTCTTCTCTGGATTCCGAGGCTGTGAAAGCAGCCGCTCGTTGAGAAGCACCATGATTTCGGCCTCGCAGTTGTTGGATGAGTTAATGGGCCGGGACAGGAACTTGGCCCCCGATGAGAAGCGTAGCAACGTGCGGTGGGACCATGAGAGCGTGAGTTCCGGGGCCTGGGGCTGGCTTGGGCCTGCACCTGGGGCGGGGCAGGGCGGGCCGAGCTCGGGGGGGGGGGGGCGATGCGGGGAGCTGAGGGGCCGGAGGTGTGGCGGCACGGACCGGAGGGCTCGGCCTCCGCCGGAGGGAGGGGCTCGCCTCGGGGCTGGCTCCTTTGTAAATAATAACAATAATGATACTACGGAGGCCCGCGCTGGAAAGGAGAATGTTTCTATTTCCAAGGCTCCGGAGACGCGGCCTCCTGCGGGGCACCAGGCAGGGTGGGGGTGGGGAAGAGACCCTACACATCCCGCCCCTTCGCTCCTCCACCCCCGTTAAGTTTCGGTGGAGCGTGGCTTGTGTGTGTCTTTGGAGCGCCGTAGCCCCGGCCACCCCGCGCTTCTTACTACGCCTTGGTATTGCACCTCGGGCTATGCATTTCCGTGGCTTTCGGAGAGACCTGTCAGAGTGGATGGGAGTGCATGTGTGCGCCAAGAAACTTCTCCAGCCGCGTGAAGAGGCCCGCGTAGCCCCGGGCCGGAGGGAGACGCTGCTTCAGAGCCACAACACCCTCCACAGCTGATTGCCCACTCTATAATTGCGGCCAGAAGTGCAGTCGGGAAACTTTTTCTTTTCTTTTCTTTTTTTAAGTTTTATGGCTTGCGAGGAAATAATGTTTTTTCCAAAGGTGGGATTTTTTTTTAATTGGCACTAGCCAGAAGGAAAGACCTGGCTGCACAGGGTGGTCGTTTTTTTCCTAAACACTGTGACGGAATAGATTAGTGCTTTAAAGAATTGCAAAACAAAATGCTCTCTGTGAGGTCATAAGTCAAGTGATCAAACATTTATTAAGTACTTAATTAGGCGCTGGACTCTGTGCTAAGACCGTAAACAGAAGTAGTGTAATGTATTGTGCCGCGATTCGTTAGAATAAGAGATGGTTAATTAGTTTGATGAACCTGAAAGTTCTTTCTTGCGGGGTGGGGGAGAGAGGGAGAAGGAGGTTTTAACAAACTGACCTCTTCCTCCACTGAAAAAAGTTGGTGGTTTTTTTTGTTTTTTTCTTTCCTGCTTTAAAATAAAAAATGAATTTTTAGTCCTGTGATGTTTTGAAGGTCATGCATCTTTACTAGTGAAGTGTTTTTGTTAGCTAATCCATTTTGTGGGGAGTAATTCACTTACACCTACTTAAAAACGTTGGAAGTTTTCCTTCCAGAGGTCTTTTTGCCCCATAAGATTTCTTCACGCTTAATTGGAACTTTTTTTGTGAGGAAGGGTGAAACTTGAAGTAACCTACCCTTTGGCTTGACATTTCCTGGCCTGTAGGCTTGTGACTCATGCACCACTCTTCATTTTTTGGTCTCACCTTCACACAGCTTGGTACCCACTCAGCCTAACCTGTAGTAGAGATAGAAAAAGGATGAGCTGACTGAATTACAGGTTAATTGCAAACTTTCTGTTAGTCGCTTGCTCTATCTTAGAGCAGGTGCTAGAGGCTTGGGGAGGAGTGGAGAGGGTTTACAGAAATGACAAAGTGGCAGGACCCCATCTGAAGGAGTTTACAGTCTAGCTGGTGAAACTTTACCATATACTTAGAAAAGGTATAAAGTGGATTAAGGATGGTAAAGTGCTCCTAGTTGTGCTTAGGCCAGTGATCACAAGCCTTGGTTTTTTCTGCCTTATTCTTGTTTTCCCTGAAAACAACAGGGCTTCCCTCATGTACTGTGACATGCTTTATATTATTGTTTCAACAATGCTGTTAGAAAAGGCCATGTCATTATGACAATGACTTGCCCAATAAAATTTGTGAAGTTGGTTACATCAACTTTTGTGCTACCTGCATTGATTTGTAGCATGTAATAATTATTAGTAACTGATATTAACGTAGACTTTCAAGGTGTACAAAGTGCTTACCTTACTTCAAAGTAGGCTAGTGTGATTATTAATCTCTCATTTACCAGGTGAAGCAACTGAGGCTTGGAGGTCAAAGTGCCTTGCCATAGATCACATATAAATTGACAAACTGTGAATGTTTATTAAGTGCTGAAAGAACTGGGTAAAACTTTTGGAAGAGCTGTAATGATTAAATAGAGTAAGAGTCCCTGACCCTCAAGGATCTTACAGTCTTCAGATTCTGACAGTATTCTTTCTGTACTTCATTGAATCCCATAGTGTTTATCAAAGTCAGTCATACTTTTGAAGGGCAGTTGACAATTATTTGAAACTCATGAAGTTAAAAAGTTACTGTTTCATCAGATATATTTTTGTACATGGCAAGCAAGTGGTATTGGGTAAGAATAAAAGTCATGTTCTAAGTGGGCCTTACAGATCAAATTATAGTGAAACAATGGATTCTCATGACATCACATCTAATTTGCAGATTCCTGTCTGGCTAATAAAATACTGCTAATTTTTAACTGTGATTATCTACCTTTCCCTGCTCTTAAAGCCAAACCTTTGTTGAGGCTTGATATGTGTGTGTGTGTGTGTGTGTGTGTGTGTGTGTGTGTGTATGATGGAGATAGAATTCCTCTTTTTAGTTTCATCTTTTCTTTCCCCTACCTCAATTTCTCTCAAGTAAGAAAAGTGGTTTGAGTTAGGGGTATGGAGTACCTTGGTTTTTTCTATTTCATTTAATTTAAATTTTGAATTTACAAGTATTTATTTTCTTTCTCCCAACTCAAAAAGAAAAAGAAATAAACACATATGCATAGTTGTCCATGTCTAATTCTGCTTGTTAAGTCAATCACCCCTCTGTCGGGAGGTAGGTAGTATAATTAATTACCAGACCTCATGAATGATCATTAGTGACTTTGTTTTTATGTAAAGCTGGGAAATAGGGAGCACATCACACAGTATCACAGAATTTTAGACTTGGAGATTCTTTAAGTAGTCAATTCATACCTGGGTCAAATGGTCATCCTGCCTCTTTCTTTGAAGACTTCCAGCATTACCTTAAATTATAATTTCACCTCATAGGTTCATAGATTTAAAACTCGAACAGACCTTAGAGGTCATCTAGTCAGATTTTTCTCTTGAGGAAACTGAGGCCCAAGGAGATGAATTGACTTGCCCAAGAGCATAGAAGAGTATTTAAGTGGCAAAACCTGGATCTAACCCAGGTTGTCTGACCTGTCCAATACATTATTCATTCTGACCATACTAGCTCTTCAGGACAGGAATGGGAACTTTATTCCATTTCCCTAGTCCTATATTCTAGCTAGTCCTGGGTCTTAAACTATACAGGTATGGATTACTCTGTGCTTCATTCCTAATTGATGTTAGTGACTCCTACCTATTCCTCCACCACTACCTTCCTCTCCTCAAGTTGATGATCATCTCCCAAGCAAACTGAGCACTTTGGAAGTCACGTCTTAAAAACCGAACTCTTTAAATCCTTTGGTAAGTGGTAAATGAAGAAACCTGCAAATTATCCAGCTCCTAAATTATTTGTAGTGGTGTAGTATCAGCACTATGTATTGTAGCTGGATTTCTGAAAGACTTAATGCCTTGTTTTACTGTGTCTTTGCACTACCACAGCTGCTACACAGTAGATTTCCTGCTGTTTTCTGCTAGTCTCTTAACTTCTCAAGTGAAGAAGCTATACTGTAGATTGTTGGGAGAACTATCACAATCTGGGGGAGCTGTAAGGTGGTAAATACTTAAACCTTCAGTGAAATCAGAATTTTGTAGCACTTTTGAGGGATTACTGATTCTAATTCCCACCTTTGTTATTTTTATTTACTCAAAAACATTATTGATGTTTCTATATTAAGCATCTCCTGTCTTGCTACTGTAACCATGGAAGTGAGTAACTGTAACTGCCTATTGTAAATAATTTTCAATGGGAACCATGTGGGAGAATTTCAGCTGTTTGACATTTTACTGAAGTACTTTATGAGGATAAATAGGATTGTAAGGAATTAATGCTAATTTTATTTGAAGGGTATTTCATGGTATAACAAATGGAAAAATTTTTTTTGAAGTTCTAAATTGAGGTTCAGTTAAACATCTTTGTCCAAAAATCAAATTACTTATTAAACTGTACTTGAGCTTAACCTTCAGTTTCTCTCTCAACGTATATGGGATATTTAGGAATAAAATTTTGGCTAGCATTACCAGATACCGAACCTATAACAGAAGAGCTCTTTATCTGTAATAACCAGGTTTGGTTGCAGTTTTTTTTGTTTTTCTTTGTTTTTGTTCAGTGCAGCCTTTCAAATAAAATATCTGCTTAGCCCAAAAGAATCAGAATTGAACCATTAATTGGTAAATCAATAAAAAATGTGTAAGATGTCACTAACCTGCCATTTAAAAGAAAAGTAGATTTCTTTTTGATTCACTAATTTCCCAAATGTTGAAGAATATTAAGTAGACTCTAATTTTGTTCCTTCCTGCTCCCTCTCTGCAAGTATTCTTGATTAATAAATTCTGTGATACCTATTTCTTGGCATTCTGTGAAATATTTCACTAAGATTATCACTCATCACTGTTCAAAAATAGACAATAAATAGGGTTGGTTTTCAAAATTTGGCACTTAGGCCATTTAACTCCCTCTACCAACAGTGCCCTCCCTCCCTACCACACAAAGAGAGAGCCTAGGCAGGAAAAAATGAAGTGCTGGTTAAAAAATAAGCTATACCAAATTCCATGTAACATTTTTTGAATACTCATGAGTGAAGTTTGGTAGCCTGTAGGTACATTTAAGATAAAATCCAAGGAAGTTTAAATACTGATGGGTTCTACCAAAAGCATATTTTTGTACATGGCAAGCAAGTGGTATTGGGTAAGAATAAAAGTCATGTTCTAAGTGGGCCTTACAGATCAAGTTATAGCGAAACGTTGAATTCTCATGACATCACATCTAACTAATTTGCAGATTCCTGTCTGGCTAATAAAATACTGCTAATTTTTAACTGTGATTATCTAACCTTTCCTGCTCTTAAAGTCAAACCTTCACAAATAGCCTCATAGCCAGGTACTCAGTGCATGTAGAAATCTAGAATGAAAATTTCCAAGAAAAATGTAAAGTTTACTTGATGTGCAATATTTGAGTATTACCTCATGTAAGTAAGAAAAGCTAGTTAACATGATTTGTGAAAAGCAAATGTTATAAAAAATTATGGGGGCCAGCATTATCAAGCTATGCAAACTTTTGTTCAAATGATTGAGTACAAGTTATGTTTCTGTGTTGACATTCTGTACTTATTTACACACTAGAAGTTTTTGTGCTATTTTGTTTCCTCCTTTTTAAGAATTGTACACTTCACTTGATACATTTCAAATTTAAATTTTCTAAGAATTTAATTGGGAGGAGGACAGCATCCCATCAAGTGAACAGACCAATGATGATTTTCTTTTACTATTTGATTATGTGTTGCTTTAATATTTGTGAAAAGAAAAAATTCTGAATTACTTCATCAGAAGTTTCCTTAGTTTTAAAAATTTCTTTACTTCTCCAGAGTATTTCTACCATCACTTAACATTGGCATTCTATGTGTATGATTGGCAGAACTTAATAATGAGTTAATGAGAGGTAGAGGAGCCTGTACACTGTTTTGCTGTTTCAGTAGCATCTGTGTACAAAACTTCCACATGGCTTCAGTAAAATTTTGAGATTTCACTTAATGGTGATATGCTATAACTTTGAATAGGAAAAGGAACTCAGACATTTTATACTTTACTCATTTTTGCCCTCTATGTTTATTTTATTCCTTTTCCTTCCAAAAAGCACCACCCAAAACTATGGGCTCCTTGTGGGCCAGAAATTCATCTTTTTTCATTTGCATACCCAGTGCTTTACTCTTAGTAAGTCCATTACTAAATGTGTCAGAATTGTTTTATTCTCCTTATTGTCGCTGTTCAGCAACTAACAATGCCTTGTAAGATGTAAGAACTTATTATTTGTAGGATTTGGTTCCATAAGAGACCCTAGAGAGTTAAGTCTAACTTCATTTCGTAAATGTTAGGAAACTGAGGTTGGGGAGTTTACTTGGCTTAAATGCTTATGTACAGAATGTCCTGAAAGGCTTTGTGCAGTTTTGAGCTTAAAAAGTTGCACTGAGCCTTTTGAGACAGCCTGTATGTTAAAAAGCCAAGGTAAGTAATCTGTTCGATCTGCCTTTTGTGGCAGATTTGAGAGCTATGCTTCTGACTCTTAAGGACTTTGCTCTACCCCAAGGACTAGTCCCCACTCTGGTGATCTGTCCCCAGATCTTTTCTAGTTGTCTTCTCCCTTTAGAATGTAAGCTTCTTGAAGACAGGGGCAATTTGTCTTTTTGCTTTTATATCACCAGAACTTAATAGTGCAGTGTTTGGCACATTGTGAGAGCTTAAATAAAAGCTTGTTACCTTCTGAGCTAAGGAAGAACTTATTTAAAAGAAGGAATTGCTTAGGAAACCTAGAAGAAACTTTTCTTTATAGTATAAAAGGCAATGTTGAAGAGAAAATTATGTTTTTAATCTCAGGAAATCAAGTGAACAAAGGTATTAAAAACTACTTTCTTGATTCATAATGCTTGTTTGCAAAAAATTCAATAGGGCAAAAAACACAGGTAATATTTTCAAACCTAGCAAAGAAAAATAAGGAAATAGTTGAATTGGATAATTGAGAATTTTAGAAACCAAATAATTAATTTTACTGGTGCCATTCATTACTGCAGTGGCAGTGTTTGTGTGATTGTATCACAATGGGGCTTTAACTTACTTTCTTTTGTAATTTCTCTTTCTAACTTTTCAAATTTCAAAAGTTTCTTTCATGTCCCAAAAATCCCTCCGGAAAGCTGACAGATAGCTTAATGAACAAGGTTTGGGTGTGCAGAGTAAGAATTTGAAGTAGCAACGAAAGAGCAAATACTAAAAGTGTTATAGCAGAAAGAAAAAAAATCCTGTACCCTATAGGAACTGGTAGGTCTGGGTTCCAGCCTTAGTTCTGCCACTGATGGGCTGTTTGATTTTGGGACATTCCGAACCCTATGTTGGTCTGATGCTTCTGGCTTAAAATCGGAACTAAATAAGACACTCATAGACTGTCTAACAATTAGTAAAATATGGTTTATTTAATCACATGGAAAGGATATTGCTATGATTCACCTGGGCACAACTCCCCTACCTCAATTTGCCAACATTTTTACTCCTGTCAATCGGTAAGCGTTTCTTAAGTGCCCACTCTGTTTCAAGGAACTCTGCTAGGTGTTGGGGATACAAATATCAAGAAAAACAATCCCTACTCACAAGGACTTTTATTTTTTTTCTAATTAAAAATTATTTTCCCTTCAATTGGGGAGAGACTTGTAACATGCATCCTTAAACAAATTCATTACTTGCAGAGAGATTACTATGGCTTTGTATGTGTTTCTCCTCCCTGTCCCCAGCACACACATTTTATATCTTGAGCTGTACCCTATTCCTGTCACTTTTTTGTCAAGCTATGATAGGGTAGCATGTTCCATCATGTGTCCTCTGTAGTTGTGGTTGGTCATTGACTCCTTCTAGTCCTAAAATTCTGAAACTACTTCCATCTTGAAAGGGTAAATGATAGATTAAACCAAAACTACAAATTTAAGAGACATCCAGACACAGGAGAGTTGGAATCAGAGGATCTGGGTTTGAATCATGCTCTCTTATTCTGTGACCATTAGTAAGTCACTTAACCTCTCTACACCTCAGTTTACTATCTCTTAAGTAAGGGGAGTCTACTAGATAGGTGGTTTCTAAGATTCCTTCTAGCTCTAAATTTGTAATTCTGGGGTCTGAATTAGACTTGATGAATGTCTACAATGAATAATAATAGAAAAGCTGTTAAAACAATTGAATTGCATTTTTCTTAAAAATGGTATTTTAACAAATGAATTTGAATTATAGAGCAAGACGTAATTACATCCATTTGTTCTCACATGTTCTATCTCATCCCTAACTAGACCCCCAGAGAACAAGCTACATAAGATTGACTTCCCCTTGTTTCACTGATCATCTTTCTGGCTTTACAAACCATAATTCCCTTTGCTGGCCACCAGGGATGTGTTCTCTTCTCAATTAAACTATTAGCTCCCTGAAGGAAAAGACTGTTTCGGTATTCTCTGTTTCCCACTGCTTAGCACAGTGCTAAGTTACATTTAGTAAGCAATTAAATGTTTTTTATTTATTGATCCTTCCTGCCTATCTGTAGGGAAAATGGCTTTCCTTGCCAATCAATTAAGCCCTTCAGCTGCACTCTTGATAGATTTCCCACACTTCCCAATAATTTCAGGATCTTTCTGTATTCCTCAATCATCCTCTTGGTACATCTTAACTGTAAAGTTACTACTGTCTCCCTTTGCTATCATGCTTGTTTTTTCTTAAAAAAAAAAAATCTTAAATTTTACCCTTTTATATTCTTTGTTTTATCTCATCTCTTCTCTTTCACCACCAAATTGAAAGAAGTGTCTATCTACTCCATTACTCCTCCAATTCTTGTAACTTGACTTCTACCTCTCAGCCAGTCATTAAATAGATGTTTATTAAGTACCTACCATCTGCCAGGCACAGTGCTAGATTATAGAGACAAAATGAAGAGCGAAACTTCCATCGAAACCGCATGAATATGTAAGGGACGAAGTTAAATTTACAAGAATAAGAGCCATTCCCCAATTCATAAGTGGTCAGAGGATCTGGTAGTTTTCAGAAGAAATCAGAGATATCAATAGCCATATGAAAAGATGCTCTACATCACTAATAATTAGAGCAGTACAACCTATCAGATTGGCTAAGGTGACAAAAAGGAAAGTGAGAGGATGTAGGGAAAAGCATTCTGTAATGCACAGTTGGTCTGATCATTATCTAAAGCAATTTGGAAATATGCACAAAAAGCTATTAAATGGTACATAACCCTTTGGACCCAGTGATCCCACTGCTAAGAAATCAAAGAAGAAAAGGATTTGTGTACAAAAATGTTCATAGCATCTCTTTTTGTGGTAGCAAAGAATTGGAAATTGAGGAGATGTCCATCAGTGGGGGAATGGCTGAACGAGTTATGGCATGTGAATGTAATAGAATACTATTATGTGTTAAGAACTGATGAAGTGGATAGTTTCCAAAAAAATCTAGAAAGAATTATATGAATCTATGCAAAGCAAATTGAGCAGAACCAGGAGAACAATTTACACAATAAGAGCAATATTATAATAAACTTTGTAAGTAACTGAACAACATGGTGACCTGCCAAAATTCCAAAGGATTCATGATGGAAACATACTGTCCATCTTCAGCCTTTGCCCTGTCTATATATAATTCTTGCCTTCTTTATAGGTGGTGGTGGTGTGGGGGGGGAGACAGGAAGAATTTGGAATTGAAAAGGAAATATTGAATAAAAAAACCACTAACCTCTTAATCACCAAGTTCAGTGGTCTTTCTGCAAACCTCGGCCTTCTGTGATGAAATGAACCCAACAAGAGTAAATAGAGAACTGAATCAATTGTTGGCTTAACTAGATGTGACTGACTAAACCTAGACAACTATGTTCAATTGCATCTTGGTCCTTTTTTTTTTTTTTTTAAACTAGCTCTAATCTCTCCTGATTTCTAGTTTTGCTCCTCCAACTGCCTGTTGGGCATCTAAATATCTAAAAATCAGCAGATCCAAAATTGAACTCAGTACTTTACTCCCCAAACCCCCCTTCTGAATTCTTCCCCTATTACTATCAAAGATACCACCTGAGGCTCTTAATCCAGTTGTCTTCCTTGACTCCTCGCTTTTTCTCATCCCCCATATCCAGTCTGTTGCCAAGTTTTTCAGTTGTGCTTTCATAACATCTTTCATATGCACCCTTTTCTCTTCTCTGATACTGCTACCACTTCGGTTCATGCCCTCACAACTTCACACCTTGACGCTTGGAATACCCTTCTGGTTGGTTTTTCCCTTCAGTCCATCCTTAACCTTACTATTAGATAGACTTTCCTAAAGCCCAAGGGTCTGACCATGGCACCCACTCCTCCATTCAGTAAACTTCAGTGGTTCCCTATTGCCTCCAGGATCATGAATAAAATCCTCTATTTGGCATTTAAAACCTCTCTCATCCTGGCCTCTTCCTAAATCTTAATCCTTTCATTACCCCCATGTACTCTTTGTTCCAGTGACCCTGGTCTCCTTTCTGTACCTTACATAAGACTTTCCATCTTTGTACTCCAGGCATTTTCACTAGCTGTTTCCTATACCTGGAATGCCCTGCCTCCTTTCCTCTACTTCCTGGCTCCCTTCAAATCCCAGCTAAAGTCCTGCTTTGTCCAGGAAGCCTTTCACGATCCCTCTTGATTCTCATTTTTTGTTTGTTCCCTCTGTTGATTATTTCTAGTTTGTGTATGCACAAGTACATACAAGGATAGTTATTTGCAAGTCTCTCCATTAGGTAGTGAGGTCTTCTAGAGCAGGGACTGTCTTTTACCTTTCATTATATCCCCAGAGCTTAACATAGTGCTTGCCACATATATTAATTAACATTGTCTAACTGATAAGATACTCCATTTCTAGACTCTGGGCACTGGAATCTCTGAGAGCTGGGTGTCTTGCTAACTGGGATGGTTTCTCCTTGGTCTACTGAAATCCCACCTTATACAAGAAGGGGGGCAGGGCACCAAGCTTTTCCCATTTCTCCTCAATCTTAGGTCCTTTCTTATGAAATTAGCTCCAGTTTATCCGTATGTATCTCGATTGCACATAATTGTTTGCATATTGTCTCCCTGTTAGACTGTGTGCCTTGAGAGAGACTATCTTTTTCTTTGTATCCCCAGCACTTAGCACAGAGCCTGGTAAATAGTAGTTCCTTATTCTTGCTAACTTGACTTAGAGAAGGCAGCTTAGAGATTCAGTGTAAGGAAAGGAGCTGCTGCCTCAGTGGCCCCTGATTGAATCATAGAAATTCTCTGTGGATCATAGTTTTAGAACTGGAAGGGGCCAGAGAGGCCTTCAAAGTTCAACCTTATTTTACTGATGAGAGAGAACTGAGGTAGAGAGTGGTCAAGTCACTTGCTCGGAGTCACACAGTTAGTATCTGAGGTGAAAAGGATTTGAACTGAGGTATCCTGACTTCGAGGCTATTACCTTATCCGCTATTCCACATCCATAAGCAGTAGATTGTCATGACTTTCCCATTAGCAAAGGTAAAGCTGACCTGATTATGATGGGGCTCTATCTTATATACAAATGATGCTAGAGATAGTGCAAACAAGTAAATTTGCTTCATAATTGGTGGACATAAAATAATGGGAAATAGTTTTTTAAAAAATTGGGATATACAAAGGGAAATGATAGTTCCTTCTCTACATTGACTTATATGCTAATTATGCTTAAAGAAATTCAAGATAGAAAGTTAAAACAATTTAAAGAATGACAGCAATTTAATTGGTGTTTGCAAGATAATTGGAAACAGGCAATAGTGACACTTGTTTCTGGTCTGATCTTAAAAAACAGAAGATGTACTTGGAAATTACACACATTCTATATTTTTGTGAGCATATTGAATTCTTTTAAGTCACAGTGAAAAATGAAAGCTCAGAGAAAATATATATATATATATATAAAATATGTATATATACACACATTTAAATGTAATATTCTAACTTCCAGAAACATATACCTACTTTTTGAAGACTTCTAAAATCTCATAACAATTGACTTAATAAAATACTGCATAGGTAAATCGTAACACTCCCACCCACACACATATCACATAAGGGTATAAATTAGATGATAAAATGATACTGCCTCCCCTAGGTGTTTTTTTTTTTTTTTAGTATTGAAAATAAATATTTAGAAAATATAATAGAAAATAAAGAACCTTCCCAAAATCACATTTGAGATCCAGGCAATATTGCATGTCATTAACAGCTGGGTGATTTTCTTGAGAGTACTCTCTAGCATTACTTTTTTTCCTTTAATTTTTTAATATCATCATCTTTTTCAAATATTTTAACAAAGAATAAAAATGAATGATAGAGAGCAATTCAGCAGAATTCTCTTGATCTCTACAAGAAAGAGAGAAGGTATATTCATTTTTGAGATTATCCTTAATATTACCTATTTCCTAGGGTGAGATAATCTGTACACTGATAGTTTACTGAGCAGCAGTTTAGTGGTCTATAGGAAGGTTAATGCATTTTAATCTAGTCTGTCCCTGAGGTCTATTCTAGCACTAGGTCTATGATCTTGTGAACCTTGCTTAAGAAACAATTTGCTATTGACTAGCATTGAATGTTAAAGAAACCAGTTATAGTCTCATAAAACGGCATTCTTACCTCAAGGAGAAGTTTATAAAATATCAGCTTATTTGAAAGTAGCTCTTATTTATCTGTGGTGTAGCTAATTATTAGAAGCTAATGGATAAGGTATCAAAATTATTACTTTGTAGTAAGTAAATTTCCATAATACAATAAAAAATAATATGGTATCTTTGTCAATCTAAGTACCTTAAAATAAAAACAGAACATTTGTAACTGTTTTCTTTTTTCTCTTTGCTAGGTTTGTAAATATTACCTCTGTGGTTTTTGTCCTGCTGAATTGTTTACAAATACCCGTTCAGACTTAGGTAAGTAATTTTTTTAAATTGATCATTGTCATTGCTAAGTGTAGATTTTTTAAAATGCTTTCCTTTATAATAATACTATAAAGAAAGATTTCTTCAAGGTTTGCTAGTAGTTTTAAGTAATATATCTCTTTCTCGGCCTACTAGTAGGTTAGTCCACTACTTTGGTTTTTGAATTCTCTTAAAAATACAAGTAACTTAACCTCCCCGAATCTTAATTGTAAAATAATAGTAATAGAAATAGAAGGGATGTTGGGCTGTGTGATCTCCAATGTACCTTCTAGTTCTGAATCCTCTGATCCTATAAAGAGTGCCATGTGTATTTAGACCAGTTTTTTTTCTCTGAGAATGGCACCAGGGTATATTATTTGGAAGAGATTTATATAGGTACCCTTCAGAGCAATTGGTTATAGATAAACCTTGAATATTCTTAACTTCCTCTTAGCATGAATTGATCTAAGACATTTTCCATGGATCTATGATTAGAACAAATTGAAGCTCAAACATAATTACATTTTTATGTAGTAATAAACAGAATGGTCATTTAGGCTGTGTTTAGCCCCTTTCATTGGATGGAAAAAAATTATTTGCTGACAGTTAATTTATTTTTTTCATTTCTTTATTCCTAGGTCCATGTGAAAAAATTCATGATGAAAACCTTCGGAAACAGTGAGTTGCTGCTTCTTTTGTAGCCTTTTATACAGCTTTTGATCTAAAAGGGCAAGATTCAGAGGAAGCTTACAGTTCACTAAAGAAGAATGCATGGAGCACCATTTTCTAAATCTTTGTCTGGGAGTGGTAGCAAAGTCATTCCCTTTTTATCTTTTTATACATACCTTTTGGAGATGGTTGCCTTATTAGATCAGGAGTAGTAGAATGATAATTAGGACTTGGCAGTTTAATTATCATTTTATGATAGTATATACCTCAGCTTGAAAGAAAGCCTCAGAATAGTTAAGGTAACAAATGAAAGTAATCAGTTAGTTTATGAAGTATAGTGGTGGCTTTCAACTTATCATGTAGAGTGATGTCTGTATAAGAAGGCATACTTTTTTTGTATTCTGTTTTTCATTTATAGTGATGGCTTTCAGCTTATGTAGGGTGATTTCTGTATAAGAAGGCACACTTTTTATGTATTTTGTTTTTTATTTTGTCAGGTATGAGAAGAGCTCTCGGTTTATGAAAGTTGGTTATGAAAGAGATTTCCTGCGATATTTACAGAGCTTACTTGCAGAAGTAGAGCGCAGAATTCGACGAGGTCATGCTCGTTTGGCACTGTCTCAAAACCAGCAGTCATCTGGGGTAAGTTTTGAAATGAGACTTCTCGGTACTGGAGCCTTTGTTCTGTATCTTCCCAATAGTACAATATCATTTTCTCTGTTTACTTGCAGGATGACATAAGATTTAAAGGCATTCACTTTCTTTTTATTTTCCTGTACTATTAAGCATCAGTGAGGTAGCATGGTGTATTAGATAGGGATCTAGCCTTGTAGTCAATAAAATCTAGGTTGAAATCCTCCTTCGGACACATACCAACTTGTGTGACTATGGACGAGTCATTCAGTAATGCTCAATGCCCCTGGCAGTTTCCTGAGATTGTTATAGCTGAGATGCAGTGCATAATACCAAATTTACTAACTGAAGGAAATCAAAGAACTGTAATATATTCCATATGCTTTACTGTCAGAATAGAAATCTGAAGAAAAATTTATTTTGCTCATTACTTCTGGTTAAGGATTTTAATTGGCAAACATTAGTCTAATGAGATGGCAGAGTGTAAAAGTTTGCTGTTTTTTCTCTTCATGAGTTGTTGGTTTGTATTATTTTGTTGATCAGGCTGCTGGACCTACTGGCAAAAATGAAGAGAAGATTCAAGTTCTAACTGACAAAATTGATGTACTTCTGCAGCAGGTAAGAATTATAAGTATAATACCAGAAAAAGTTGAATTTGTTTGTTTGGAACTGTTTTAACTGTTTCTGGTTTTATTAGATTGAAGAATTGGGTTCTGAAGGAAAGGTAGAAGAGGCCCAAGGAATGATGAAACTTGTTGAACAGTTAAAAGAAGAGAGAGAATTGCTTAGATCCACAACGTCAGTGAGTAACAGTTTCTTTCTAAGTTATCCATTGTATTTTTGTGGGGTTTCAGAGGGAATTGATTGGCCTGAGAATACCTTATAGAGATTATCCTCTCAGTCCCCAAAAGTTTTCAAGTATTCATTTATCCCTTAATACTTCGAAGGATCCATCATTTCATTAGTGATGGATAATTCTCCACTAATTGGTATGTAACCATATGAGTTGTTTTAACCAGGAATATTCATTATCTGATGACCAACCTTATGATTATGACACTCTAAACTTAGACTTATCTATGGAAAATAGATACAGTCTTGAAAGTATCAGTGATGCATAGTGTTGGGGAAACAGGGGTCACCTCTGTGGCAGAGGCAGTAGAGTAGAACTTAACTGGAGGGTTTATATAATTTTCTATAGAATTACACATTATTTTCATAAAAGGTAATAAATTACTTAGCAAATATTTTTACTTAGTGAAATGAAAGTGCTTTAACAATATCTTCCCCTCAAGTCTAAGTGGGAAATGTCCAATTATTACATTTTGACCAAACACTAATTGATTTCCAAATGCTCAGGTTACATTGTTTGGCTAACTTATGCATAATAAATGTGCCATGTACCAAATATCATGTGCTATATTTGAAGGGATAGTGTACACATTATCCTTTGATCCATTACAACAACATGTTTCTTCAAGCTTAAATTTAGTCTTGTTAAAAAACAAGTTGTTGGTGAGAGAGGGACTTTTTTAGATCAGGGTTCCCCTAACCATTAGATTTCAAATCCTTTCCTGCTTGATTTCCAAGTTGGCATTTCCATGCCCCCTACTGAGGTTTGCCAGGATTCCAGCTCTGCTCAAAGACTTTACTGCCAACATCCCCTGAGGCACCCACCTCCACCACCCCAAATCTCAAGGCTTCAGGGAAATTAAAAGTAGCATCTCATTAAAAGGTTGGTGTCCCTTGTTCTGGAGGTTAGATCTTGTTCCATGCTTGTCTTTAGTTGGGGTGTGGGGGGAATGTTGTTATAACTGACTTCTTGTTTCAGACTATTGAGAGTTTCGCAGCTCAAGAAAAACAAATGGAAGTTTGCGAAGTGTGTGGAGCCTTTTTAATAGTGGGAGATGCTCAGTCCCGAGTAGATGATCACTTGATGGGAAAACAGCACATGGGCTATGCCAAAATTAAAGCCACTGTAGAAGAATTAAAAGTAAGTATTATCTTAACAAAGTAGGAGAGAGAACATACATCTTTAAATATGTACAGAAAAATTACCAAATACTTAAAAGGTGGTCAGGATCAGGAAAGGCTATGTGTAGACAGCGATATTTGAGCTATACCAAGAGCTTTCTCCAGCTTTCCAAGGCAGACAGGGATTCTACCAAGCAAAGTGGAGGAAGGATGGAATTGTAGCAAGGAAGATGGCTTGTACAAAGGCATGAAGGTGAGAGACAGAAGTGCTATGTGTGAAGAACAGGGAGAAGGGCAGTTTGGCTGAACTGTGGGGTGTGGGAAGGAAAGTAATATATATTGTGGGAAAGACAGGTTAGGGCCATGTCGTAATGGGTTTTTAAGGGCCAGGTAGAGGAGTTTATATTTGATGCTAGAGACAATAGGAAGTCATGGGTATATTATAGATAATAAGCCTGCAAAAGAGTGTTTAGACAGGTGGGAAGAGAACCAGGAGAAAGTAATGTTACAAAAACCCAGAGAAGAGAGATTATTCAGGAGGGGGGAGATAGTAGTTTATAGTGTCTTATGCTAGAGAGACAGCAGGAAGAATGATGACTAAGAAAAGACCATCAGATCGTGTAGAGAACAGTTTCAGTGAATGATGAGGTCATAAGGCCAACTGCAAAGGATATGGGAGTGAGAGAAAAGAGAGGAAATGGAGGCAATGAAAATAGCTTTTTCTTGTAGTTTGTAGATGAAAGGAAGAGTGATACAATATGATAGCATGAGGGTATAGTAAGGTCTAATGACGTTTTTAAAGGATGGGGGGAATCCTCAAGCTTCTTTGAAGTTAGTAAAGAGAAAACTAGTAGAGTTTAAAGGCTAGAGGGAGATGGGGTGACTGAGGAATGATATCTAGATTACCTGTAAAGGATCTTGGAACTTAATGGGCCTTAGAAGTCATCGAATTCAACCTCCTCATCTTGCATTTAGGAAGTGACTTGCCCAGGGTCACATAGCCAGCAAGTGCCTGATATGAGATTCAAAACTGTTATTGTCCGAACTCAAAGTCTGGTGTCACTATTAAGGAGTGAACAGAAGGAGGAGGGGAGGACAAGGTGCTCACAAAACATGACTACAACTTTCTCAGTAAAATTAAGAGGTAAAGTCCCTTGAAGGGAGGGAAAAGGAGGAGACTTGAGAAAAGAGAGGTTTTTGAAGGAATAAGAAACCATTTTGAGAAGCATAAAAGGATTTCTTACTGAAATTAGAATCTAGTTGAAGTGAAATAATGAATTTCTGTTCCACCCAGTCAGTTTGGTTTCCTGACTTCCTCTAGATTTGTTTAGCTGAACGTGAATAGAAAAGGAAGAAGAGATATATGATTCAAAGGCAGTCATTCTGGTTGGGAGAAGAGTAGTGAAAGGACGTGGGAGTCAGAGCAGAGGACAGTGTGGGGTTGCATTACTCAGCTGAACTTAAGGGAAGAAAGTGAAGTGGGGTTAACAGCCTGAGAAAAAATGAGTAGAGAGGTTTGAGGGTGAATGAGTTTAGGAGGGATGAAGCATAAGGAGTGAAGGAATTATAGGAAGTTATTATCAGAGGTATGTCAGATTTCGATCAAGTAAGTAGAAACATTTAGGGGCACTGATTCAGTTCAGGGTGTGATGATTATCACTGTGGGTGTCAGAAGTAGAGTGGAGAGGATTAGGGTATGGGATTTGAGGAACCAGGAAGTTAGGGTGTTTGAAGTAGCATTACAGTGAATATTAAGACTAACATGTTAAAAGCAGAAATTGAGAAAGAGGAGGACAGTGAGCCAAGTGCTTGAACTCCTTGAAAAAGGAAGGAGAATGAGGGTTGGTAACTTAATAAAATCAGCTTCAAAGAAGAGGCTAAAGAATTGTGACAAAAGGAGCCTGAAAGTGTCAGTGAGGAGCAAGGAATGTTCAGACTTCCCCCTAGGACTAGTGGGTCAGGAGATGAGGAACAAGATACCAGCCAGTTTTGGAGAGGTTGGCCAGGGATGCATTGTCATATGAAAGAAGCCAGGTCTCTGTGAGTGAAAGTATAGATGGAAGAAGTGTGAGAAGAAGTGTTTCAGAATGAAGGAAAAGTTTGTGCATTGTGGAATGGAAACATGTGATGGGGAGATTTGAGAGAAGGGAACTTGGGCTACTGGACCGTAGTGTTTACTCTTCTGGGAGCAAGACTAAAGAATCATTAAGTTGGACAAAGAGAATTTATTTTATTGGCAATGTAAGTGGCTATCAATTATTTAGAAGTGGGTAATAGAGTTTGGGGGGTGGAAAGGAAGCACTGAAGTAAATGGTGGGTTTTTCCATGGTTTTAGTTTAACTAAGATTAACAAAAGATAGTAAAATCAAAAAGTGTTTAAGTACATGTCATAAGATTCAGGACTCAGATTCTTGTTAACTCCAACTTCCCCTCTTTCTTTTTTTTCCCCCCTCTTTCTAGTTATAGATTGTTTTCACTTTCAGTCTCCTGAGCTGCGCAAGAAACAACTCTAAAAGTCTTAAGATTAAACCACTCAGTAAATCTGGAATGGAACATAGACAATTAGTAACTGGTTTGAACAATTTAAAGTATTTTTAAGAGAGTATAAGTTTAAATCTAATCTTTCTTCCTTAGGAAAAGTTAAGAAAAAGAACTGAAGAACCCGAACGTGATGATCGTTTAAAAAAAGAAAAGCAAGAACGAGAAGAAAGAGAGAAAGAGAGGGAACGAGAAAGAGAAGAGAGGGAAAGAAAGAGACGAAGAGAAGAGGAAGAAAGGGAAAAAGAGAGAGTTCGTGACAGAGAAAGACGCAAGAGGAGTCGTTCAAGAAGTAGGCACTCAAGCCGGACCTCTGACAGAAGATGCAGTAGGTCCCGGGATCACAAAAGATCAAGAAGTAGAGAAAGAAGGCGGAGCAGGTACCGTTGTGCAGTCTTTTAACTGTATGGCTGCCCACAAGTAGGAATTTGGATTTAATGCTTTAGAACTATAGAAAAGGATGATACAAAGTACTTCGCACATTTTCTCCATTGCTCTTCAAAAAACAGGTCTTTGAAGTTAACTAAGACAAGTTGTCTTATCCTCGTTTTAGGATGAAACTGATTCGGGGAGCTACAGTGGCTTACTGTTAGTGGTAGGGTCGAATATCAAGTTGAGTTCCTCCAACTTTGAGTTCACTTTTCTTTTAAGATTTTAAGGATCATTAAATGCTGAAATTGATTGCAAGAGAAAGATTGATCACTCAGCAGAATAGTCTTCATTGCAAACCTTTAATTGGATCAATTGCAATCAGACTGGGTACCTAATTTTTAAAAGGAAAGATGAAAATGGTCTTTTGAGTACATTTCTAGCACTGTTATTCTGTTAAGATATTTAAGTATTCAAGAGTGTTAGAAACAAACCAGAATGTGGCTTGTTGTTTTTCAGTCATTTTACGTAAAGCCAAATGAGCTTTATTTCTTTCACATTCTAGCATGCATAATTTTTAAATGAGCGTTTATTTTCTTGTCCTTTTTGAAAACATGATAATGAGCAAAGCTTACTTGTTGGTGTTTTGTTTACACTGAGAGTATTCAAGGGATGGATGTTTTAGAACAAGCTAAATGATGACTTTTAAAAGTGTAACATAACTAAAGCAGAGATTCTTAACCTTTTTTGGGTGTTATGGACAACTTGGGCAGTCTGGTGAAGCCTATGAATCCCTTCTAAGAATAATTTTAAATAACTGAAGAAAATGCTAAATTTCAGATAGAGATTAGTGAAAATAAAGATGTCATTTTTTTCCCATTCTACTTCTCAGACCTTCTGAAATATAGCCATGGTCCCCAAGTCAAGAGCTTTCTCTTTAAGGCAAAAAAAAAAAAAAGCCTTATGTCTTAGTAATTCACACTTAGATGTAAATGATAAAAATATACTGCTAAGCAAATCAGTTTAGGCAATTTCCTTTTAATAGTGTGTTTTGTCTTTCCTTGTTAATCGTCAGCTTTTTATTTAAAGACTTTTGACTGTAACATTGTCTAAAATTTCATTTTGTTTTCAATGATTAAGGAGTAGAGATCGACGGAGAAGCAGAAGCCATGAGAGATCAGAAAGAAAACATAGATCTCGGAGTCGAGACCGAAGAAGATCAAAAAGTCGAGATCGAAAATCATATAAGCATAGAAGCAAAAGTCGGGACAGAGAGCAAGATAGGAAATCTAAGGAAAAAGGTTGGTTTTTTTTTTTTTAAGAGAATTTGATAAGAGATTATTTTCCCCCTGTCTTATCCCAAACTACATTCCTGGAGACACCAGTGGAATATAAAGCTGTACCCATTTTCAAGCAGCAGGACGAGCTTGTCATTTTTTTTTCTCTTGTAGTTTCAATGTAGATGTGGCCATTAACTTGGTGTTTATCTCCTTCAAATAGCATGTATCAGTGGCACCCTCTGAAATGCGGTATTTTGAAGATTTTTGTTGGATTCCAATTGCACGGCCCTCCTTTGGTTATCAGTAACAAGAGTGTTTAACTGGACAATGATGGCAGTTTATTAGTTGTGCTTTAATGGAGGTTCTTTAGTGTGTCATTACCATGTTGGTACTATCATTTTTATTTAGCAATTTTATTCTCCTAAAACAGCTTTCAGATAAGACTTGAGTACATTTCTTTTCTGTTGGACAAATATTCTCCCTTTTCTCCTTTTCGTTACCTCCCTACCCTTTGTTTTGTGCTTTTCCTCGAACTTTTAAGCACCTTTTATGTTTGTACCAAACATATCCCAGGAACCTTTCTTGACTTGACTTTATTAGCTTGTCTGTAGATCATTTCTTTTCATCATCAAGGCTCCCTTTCTACTTTTGCCTTTTTTTCCTCATATCACATTAGATCTGGGCTTCCTTTTCTTTGTACTGACCAAACTGTTAAAGGCTTTGTTCCCTGAAAATGTATATGTTTTCCTGTCTTGTACGTTTGTAAGTGATATAAAAGAAGAAAAGCCTAATCCTGGTTTTTGTAGTCTTGTGGTTGTTACTTTCCTTCTACTTGAGTTGTGTCCCTATGTGATTATCAGTAGGTTTGGTATGTGCTTTTAGTGCTTTTTCTTTCCTAATAGGGAAATAAGCTAGTGTCGTACTCTTGCTTTGGATTCCTATTCTTAGTGAATTTCTTAAATTTTGATGATGAATAAAGACCACCACCAGAAGAAACTTTTTTAGATATATATTTCATTAATTGTGCCTTCTCCTGTGTGTATCTACCATTTTCACAACCTGGAATGAAGGCTTACAGTACTCTCAGCTTCACCCTTAATCAAAAGAATAAGAAACATAGAAGATAAGTTTATTTCTATCTCTTAACCATACCACTGTTGTTAAGCCTTTATCCTTTTTGGTGACTATTTACTTCCTGGCTGGTGAATTTCTAGTACAGAAGGCAATTGATGTCAAATGTATCTACATATTGCATCGATTTAAAAAATAAATCCCTGCCTAGTCTTCATTTGTAAGACTTTGGGGATAGTGTGTTTTATTGGCAAAAAATCAGCTCTCAAGATCCACATAGTAGTGACAGTAGAGATC